>NC_041381.1:571053234-571128406 GCF_002162155.2 Triticum dicoccoides | reverse complement strand
CCGATGGTGGCATACTTGTATTTACTTTTATTGTAAGCCCTGTCTGCAATGTCGCTCAGACGTCCGACTGTGGCATTTCTTTTAAAGCCCTTTATGTAATGTCGCTCAGACGTCCGACTGTGGCATTTCTTTTAAAGCCCTTTATGTGATGTCGCTCAGACGTCCGACTGTGGCATTTCTTTTAAAGCCCTTTATGTGATGTCGCTCAGACGTCCGACTGTGGCATTTCTTTTAAAGCCCTTTATGTGATGTCGCTCAGATGTCCGACTGTGGCATTTCGTTTCAAGCCCTGTCTGTGACGTCGCTCAGACGTCCGGCTGAGGCATTCTTTTCAGCCCCTTTATGTGGTGTCGCTTAGACGCCCGACTGCGGCATGAGTTTTATTTGTTTACCTTTCGAGGCATCGCTCCAGACATCCGATCGGTTTTCATTTATTTGTTTACTTATCAAGTCGTGCATAAATATTATTATTGTTGTATGAGCATCATTTTTATTCATGATGCATCCATGCATTCATTGATTATATCTTTTGTCCGAACTGTCTTGCGAGTACTTTCAAAGTACTCACCTGCCTTGTTGATTTGGCCAGATGTTGATGAAGGCGATCTCATGGATGAAGAGTTTGATAGCGAGTCCGACGCTTAGAGGAGTCCCAGTCAGTCCCGTGCGATCCTGTTTTGGTCACTGTATTATCCACTTCCGCAACCCCAGAAATAGATTCATCGAGCCTCACCTCGACGCTCGATGAGCTGCCAGTTAGGAGTCAAGTTATCCACCACCACTTTTTACCTCGAGCTAGTAGCATGCCACCACACCCCTGTGTCATAACCTCCCTTATGTAAGATATTGGCGAGTTTGTAATAATTTGTTGAGCAGCCTCAGCTCAACCCTGTAATATATTTAATGCTACTGGTTCTCTGTTCATCAAGTATTGTCTACCAGTGAGGAAGTCTTTTCCTATACTGGGATCTAAAGATCGATTTTCTCAATAATTATTTTATTGAGAAAGTCGGTCGTGACATTGACAAGGCAAAATCAAGAAAGAGGAACGAAAATAGTAAGGAAGGCGATGATGGTGGTCCTCTACAGCAACGTAAACGGAGCATTTGTACCGATTCTCCTTATACTGATAGTGCATTACATGATCCAAGTCTCCGCTCCCCTACTCCACCATCCAAGGTGCTTGCTCTAACTTGGCAGTGTGATATCTGGTTGCATGTTGCATATGGTGTCTAGATCGTATTGCTCCTAATTAGTGTAAACTGCATCTGCTTAGCTTACACATGATACATGTGAATATGGCACGCTTTCCTGTTTTTGGTCCATACTATGTCTGTCTATACACCATGTTCTTACATGAAACTACTCTTCTCGTGTATCCTGCATCAGTCACTTATGATGGGACACCTTTAAGTTGGAAGTGTGATATTGGTTTGCGTCTTGAATATGATTTGTAGCATGTATTCCTTCTAGTTTGATGAACGCCACCTATGACGAGACAGTTTTAACTTGGCAGAGTGATATTGATTGCACCTTCCATATGGTGTCTTGCAGTGTTTCTAATTTGTTGAAGTGCCTTCTGCTTAGTTACCACATCATAGGTGTGAATATGTCAAGCCGTCCATTTTTTCGTACATATTCCATCCTCGTATCATGACTTTGCCTTTCATCAGAGTAGTGTTCGTCAGTATCATGCATGAATGAGTTCTGAAGAGCGAATGATATTCCTTTTTCTTGTCGTTATGACCTCACAATGCAAAATCAATAAAGCTGAAGGAAATTGGCAAGGCATTGGATGATGGTGGTCCTTCCGAGCAACTGAAACGGAGGTTCTCTACAGATTCTACTCCGCCATCCTCCAACAAGATTCGCAAGACAACGCAAGGCTAGACAGTCAATGTAGCTGTGTAGATGATGAGCACATCTCCCCTACTCCACCATCACAGGTGCTTGCTCTAACTTGGCACTATTATATGTGGTTGCATGTTGCGTATGATGTCTAGCTTGTATTGCTTCTAACTTTGTTGAATTGCATCTGCTTATTTTACACATAATGCCTGTGAATATGACATGTGTTCCTATTTCTACATCAGACTACTATTCTTGCATATCCCGCATCAGTCACTTATGATAAGGCACCTTTAAGTCGCCACTGTGATATTGGTTGTGTCTTGCATATGATTTCTAGCATATACTGCTTCTAATTTGTTGAAACACCATACAGTTTGAACTTGGTAGAGTGATATTGGTTGCATCTTTCATATGGTCTCTAGCTTGCAGTGCTTCTAATTTGTTGAAATGCCTTCTGCTTAGTTACCACATCATAGGTGTGAATATGTCACACCATCCTGTTTTTCATACATATTCCATCCTCGCATCATGTGTTTGCCTTTCATCCGAGTAGTGTTCGTCAGTATCATGCATGAATGAGTTCTGAAGAGCGAATTTTATTCCTTTTTCTTATCGGTTTGACTTCACAATGCAAAATCATTACAGCTGAAGGAAATTAGTCCGGGAGTGGATGATGGTGGTCCTTCGGAGCAACTCAAACAGGGGGTCTCTAAATATTCTACTCCGCCATCCTCCCAACAAGATTCGCAAGACAACACAAGGCTGGACAATCAATGTAGCTATGTAGATGATGAGCACATCTCCCCTACTCCACCATCACAGGTGCTTGCTCTAACTTGACACTATTATATGTGGTTGCATGTTGCGTATGATGTCTAGCTTGTATTGCTTCTAACTTGAATTGCATCTGCTTACTTTACACATAATGCCTGTGAATATGACACGTGTTCCTGTTTCTAGAACATACGTGTACATGATGAGCACATCTCCCCTAGTCCACCATCACAGGTGCTTGCTCTTACTTGGAACTGTTATATGTGGTTGCGTTTTCCGTATGATGTCTAGTTTGTATTGCTTCTGATTATGTAGAATTGCATCTGCGTAGCTTACAACGTATACCTGCAATGATCACTTACTCATAAGACACATTTAACTTGGGACTGTGATGTAGGTTGCATCTTGCATTGTCTTCTAGCTTGTACTGCTTCTAATTTCTTGAAATGGCACTTACGGCGAGACACTTTTTACCTGATAGAGTGATATTGGTTGCATGTTCATATGGTGCCTAGCTTTCATTTCTTCTAATTTTGTTGAAATGCCTTCCGCTTACTGTTTTTTCATACATATTCCATCCTCCTATCATACGTGTGAATATGAAACACTGTCTTTTTTTTGTATATATTCCATCCTCCTATCCCACGCTTGCCTTACATCAAAGTAGTGTTCGTCTGTATCATGCATGAACCAGTTATGCAGAGCTAATTTTATTCATCTTCTTGTGGTTTTGACTTCATAAGGCAATATCAGAAAATAGGAAGGAAAAGAGTAAGTTAGGGGATGTTGGTGGTACTCCGCACCGACGCAAACAGAGACTCTCTAGATTTGCCACTACTACTGCTAATGAAGTTGAAGTCCCAAGTCTACATGATGAGTTCATCTCCTGCACTCCACCATCGCAGGTGCTTGCTCTAAGTTAACAGTGTGATAATTGGTTTCATGTTGCATATGTTGTCTAGCATGTATTTCTTCTATTTTGATTAAATTGCACCTGCTGAGTTTATACGTTATACATGTGCATATGACATGGCTTTCTGTGTCTAGAATACACTGCATCTATCTATCATACCATGTTCTTACATCAAAGTACTGCTGTTGTGTATCCCGCATCAGTAACTCATGATTGGATGCTTTTAACATGGCAGTTTAATAGTGGTTGCATCTTGCATTGATTTCTACGTTGTACTGCTTCTAATTTTTTGAATTGCCACTTATGACAAGACACTTTTAATTTTGCAGAGTAATATTGGTTGCATCTTTCATATGGTGTCTAGCTTGCATTACTTCTATTTTCTTGAAAATCCTTCTGCTTAGTTTGCACATTGTAGCTGTGAATATGTCATGTCGTCCAGTTTTTCTTACATATTCCATCCTCATATGGTTGTCTTACATCAAAGTAGTGCTTGTCTGTATCATTCATCAATGAGTTCTGAAGAGTGATTTTATTCTTTTGTGTTGTGGGTACAACTTGACATGGCCAAGTCAAAAAAGAGCAAGGAAAATAATATGGTAGGGAGTGTTGTTACTCGTCGGGTGAAACGGAAAAGGTTCTGCCGTCGAGATTCTGCTGGTACTTATAGTGCAGTAGAAGGTCCAAGTCCATCGGCTAAATCTACAAACACAGTATCACCTGCTCCACCAGCTGCAGCATCCGCTTCAACTGTACCTGCATCTCAACCAGTTACTCGTTCATTTGCTCCAGAGCTGGCCAGTTCCCAAGATGCCTTCACACCTAACACTACTTCCGAAGCACTGCTGACACAACAGGACTTGGCAAGATCAGATGAACCTCATGAGCATCAACACCAAGACGGTACCTGACCGAGTCAAGTTGCAGTTGCATGCTCCTTTATATGTACTCTCACAGTTTGATGTACACTAACACTTTCCATATTCGTTGTTGAACTAGCACCACGGCGCAAGCGGAAACAGACATCAGGGATAATGCTTGACAGATTAACAAAATCTAAAGGAGGAAGAATGGAGATCCATTTTCAGGCAGGTTTAAAAAGGCCACGTGATGCTATAGAGTCAGCCAAGTTAGTATCAGAGGCAGCCATTGCCGTTACGTGTCATGCGCGTATCCTCCCAACGTGGATCCAGTACAGGAATGAGAAAGACAATACCCAGTTTAACACCTTCCTTGACCATTTATCCGTAAGTAATGTTATTCATCGCAATTAGTAATATTGTCTTGCTCTGTCCCATACTTTCTAGCTTCCTCCTAATAAGACTCACATTCTTTTTTCAACAGATGAGGTTCAAGTTGGATCCAAAAGATGATGCAACTAAACAAGCATGCACTCATGTTTTTCAGTCTGCTCTGTGAGAGTATCGATACCACCTTAGAAAATCTCACTTTGAAGGCAAGGCTAACAATGAAATCGCCCAAACATCTCGAGTGGAATATATTACAGATGAAGACTTGACAGCCCTCGTTAAACACTGGTCTGATCCAAAGTATCAGGTAGGTTATATGTATTTGATCAGACCACATATTGAACTTGTATTTATGTATGTGCCTTACAAGTGTATCTTCTTCTAGGCTAACTGTTTGAAGAACAAAACCAACCGTTCTAAAGTGAAATTCCAACAAACAACAGGATCTCGTAGCTATATTGCACACTGCGAGGCTCTTGTAAATAGCTGCTACTTCCTTCTTTTTTTGTGCCATATTATCGTATCTATATTGACTTGTTCCAAATACAGAGGAAAGCCCATGCGGACCAAAAAGAACCTGAACCGAATGCAGTGCAAATCTTCAAGGATTGCCACACCAGCAAGATGAAGGGCATGAGCACACCAGCTCAAGCAGCTGTTGTAAGTCCTTACTCCTCCTGCCTTGAACTGATTGGTACTGTGATGTGTTCGTTTAACTACTTGGTTTGCAGCCAATGTCAGTTACTTTGTTCACTTTTATACACAGTTGTCTTAACATATCATTTCACCTTACATGGTTTAAAAGAGATGAAGGATATTCTTTTGGTCTTGATCTGTAATCTAGTTGTTATGTTCACGTGCGCACACAATAATAAAATAGCCTGTTTGTTTTATATCTGTTTGCCCATGATATGAATGATGTCATACTATGTTCATCCTACTTTAAACCATGTCTCTTCATCCTTAGATGTCAACGAATGTGAGGAAATAGACAATACAGTAGGCATGCTACATGGACATATGTTCCGAAAGTGATTTTATTATGTAGTTGGCACTACAATACATGCTAATGTATTACAGTAGTTCACCAAAATAAGTTATGTATAAACGTTTAACCTACTTTGTTTGTTTTTGTATCATTAGTAACTTATCTGGTACACTAATCTACAAGTTCAAACTTTCAAGAACCTATGGAACAAATGATTGAACAGCCACAACCACCTGAAGGTGACGAGGCTACTACAGGCACAATGTCACCTCTTGCTGCAGTGTGTCAGTATCTCTCCACTAACAGTGCAAAAAGCACCTTCCTGCATAATTCTGGGTTGGTTGTCAAGGTAACCTCGTCCAAATCGCCTACTGAATAAAATCTTCCTGCTAGACAGACTGATATATTTGTGCTCCAGACACAAGTCCAATCCCTAATGGATGTTGTTTCGGAAACAAGAATAGTGGTTGAGAAATGTCGTCAAGATATGAATGGTTTTGAAACTAGACTATCAGACATTCGCTTCGTTGTTGAAGAGCAATGGCGGAAAAAAGGTGGAGATCGTGCTGCTCCATCAGATTCTACATCCTGAAACATTAGCACTCAGGTCAAATGATCTGTGCTTCTATACATCTGATGGTGCTTTTATCTGGAAGGACTGTAAACTTTATGCCAATAGGCCTTTTGTTATATGATTGGAATTTATTTTGTTGTGATACAACATTTATGATGCTGCCACAGGCTGCAGTAATTACGATGCTATTTTTGTATAGTGTAGGTTTATCTTAGTAATGTATTCGGCCAAAAACTTCGTAGGAGCCCAACATGCCAACATTCGTCGGGCCCATTCCAATTGGGCTATAAACGATTACGGGCCGAAATTGGCATATAGCCCACTAAAAATATCTGGGCTTAAATTAGCATAAGCTTTCAAATTTTTCTGGTAGGCCAGTGCCCATAGTGGGCCTTTAACAGGCCTAAACATAATTTGGGCCCTCGGTAAAAATAGGCCGTTTACAGGTGTAAATATCTCGAGCCCATAAAAAACATGGGCCTTTAATAGACCGAAAGTGAGATTGGGCCCTGATTGTGCCAAATAACCCACTGAGGACTTAGCAGGCCAAAACGGTGGCCCATTTATGATGCGGATATTTGACAGGTCGAAATTCGGACAGGCCGTAAATGCGCCGACCTAATACACAGGCCTTTAACAGGACGGAACTTCGGTCGGGCTAGATTATCGTCATTTTTATATGGGCCGTTAATGGGCCCGATATGACGTTGGGCCACATATGGCCCATGGTTTACATCCAGCGTTAACAGGCCGAAAATGACAACATGCCGAAAGTGGCCCAAATCTATAGTGGGCCTCTAATAGGCCGAATGACAGACAGGGTCGAATATGACCCAAATCCTTCACGGTCATTTATGGGCTGAAAGTTTTGATGGCCTGTAAATGGGCCCAAATGAAGCCGGACCTTTAACAGGCCGGAAATACACCAGGCCGTAATTCGGCCCAATTACTTAGCGGACTGTTAACGGGCCCGAAGTGACCATGGGCCGCATTGATGACAAGTTTAGAGCAAGCCGTTGACGGGCCGATTTGACAGAGAATGTTGGGCCTTTAGCTGGGCCGGCCCATTATGATCTGCAGAATCTTGTGGGCCTTTAGCTGGGCCGGCCCATTATGGTCCACAAAATCTTGTGGGCCTTTAGCTGGGCCGGCTCATTATGGTCCGCTAAATTTTGTGGGCCTTTAGCTGGGCCGGCCCATTATGGTCCGCTAAATCTTATGGGCCTTTGGTTGGGCCGGCCCATTTGAACTTCGTGGGCCACTTTTGGGCCGGTCCACATGTCAACATATCATAGGCCCATCTCGACCGTTGGATGAGTGACACCTGTGCCAACGCGGAGCTGACACGTGGATCCGTCAGCCAATGAGAATTTTACACGTGGAAAATCAGCATTGGTCATGGCTGTTAACGGGTTATCGGATCCAAAATCCGACCCGATAGATTAACGGCGTTCCGTTACGGTGGATGTCATGTGTCGGTCACCCTTGACAAAAGCACTTCTGTGACGCGCGATTTATCATCATGGAAGTGGACACTTCCGTGATGATAATTTTGGTAATGTCATGGAACACTTCTACGACAGCACAGGTATGACTATCTTGATTCTGTCATAAATTTGTCATGGATGTACATGCATGACTAAAAACGCGACCTACTGTGACAAACACATATCATCACGGAAGCGTATTTTTTTGTAGTGATATGATCTAATTATGTTATCATTGTTGAGAGAACTTGCACTAGTGAAAGTATGAACCCTAAGCCTTGTTTCGGAGCATTGCAATACCATTTTTGCTCACTTTTGTTACTTGGTACCTTGCTGTTTTTATATTTTCAGATTATAAAAACCCATATCTACCATCCATATTACATTTGTATCACCATCTCTTCGCCAAACTAGTGCACCTATACAATTTACCATTATATTGGGTGCGTTGGGGACACAAGAGACTCTTTGTTCTTTGGTTGCAGGGTTGTTTGAGCGAGACCATCTTCATCCTATGCCTCCCACGAATTGATAAACCCTAGGTCATCCACTTGAGGGAAAATTGCTATTGTCCTACAAAACTCTACGCTTGGAGGCCCAACACGAGTCTACAGAAGAAGGTTGCGTAGTAGACATCAAGCTCTTTTCTGGCGCTGTTGCCAGAGAGATTAGTGCTTGAAGGTATATCTTTAGATCTTGGAATTGAATCTTTTAGTCTCTTGTTTTATAACTAGTTTTGGTCATAAAAGAAAACTACAAAAAAATGGAATTGACGTTGCCTCATATGCTTCATCTTTTTAATGTCTTTCATGAAAATAATGATTTTGATAATTGTGCCAAAGTGTTAGAAGAAGAATGCAATAAAATGTTTGGCATACAATCTTTGAATGATGAGCATGATTGCAATGTTGTTAGTAAGAATTCTTTGAATATCCATGATGCTAATGATATGCAAAGCTACAAGCTTGGGGATGCTATGTTTGATGAAAATGGTATTTTTAGTCCCCCAAGTTTTGATGAGAAAATTTATTTTGATGAAAGCATGCCTCCTATTTATGATGATTATATTGATGAAAGTGGGTTTGGAAGAGTGTCAACTTTAGGAAGTAATGATCCCTGTATTTTGGAGGGTGTTAATCTTATTGTCATAATTATGAAGTGGGGTTGCAGGGTTGTTTGAGAGAGACCATCTTCATACTACGCTTACCATAGATTGATAAACCCTAGGTCATCCACTTGAGGGAAAATTTCTACTGGCCTACAAAACTCTGCGCTTGGAGGCCCAACACGAGTCTACAAGAAGAAGGTTGCGTATTAGACATCAGCGTCGTGTCATGTGTTGTATCCTTCATTGTACTATTTCTATTCCTTCTATCAATGAAATGATATGCAAGCTTTGTGTATTCGTGAAAATAAAAAAGAGTAGAGGATGGGCACCAGTGACAAAATGTGTGGGAATGGGTTAAGAGTTGTTTTCCATTTTTAGCTGCTCTCTGAAGTAACTTGGGTCTCTAACTGGCTATATCTGGATATTGTAGCTTTGTGAAATGTTGGATACTAAGGTAGGGGATGAAGTCCTGTGTGGTAACCAGTTCCCAGTAGGGTAGTGTTCTTTTAAAGCATCTCCACTCGTTCGGCCCCCAAGGGACTCGAAATATCGCCACTGATAATCCCCAAGTGCAAGGAATCGTCGTAGCAATTTCCAAAGGTGGAAGTGATAAGTATGGAGTGTCGAACCCACAAGGAGCTAAAGGTAAGATCAATATTCTCTCAAGTCCTATCTGCCACTGATACGACTCTACGTACACTGAATATTTGCTTCCAACTAGAAATGAGAAACAAAAATACATTGTGGGTATGAAGAGGATAACTTTGCATGGTGTCGGAGAGCTAAAATATAAAAGTAGGTGTCGTTAACATAAAGTTAGAATATATTACTTAAGTATTATAAATAGCGAGTGTGGAATAATGATGGGTCGGTGTGTGGAATTTTCCTAGGCAATTGTTAACAAGATCGGTAGTCGTCATTGCAATTTCATATGAGGGAGAGGCAGAAGCTAACATACTTTCTCTACTTGGATCATATGCACTTATGATTGGATATCTAGCAAGCATCCGCAACTACTAAAGATCATTAAGGTAAAACCCAACCATAGCATTAACATATCAAGTCCTCTTTATCCCATACGCAACAACCCCTTACTCGGGTTTAAGCTTCTGTCACTCTAGCAACCCACTATAAGAGAATCATGAATGTATTGCAACACCCTATAGAGGGAATCCTTCACGTGTGCGCGGCACAGAAGGCACCATAGGACAACACCAAAATAAAACATAAAACTCAAACCAATCTAGATAATCAAACAACCCAAAGGACAAAAGAAATCTACTCGAAATATCATAGGATGGCAACACATCATTGGATCGTAATATGTGGCATAAAGCACCATGTTCAAGTAGGTGATTATAGGGGGGTGCGGGAGAGTGGACCCCGTAAAAGAGATGAGGATGGTGATGTTAATGAAGACGGTCACCGCGGCGATGATTCCCCTCCCGATGGCACTCCGGCGCCACCGAGAGAGAGGTGGAGAGGTTCTCCCCCCTTGTGCTTCCTCCTCCATGGCCTCCCCCTGGATGGCGAGTGTAAGTCCATCTAGTGCCACCCCTAGATGGTTTTGGAGTATTGACGACAAACATTGTTGAGGGACTAATGTGTTTATGAGAATTGCAGGATAACACAGGTAGTAGTCTGTCATTGATTCGGTTTACCTACCAGAGATGACCCCTAATAATGTATGAAGACATTGATGACAATGGTGGTTCGTGTAGACATTCACGTTGAAGATAATGATGATAAAGACATTCACTTGAAGACTATGAAGTGCGAAGACATAGTTTCTTTCGTAGTTTCCTTTTGTTCTTTCTTGAGTCATAGGAACCACCGTATTGTTAAGTGGGGTCCAAGTGAACAAAGTCAGTTGACTGAAGTGATGCTCAACCAAATCCTATGTCTTTGAGCCAAGACAATGAGAGCAAATCTTATCCAGAGTTGGATGAGTCAGCATTGCTTGTAGCCCAAGCCAAGCTGCCGTGTGTGTTTGAAATCCGACCGTTGGACACGTGTCGGTTCCTTAGTGACCCAGGGTCATTTTGGACATATCAGGTCGGGTTTCCACTTGGCTATAAATAGCCCACCCCCTACACCATAAATTGGTGGCTACGCAGAGTTAGTGCATGGCTTTTGTCGTTTGAGAGAAACCCACCTCCGAAGCCTTTCAGAGAGAGATCCTTGCGAGGACTGTCGGTGTCAAAACCGGTGGATCTCGGGTAGGGGGTCCCGAACTGTGCGTGTAAGAATAATGGTAACAGGAGGCGGGGGACACAATGTTTACCCTGGTTCGGGACCTCCCTATGGAGGTAATGTAGCGACCCGACCCAAATGGATCGAAGTCTCTGTCCTTAAGTAACATCCCTGGATCGGTATGCTGACACACACAGTACTCGAAGAATTATAACAGAGTTCAATCACACACTTTATTACATCGAGATCCTCAAAATAGTATTTATTACAATTATATGGCCAAAGGCCATCTAAAATAAAATAATTGCGGAAGCATCGAAGGTAAATGAGTCCATCCAACTCCACAGCAAACTGAGTGCAGAACAACAACCTGTCGCACCTTTAATCCTCATCGGAAAAGTCTGCAACATGAGACGTTGCAGCCGTGTAGGTCGGCACATGGAATATGCTCGCAATTTCACACCTTAGAATAATAATAAAAAAACTATCTCTATATGCAAATTTAGTTGGTGGAGGCTCTAAGTTTAATTTTTGCATAAAGCCAATTTTACCCTACAACAAAGGAATAAATTTTTATTTACTACTAAATTAAATGCCATTATTGAGAAGGTTCCTCCAACTCAATCCCAAAATTCCCAAGTTATTAGTAACCCAATAATTTCATTAAATAGAGTGATGAGATCAACCAATAATTCACTTCTAGATACTCAAGTTGTCCATAACCGGGGACACGGCTAATCATGATTAGTTTGTACACTCTGCAGAGGTTTGCGCACTTTTCCCCACAAGACTCGACCTCCTTCATGATCGGAATATCGAGACATAGCTTTTCAGAAGCGTTTGCCTTTAACCCTGGGTAGACCGGTACACCTACTTTCCCCTACATCAGCTAGTCTACCACGGAAAGAGGTCACACAACTTACTCAACTATGTCAGAGCCCATAATGGCTTGTGGCTGCACACGGAAGTTTCTAGGCATGAAATATCTTATGATCCCTTTGAGCCTGGGTGGCGGACCTAGGGTAATCACACGGGTACTCCAGGATTCCCCTTGGGAAAGCACTGGTTTCTCCAGGTGCCCCAAACAATCCACCCAGATGTGTATTAAAGTTGCCACCTTAGGTTATCCCAAAATTATTAACTCTCGCAACTTGCATGGATCACACATACCAATCCCCGTCTACGAGCATGGCTAAGCAATATATGATATAACGAATATTCTCGGGGGGGATCAAAGGTCATAGGTTCCTACCACATAAACTACATAGCATAAGCACATGTTCCCAATCCTACTCATGCAATCTTTGAGGGTGAAACTAATGCATAGTAAAAAAACTTGGTATTGAAAAATTATGATCAAAGTGTGAACTTGCCTTGCTGTCGTTCATTGAACCCTAAAGATTCATAGTAGCAAGCCTCGCACTCCGGATGATCTAACGAAGCATGTAATGACACTCATAAGCAATCAAGCAAAAAGAATCAAAAAGAAAACGAATAAAAGACTTCGAAAAACTCCAAAGCATCCAAATAAAGTTTCTGTACAGAACATAATTTTTACAGCAACAAAAATAAATGGTTTTGGTTTTAACAGAAAGTACATGTCACTAGCTTCGATTTGCCAAAAGAATCACCTAAAACAGAGTTACGAAACTCGAGTTACGGCCTAACAAAGTTTGAAATCAGATCTATTTGAATTCAAATTTTGAAATTTTCAAAAATATTTTTCGTTTGGTTCTATGGATAGAGGATATTTTTATGAACTAGTAGGAAAATGAATCAACTAAATCGGATCTATAGACTAAAAGATATACAAGAAAGAAGATTTGGTAAAGAATCTGAATTTGGAAAAAGTTCCTGAAAAAGAAAAAGAAAATCGGCCAGAGACAAGTGGTGCTCTGTGATTGGCTGCCTGTGTGCTCACCGGACTTGTCGCCGGAGACAAGGAAGAAGGCGGCTCTGGTGTGCTTCGATGAAGGATGCGTGCGGGACGGTGTAGAGGACGATGAGGTGAACCACTTGAACAAGTTGTGGTGGTAGATTGCTTCCTATACACACGGTGAGAGGTCGCCGGAATTCGCGAACTCCAGCGAGCAATTTGAGAGGTTAGGGAGAGGGAAAAACTCCAGAAGTAGAGGCCTTCGGACGAGGGGTGAGAGGGGCTCCCAAGGTGCTTTATATAGGGCTTGGGGAGGTTAGAATCCGAGAAGATTGTGGTGTTTAATGGTGGATGTTTCTCTGCCTCGTAATGGCCACTACGAGTGACTCCCAGGCGCACTAGGAAGGGGAACGGTAGAGGGAGGCAAGGGGATTCCGTTCAGAGTGGTTTTGGAGCGAGGGAGAGGAAGGGGAGGGCGTGGGGCACTGGGTGGAGATGCTTCTGCGCTCTCTGTACATGAACGAGGTAAGGAAGAAGACGACCAGGTTGGGTCGTGAGGAAGGCTGGGCCTACTGGGCTGCGTTTTTTTAAACATTTTTTTTGAACAGAACACAATGGCACCAAAAATACAAATAAATATAAGTTTAAAAATTCCAAAAAATTTCACATAATATTATGGTCTTATATATAACCTTGTGAACATTTATCTGGCCTAAAATGCAAGTTTTTTAAAAAATAAACTTTTTGCTATGCTAATAAAATAAATTGCAAATAAAACTCAACAAATATATTTTGGTTCCAAATTCAACTTCCAATATTTTTTTTTGAAGAAGTCGTTTTATCTTCTCTCTTTATTTTATTTTTGATATAATGGAAATGAATTTTTTTTGGTGAAACCAAATTTGATCCAAACTCCCAACTTCGAAAAAAAATAAAAATTGGTTTTCTTGGAAAACTTCCAACTCTCTCTTTTGGTCCTTGAGTTGCTCAAAGTTCCTTGGATCAAAAATCAAATAAAACAAATGGGGCAAAAATGCATAAATCATGGATGCATATGAATGATCTATTTATAAACATCCAAATTGAAAATTGGGATGTTACAAACCTACCCCCCTTAAGATGAATCTCGCCCTCGAGATTCGGGTTGGCTAGCAAAAAGGTGTGGGTGGTCCGGTCGGAGATCTTCTTCTCGTTCCCAGGTGGCTTCTTCTTCGGTATGATAACTCCATAGGTCCTGGTCTCATCGGGCTGAGCAACTTGGTGATGGGGTTCAATAACTATTTTATTGAAGTGGGGAAGAGATAGAAATGAATATAGAAGAGTATGGACCAACGGATATTGAAGGAAGTCATAAAATAGAGTTTTCTTCCTATGGCTTTCCATTTCCTAGTGGACGCGTTCTACAGTCAGCGTGTGCTCTGATACCATCTTGTAGCGACCCGACCCACATGGATCGAAGTCTCTGTGCTTAAGTGTCATCCCTGGATCAGTATGCTGACACACACAGTACTCGAGGAATTATAACAGAGTTCAATCGCACACTTTATTACATCGAGATCCTCAAAATAGTATTTATTATAATAATATGGCCAAAGGCCATCTAAAATAATATAACTGCGGAAGCATCGAAGGTAAATGAGTCCATCCAACTCCATGGCAAACTGAGTGCAGAACAACAACCTATCGCACCTTTAATCCTCATCGGAAAAGTTTGCAACATGAGACGTTGCAGCCATGTAGGTCAGCACATGGAATATGCTCGCAATTTCACACCTTAGAATAATAATAAAAAAACTATCTCTATATGCAAATTTAGCTGGTGGAGGCTCTAAGTTTAATTTTTGCATAAAGCCAATTTTACCCTACAACAAAGGAATAAATTTTTATTTACTACTAAATTAAAATGCCATTATTGAGAAGGTTCCTCCAACTCAATCCCAAAATTCCCAAGTTATTAGTAACCCAATAATTTCATTAAATAGAGTGATGAGATCAACCAATAATTCACTTCTAGATACTCAAGTTGTCCATAACCGGGGCCACGACTAATCATGATTAGTTTGTACACTCTGCAGAGGTTTGCGCACTTTTCCCCACAAGACTCGACCACCTCCATGATCGGAATATCAAGACATAGCTTTTCAGAAGTGTTTGCCCTTAACCCTGGATAGACCGGTACACCTACTTTCCACTACATCAGCTAGTCTACCACGGAAAGAGGTCACACAACTTACGCAACTATGCCAGAGCCCATAATGGCTTGTGACTGCACACGGAAGTTTCTAGGCATGAAATATCTTATGATCCCTTTGAGCCTGGGTGGCGGACCTAGGGTAATCACACGGGTACTCCAGGATTCCCCTTGGGAAAGCACTGGTTTCTCCAGGTGCCCCAAACAATCCACCCAGATGTGTATTAAAGTTGCCATCTTAGGTTATCCCGAAATTATTAACTCTCGCAACTTGCATGGATCACACATACCAATCCCCGTCTACGAGCATGGCTAAGCAATATACGATATAACGAATATTCCCGGGGGGATCAAACGTCATAGGTTCCTACCACATGAACTACACAGCATAACCACATGTTCCCAATCCTACTTATGCAATCTTTGAGGGTGAAACTAATGCATAGTAAAAAAACTGGGTATTGAAAAATTATGATCAAAGTGTGAACTTGACTTGTTGTCGTTCGTTGAACCCTAAAGATTCGTAGTAGCAAGCCTCGCACTCCGAATGATCTAACGAAGCATGTAATGACACTCATAAGCAATCAAGCAAAAAGAATCAAAAAGAAAATGAATAAAAGACTTCGAAAAACTCCAAAACATCCCAATAAAGTTTCTGTACAGAACGTAATTTTTACAGCAACAAAAATAAATGGTTTTGGTTTTAACAGAAAGTACATGTCACTAGCTTCGATTTGCAAAAAGAATCACCTAAAACGGAGTTACGAAACTCGAGTTACGGCCTAACAAAGATTGAAATCAGATCTTTTTGAATTCAAATTTTGAAATTTTCAAAAATATTTTTCGCTTGGTTCTCTGGATAGAGGATATTTTTATGAACTGGTAGGAAAAGAATCAACTAAATCGGATCTATAGACTAAAATATATACAAGAAAGAAGATTTGGTAAAGAATCTGAATTTGGAAAAAGTTCCTGAAAAAGAAAAAGAAAATCGGCCAGAGACAAGTGGCGCTCTGTGATTGGCTGCCTGGGTGCTCACCGGACTTGTCGCCGGAGACAAGGAAGAAGGCGGCTCCAGTGTGCTTCGGCGAAGGATACGTGCGGGATGGTGTAGAGGACGATGAGGTGAACCACTTGAACAAGTTGTGGTGGTAGATTGCTTCCTATACACACTGTGAGAGGTTGCCGGAATTCGCGAACTCCAGCGAGCAATTAGATCGGTTAGGGAGAGGGAAAAACTCCAGAAGGAGAGGGCTTCGGACGAGGGGTGAGAGGGGCTCCCAAGGTGCTTTATATAGGGCTTGGGGAGGTTAGAATCCGAGAAGATTGTGGTGTTTAATGGTGGCTGTTTCTCTACCTCGTAATGGCCACTACGGGTGACTTCCAGGCGCACTAGGAAGGGGAAGGGGTAGAGGGAGGCGAGGGGATTCCGTTCAGAGTGGTTTTGGAGCGAGGGAGAGGAAGGGGAGGGCGTGGGGCGCTGGGTGGAGATGCTTCTGCGCTCTCTGTACATGAACGAGGTAAGGAAGAAGACGACCAGGTTGGGTCGTGAGGAAGGCTGGGCCTACTGGGCTGCGTTTTTTTTAAACATTTTTTTGAACAGAACACAATGGCACCAAAAATACAAATAAATATAAGTTTAAAAATTCCAGAAAATTTCACATAATATTATGGTCTTATATATAACCTTGTGAACATTTATCTGGCCTAAAATGCAAGTTTTTTAAAAAAATAAACTTGGTGCTATGCTAATAAAATAAATTGCAAATAAAACTCAACAAATATATTTTGGTTCCAAATTCAATTTCCAATATATTTTTTTGAAGAAGTCATTTTATCTTCTCTCTTTATTTTATTTTTGATATAATGGAAATGAATTTTTTTGGTGAAACCAAATTTGATCCAAACTCCCAACTTCGAAAAAAATATTAAAAATTGGTTTTCTTGGGAAACTTCCAACTCTCTCTTTTGGTCCTTGAGTTGCTCAAAGTTCCTTGGATCAAAAATCAAATAAAACAAATGGGGCAAAAATGCATAAATCATGGATGCATATGGATTTTCTATTTATAAACATCCAAATTGAAAATTGGGATGTTACAGGTAATACCCTACTTCCTGCTTGATTTATCTTGATGAATATGAGTATTACAAGAGTTGATCTACCACGAGATCGTAATGGCTAAACCCTAGAAGTCTAGCCTATGAGATTATGATTGTTGTTGTCTTACGGACTAAACCCTCCAGTTTATATAGACATCAGATGGGGCTACGATTACACAGAGTCGGTTACAAAGAAAAGGAATCTACACATCCGAGTCGCCAAGCTTTCCTTCCACGCAAAGGAGAGTCTCATCTGGACACGGGAAGAAGTCTTCTATCTTGTATCTTCATAGCCCAATAGTCCGGCCCATGTTTATAGTCCGGCTGTCTGAGGACCCCTTAATCCGGGACTCCCTCAGTAGCCCCTAAACCAGGCTTCAATGATGATGAGTCCGGCGCGCAGATTGTTTTCGGCATTGCAAGGTGGGTTACTTCTCCGAATACTTCAAAGTAGATTTCGAACACAAGAATCGTGTCCGGCTCTGCAAAACAAGTTCCACACACAACCATAGAGAGTACAATATTTTTACGAGTCCAATCCGCTGACAATTTTGGTAGCACGACATTACGTCATCACCCAGCCATTATTTCGAACCGTTTTCTAGCCTGCCACCCCTTGTTTTGGGAGGCGGTTTTTGTCGGCATGTCTTGTCAAAGAAGAGATCGTGTCCTCTTATTGCGGGGTTTTCATCAACACGGGCGTGGGTAACCCAACCGTTTTGTTGGCATGATTCCTTGGGAATAGGCATGTTTTAAGGCCGCGGAGGGGACGTTTGATATTCATCGCCTTTACAAAGGGGCTAAGACCTGTCCTTTTCTTTCCACGCCAATCCTTTCCTCTACCTCCCACCTCAAGTTCTAATACTCAAGTGTCAATCCAGTCGCTTCGAGCTTCCAGCCATGTCCGGACCCAGCCTTCAAGGCTGGTGGATGGCCTCCTTTGTTACAGAGGAGGATATCTCGAAGCTCAGGGAGGCAAGATACTTGCATGCGGAAATCCTCCACAGGCTTCCTGCTCAAGGGCAGGTTATTCCTACTCCCGGATCCAATGAGCGGGTCGTGTTTATCTCTCACTTCCTCCGAGGGCTTGGGTTTTCTCTCCATCCCTTTGTTCGAGGGCTCATGTTTTATTACGGGCTAGATTTCCATGAAATAGCTCCATATTCTTTCCTTCACATCTCGGCGTTTATCATCACGTGCGAGGCTTTCCTCCGTATTTCCCCACACTTTGGCTTATGGCTTAAGACCTTCAATGTGAAACCAAAGATAATCGATGGGAAACAGAGAGAGTGCGGAGGCGCTTCAATAAACAAGCTTATCAATTCTCCTTGGCCAAAGGGCTCCTTCGCATAATCTACTGACCTATGGCAATGGGAGTGGTTTTACATCACTGAACCCCACGGTAAAAAGTGGGCGGCAACACCTGCGTTTCGGTCTGGCCCTCCGCTACAGCTTGCATCGTGGATTAACAAAGGGCTGGACTGGGGATCTATTGATGAAGTGTGAATGCTTCAAAGTCGCATTCGGAGCCTCATTGAGAAGGACACCGGACTTATCAATGTAATCCAAGTAATGCTATTCCACCAGATTCTACCCTGTCAGCGGCGCCCTCTCTGCATGTGGGAGTTCAATCTGGAAGGTCCACGGACTCTTCAGCACCTCTCTAGCATGTTGCTTAGAGAGATGTGGAAATTGTTCTTCGGCGCATGAAGACAGTGGCCGGGTACTACAGAAGACATTGGTCTTGACTGCAATCATCCAGATACTCCAGTAAACACTTAACTCCCGAACACAGTTTTGTCAGATTCCTCATAACAATGTACTGATAAAACTTTACTCGGCCAGGGCTGGTTAAAGAAGGCAGAGAGAATTAGGTGTTCGGCTCCACTTCCCGAAGACCCTGCTGATCCGGTGTTAACAAGCATGCTGGCTCTGGCACCATATCAAGTGCCAGCGAGGGAAGATAAGGAGGAGAGCGAAGAGGCCCAAGGTGGCCTTCATTCTAGAGGCACACTAGGCAATTTGTCCGGGGAGATCGGAACTTCCACTTCCAAAGACGAAAGGGAAGGGCAAGCTGACATCCCTTCTCCTCGTGGGAAGAAGCGGACCGCCTTCATAGACTTGAAGAGAGAAGCTTCTAAGCGGGGGAAGATATCCCAGTCAGGGGGTGATGCTGACACGCAGTCACTCCATGAAGATAGGCCTTTAGCTGAATCATAAGTGAACCAGGGTGTTTTTGAACATATCCCGTTCTTTCCTGGTTGTGAGGGTAACATTTTTAAATGCATGTTTGTAGTCTGGTACGCAGCCCTCCTCAATAGTCCTCCTCTTCGGGGGATCTTCTTCCGGAGATGATGGAGAGCGAGACGCCTCCACAAAACTCTCTGCCTGATAAGGCAGACGACGCCGAGGTGTCGTCTCGGAGGGTGTTTCTCGATCAACGAGTGGCAAGGGGTAGTGAAGACCGGGACCGAAGGTAATACTTCGGCCGCCCAGGGTCCGGGGTGTGCGGCCCCTCCGAGGAACAACGAGAGTCCTGGACTATCAAATGTCTGAGGGATGACGCAACCTGTTCCGGATCCAGAGGCGATGGTTACATTGATAGACATGTTGCAACATGCGTCCGTCCTAGAGGAACATCGTACCTTGATGGGTATGGTGGTTGAAAGAATTCAGTCTGCGAAAAGCAGATTGAATGAAGCATTTACGAGCCTACTAAGAGGTTTCGAGGTACGTAGTGTAATTTCATTTATGTTATAAGTGCAAATTGTACCTGCGTATACATAGTAGCCCCTGAGACTCTGATTGACATCCAAAGGGAGGCGATTAGAGGATCAAAAATATATGCCCAGGAAATGATCTGGCTAATTGAAACACAAGTTGTTACATCCATGGCAACTGCCCAAGCTACAGAGGTAGCACATCTGAAGTAGAAAGTTGATGTAGCGGATTATGACATCATGCTTATTAATAGGCGGCTCAACGAGCCGGAATGTATGTCTTTGGGGCACTCAGTACATGCTAATATTATAAAATGAGTGTGACACTGAGAATTTGTATATGCATAACTGCAGATAGTGCCGCCGCAGTTGAGACCCTTCGGGCAGAACTCGCCCGGGCCCAGGAGCAAGCCAGGATGAGTAATGCGGCTGCCAAAAAGGTAGCCACCGAATTAAAGGCCGAGCGGACTGCTCGGTGTCAGTGCGAGGAGAGAATATCTACTATGGCACTTGATCTGAAGGACGCCACTAGCCGATGCCAAGTTCTTGAGAAAGATAACAAAGCCAAAGCGGCCAATCTTGAGAAGGCCTTACAAGAGGCGAAGGAAGCCCGGTCTGAGTCTAGAGCAGCTCGGGAGGAGATCCGACAAGCTGGGGAGATCGCGGCTGGTAAGCCCTTTTTATTCCAAACTAACTTTGGCAATCCGAAGTATGATCCGCTTAATCAACTATGGAGTTCTCCCGACGCCTTTATGGACCTGCCGAAGAGTGCTGCCGATGCGAATCAAATCTTCCATGCGCAAGAAGGACATGCGACGGAAAAGCTATTTTGGTCGCAATTTGACACGCCAAAGCGTCCATTGTTGAATGAACAGATGGCCCAGTGGGCCGAGCTCCATAAGACGTCGGGAACTGCCATGAAGGATGTCATAGCCCGGCTGTGGCCAACTGAGCCCATTCCGAATAGTTATTTCAGTTTGGTGCGGCAACTTGTTAATGTGGTGCCGCGTATCGACACTGTTAAGCGGTCAACATGCATAGAAGGTGCATGGATGGCCCTTGCCCGTGTCAAGACGTATTGGGCGAAGATGAAGGCCACCGATATTGCAGCGCAGAGTCCACCTGAAAGCAAGGACCACCGATATTACTTTGAAGATGTCCTAGAAGGTGCCCGCTTGATAGAGGGTCAGTGCTCGAAAGATGTTATGTTCGAGTGAAGTGTACTGAAATTGTAAAAACAATGATATGTTTTAGGCTATGTTTTTATACTTTTTCCCAAAAAGTTTTGGTGCCTCCTGTGCGGCCATTTTTATATATGTATAATCTGAAAGTTTGCCAGTCGTCGGCTTCAGCCCCCTCGCGTATAACACGGGGGTGTTCGGAAAAGCACTTGATCACACTTGACCTAATGTCTTGGTCCGTTAAGGAGGTGTTAGTGCGGCGAACCAGGCAATCGGACTATAGGGCTTTAACACTTTCACTTAGCCATAGGAGTTTGACGGCGGGTCTACGATATAGCCCTTGGTAAGTTCGTGTTTATCCGAATACGGCGCATTTACATACGTGACCAGAATAGTGGTCCTTCGTTTAATACGGAGGGAATCGCGAAGATTCCGATGAGTCATCGAGTGGTTGACCAGCTCTCGCCGCATCATGACAGTCAGTTTTCGGCTTTCTCTACTGAGGTGCTCATCTGGATGAACCGGGACACAATGGCAGTAGTTCTCCCTTTACTACCCTAGCCGATATAGCGGAACGTAAGGTAGTAAGCACAGGAGCCGGGCAACCCAACTATTGAACAAAGACATGATTCCGAGCTAATGCATATAAGGCCAAACTCGCGACGCTGAACACTCCCTACAAGTGTTCGAACTTTTCAATATACACGGGGATGAATACAGCCCCTGGTGATAGACCCTAGTATCAAGGCACGTGTGGCAATCCGACGTGGGGAAAGAGCGTAGGTGGTGAGAGCATAAATCTCAAAACACAATACAAACCAAGATGCTTCTATAACATCCACTTTAGTACGGCGAGCCGTATATTTACAGGTAATGCCGATATCTTTCTTGGAAATTTTACATGCCAGGAAAGTATAAAACAAAGAGAGATAAAAACGGTTTACTCAAGATCTTAATCTAAAAAAGAAACCTTAATGCGGGGCCCTGCTACACGTCTGTGCCTTTTTCTCCGTTGTGAGGTGTCCTTAAAGGGTATAGTGTGATGGCCATCTGTAAAAAGGAGAAAAAACAAGTAAAAGAATCTGGTGTGGCCGTAAGCAAAGCTGGTTCATTTTAATGAACCGTGAAGTATAACTTCTCGAGTCCGGATAGGGTCAAGCCGAACTATGGACTTTTTGTGTGCAGTGTGCCCCCGTCGCCACCCAAGGAGTTTTGAGTGTATACTTGTGTATATGTGGCACGTGTGCTATCTCCTTATGGGGCAGTCGATGGGGGCGTAGCTGCTAATCGAGCTCGGGTTTATCTGAGCTTCCGCGCTGAGATGTGCGCCGAATATGTTTAGCTGTGTCCGCGGTCTTAAAGACCGATGAGCTGCTTGGCTTGAATAGGCCGTTTTGTGCTTCGACTGCTAGAGCAGCCGTGTATTCTTCTGTACGAAGAGAGCGCTCCATATTTCTGTTGGTCGTGATGACGCCAAGTGGTCCAGGCATTTTGAGTTTTAGATAAGCATAATGCAGGACTGCATTAGAATGGGTGAAGGTCGTTCTTCCGAGTAGTGCATGATAGCCACTTAGGAACGGAGCTATGTCGAAGATTAGCTCTTCGCTTCGAAAGTTATCAGGAGAGCCGAATACGACTTCCAATGTTAAAGAGCCCGTGCAGCGGGCTTCTACGCCCGGTATAACTCCTTTAAAGGTAGTGCTACTTGGCTTGATTCTTGACGGGTCCAACCCCATCTTGCGGACAGTGTCCTGATATATCAGATTGAGACTGTTGTCGCCGTCCATAAGGACTCGAGTGAGGTGGTATCCGTCGATTATTGGGTCAAGCACTAAGGCAGCTGAACCCCCATGATGGATACTAGTTGGATGATCCCTGCGATCAAAGGTGATCGGACAGGCCGACATGGGTTGAATTTGGGGGCGATGGTCTCGACAGCATAGACATCTCGGAGTGCGCGTTTGCGCTCCCTCTTTGGGATATGAGTAACATAGATCATGTTCAATGTTTTGATCTCTGGTGGAAATTTCTTCTGTCCCCCCGTGTTCGACTCGCGAGATTCGTCCTCGTCTTCGCTCTGAGGTCCCTTCCCTTTGTGTTCGGCATTGAGTTTGTCAGCCTGCTTGAAAACCCAACATTCTTGGTTGGTATGATTGGCTGGTTTATCAGGAGTGTCATGGATCTGGCAGGGCCTGACTAGGATTTTATCCAGGCTAGAAGGACCGTCTTTGTTGCCTTTGAATGGCTTCTTCCATTGACCGGGTCTGGAGCCCCTGAATCTGGCATTTACCGATGTATTGTCTGAGCTTTGTTCATTGCTCTGACGTTTGTTTTTATTGCGACGTGGTTTTCCATTGCCATCTTTGACTTTAGATGTGCAGGGGTCACTAGTGCTGCTATGGGCTAACCAGTTGTCCTCGCCCGCGCAAAAGTAGGTCATTAGTGTAGTTAAGGCTGCCATTGTCCTTGGCTTTTCCTGGCCAAGGTGCCTGGCTAGCCATTCGTCCCAGGCACTGTGTTTGAAGGCCGCTAAGGCTTCGGCGCCCGGACAGTCAATGATTTGGTTCTTCTTAGTGAGAAACCGGTTCCAAAGCTTACGGGTTGATTCTCCGAGTTGTTGGATTATGTGACTTAGATCGTCTGCATCCGGGGGCCGGACATAGGTCCCTTGGAAATTGGCCTGAAAAGCGTCCTCAAGCTCTTCCCAGCTTCCGATGGAATTTTCAAGTAGGCTTTTTAGCCAGTGTCGAGCTGGTCCTTTTAGCTTGAGGGGTAAGTATTTGATGGCGTGGAGATCATCTCCGCGAGCCATGCGGATGTGAAGAATAAAGTCTTCTATCCAAACCGCAGGGTCCGTCATTCCATCATATGCCTCGAGTTTATGGATTTGAACCTTTCTAGAAAATCGTGTTCCAGCACCTCATCAGTGAAGCACAGGGGGTGTGCGGCACCCTTGTATTTGGTTGTGTCATGGCGTGGGCCCGACGGTTGTAGTGTTCGGTGTTGGTTCTGCACTGGTAAATGACCGACGTATTTGGTTTGATAATCGTGATCCCGTATAGGAGCACGTTCCTTGGATCCATAGATGGACCTGGTTTTGCCAGCCTTTTTGTCCAGGTCTTCCCATAGATCGTGTGTATGGTCTTGAGTTGCAACCTCCCTTCCTTTACGGGGAGGGGGTGCAAGTTTGTGTGTGGCATTGCTGGCCGCTCTGTCTCGACCACGAGGTGGTCAGTCTGGCTTGTCAACCGTATTGTTTTTCGGCGGTATGGGCGCAATAGCCTCATCGTCGAATTCGAGTAGCAGCTTACGCTTAGGATAGCTCTTTGTTTGGCGATTTCCGCTGTATTTCTCCTCAGCTTCTAGCACTTCGTTCCATGTGTCATTGAGAGTATCTTGTGCGGCTTTAAGCCGCTGCTTCTTCTTTTTCAGGCTCCTTGCAGTGGCGATAAGCCTTTGATGGAGGCGTTCTTGTTCTAATGGTTCTTCTGGCACGATGAATTCATTGTTGCCCAGACTGATCTCCTCTTCGGAGACAGGCTGATAGTTGCTATCTTCGGTATCGCTCTGGTCAGACAACATCCCAAGACTATCTTCGCCGTCCTCTCACACGTCTGCTCCAACGCTGGGTCTGCAGGGTCCTTGGCCTGGTCCGGATTATCATCATCGTCTGTGACAATGTTGCTGTTTTTACTAGGGCATGGCTTAGAGCGGCGCCGCTGACGCCAGCGCTTTGGCTGTATCTCAGGAGGTTTATCCTCGACCGGATTTTTATTGTCGCCGTTGTTTTCTTTGGGTGTATCCACCATGTATATGTCGTACGGGGAGGTGGCTGTCCAATGCCCTATATGCAGCGGTTCCTACTCCTCTCCGGCATCATCGTCCATACCGTCGATGTCTTCAGAGTCGTAATCAAGCATGTTGGTTAAGTCATCGACAGTGGCTATAAAGTGGGTGGTGGGTGGGAAACGAAGTTCTTCGTCGTCCGCTTCCCATTCGATCCGGACATAGTTCGGCCAAGAGATCCCCGACAAGGAGAGGGATTTCAATGAGTTTAACACGTCGCCTAGAGGTGAGTACTGGACGATGTCCGCGGAGCTGAACTCCAAGATTAGCGCCCAATCCAATTTGATGGACGTGGATGCATGCGGTCCGGAATCTATGGCTGGAGACGAGTCCGAGGTTCCAGTGTAACAAGCCCAGCTCGATGTTGGGTCTGTGTGCGGCTTGAGCGCCGCTGAGTCTACGAATTCCGTGGCGGGGTTGAGCTTCCCGTATTTGGACGACGCGATCTGCTCTAGATCTAAGGCCAGAGCGGTTACGGGCGCTATCTCCTGAGCACAGCTAGATGACGGATTTAGGTCATGTTCATCACGATGGCAGGGGACAGCTGTCACAAGCTCGAATCTGTCAAAGATCAAGTCTCCGCGGATATCGGCCACAAAGTTCAGGCTTCCAAATATGACCTGATGGCCAGGGGCGTAGCTGTCGCTCTACTCTAGATGGCCAAGCGAATTGGCCCGCAGTGCGAAGCCGCCGAATATGAAGATCTGTCTGGGGAGGAAAATCTCCCCCTGGAGTGCGTTATTGTAGATGATTGATGGATCCATCAAGCCTTCTGGTGACGACGCGGCGGAACTCCCAATGAAATAACGAATGTCGGTGTCAAAACCGGCGGATCTCGAGTAGGGGGTCCCAAACTGTGCGTGTAAGGCTAATGGTAACAGGAGGCGGGGGACACAATGTTTACCCAGGTTCAGGCCCTCTCTATGGAGGTAATACCCTACTTCCTGCTTGATTTATCTTGATGAATATGAGTATTACAAGAGTTGATCTACCACGATATCGTAATGGCTAAACCCTAGAAGTCTAGCCTATGAGATTATGATTGTCGTTGTCCTACGGACTAAACCCTCTGGTTTATATAGACACCGGAGGGGGCTAGGGTTACATAAAGTCGGTTATAGAGAAAAGGAATCTACACATCCGAGTCGCCAAGATTGCCTTCCACGCAAAGGAGAGTCCCATCCGGACACGGGAAGAAGTCTTTTATCTTGTATCTTCATAGCCCAAGAGTCCCGCCCACGTTTATAGTCTGGCTGTTCGAGGACCCCTTAACCCGAGACTCCCTCAAGGACAAAGCCCAAAACACCCAGAGCCAAAGAGTGTTAGGAATCACTAAAGTCTTTTTGTCCGCGTGATCTGAAGAGTCGTTACACTTGAGGACTGTGCATCCTCCAGTCGGTTAGGCGTCACATTCTGAGGATCCAAGAGTCATTGTGGATTGCCCGTGAACGAGGTCTGGGAAGGTTTGGAAGTCTACGTTGAAGAATTACCTGAGTGATAGGGCGAGGACTAAATGTTCTCAGCTCTAGGGGAATAAGGTGAAGACACAGTCTTCTGAGTTCAATCTCATCATCCCTAACCATACGTATAGTTGTCACAGCAACTGGAACTGGTATACGAAATCCTTATCTTCACGAAGCAACTGGTTCTATCCCCTACACTACTTACTTTTCAGTTTTTCTTTGTGAAGTCATTGCTTGCCTGCCTGATCCATTTGACTTCACTGTTTGAAGACATATAACTGTTTGGCTTCGTATTATGTTACATTCTGATCCTGTCTACCTAGCTGATGTTAGTCTTCGTGCTTTCACTGAACTGCTTGCTTGACTATTGCTTGTCTAGTGTAGTTTACATTCTGCTGCATATCATATAGGTTCAGATTACATATTTGTCTTCAAAGCCCTCATGTTTTGAAGACTTCCATAAAAATCGCCTATTCACCCCCCCAGTCGATAACTAGCATTTTCAATTGGTATCAGAGCTAGGTGCTCCCTTGTTCTGTGTGATTTGGTTTAACCACCTGGAGTTTTAACAATGTCGACTGCAGGGATAATCAAGGTCTCCGCTGCGTGCCCAGTCTTCGATGGCACTGATTACCCCTACTGGAATAATAAGATGTGCATGCATCTTGAAGCCATTGACGTCGACCTCTAGTATGTTGTCAAGACAGGCGTTCCCAAGGTTGGTGAAGGTGTCACCACTGCCGATGTCAAGAGGTTCGCGCAACTTGACTCAACCGCCAAGAACATCATCTATGGTCATCTGACCAAAGGGTAGTATGCCCGTGTGAGTGCACTGGAAACTGTGAAGCTAGTCTAGGACTGGTTGTCCAAGGTCAACGAGGGCGTCTCGACTCAGAGAGACGCAAGAATTGATGTTCTTCCCTATCTCTTCAACCGCTTCAAGAGTAGTGACAATGAGAATGTCCAGCTCACGTTCGATCGCCTCATTGATATCACAAATGAGCTTCGTGCTCTTGGCGCTACTGAGATCACAAAGCATGAGATCGTGAAGAAGCTTCTGCGATCACTTGGTAGCTCATTTGACACCCTAACCCTGATGATACAAGAACGTCCTGACTTTAAAGATCTCGATCCGTCTGATATACTTGAGAGGATCAACACACATGAGTTCTAGCTATCTGAGAAGCGTGATATCTATGGCCCCAACTATGGCCGGTCTCGTGCCTTGAAGGCTAAGGTTGTTTCCTCATCTGAAGAAGAAACTAACTGTAGTTCTGGTGATCCTGAAGACATTGGCAAAGAGCTTTCAATGCTTGTGAGAATGTTCTAGTAGTTCTCCAAGAAGAATCGTTTCAGCAAGTCTTCAAGATCCAGCTCAAAGAATGATGAGGCTTCATCTTGTGACTACAAGAGGAGAACTTGCCACAAATGCAAGAAGACGGGCCACTACATCTCTGAGTGTCCTCAATGGGACAAGGAATCAAAGAAGAAGAAGAAGAAGAAGAAGAAGAAGAAGAAGAAGAAGAAGAAGAAGAACAAGAAGAAGAAGAGCAAGGAATATGATTTTGATGACAAGAAGAAGAAGAAATCATCAAAGTCTTCTTCAAAGTCTTTGTCTCACAAGAAGACCTCATCAAGCAAGGCTCGTGCATTTATTGGAAAGGAGATGGATTCAAAGGAGGAGTCTGCTTCTGAGGAGGCGGAGGTGGAGTCTCAGGAGGAGTCTGATTCAGGCGTGGCAAGCCTAGCTCTGGCTTCGGCATTCGTCTCCAAGTCCATCTTCAACACTGAAGACAATGGTCACACCACCGATGCTGAAGGTGATGGTGAGGATGACTCTGCTCCAACCTACTGCTTCATGGTACATGGTGCCAAGGTAAACTCACGCGATGCTTACTTCCAAACCTCCAGTGAAGATGACTCTGAATGTGAATGCAAACCTAGCTATAAGACCCTTGCTAAAATTGCAACTGAGCAACAGACTGCTATGGAACATATTCAAAAGCTGCTTGACAAAAGCGATGACCTGTTGGACGCGGAAATGAATCAATCTCAGCCCTTAATTGAAGACATAAAAAATCTTCGTGTTAAGTACGAGGAACTTGAGAGTCGTCATGAAACTCTCTCAGCCTCCCATGAGAAGCTTTCCTATGATTATCTTCAAAGGAAGCAAGATCTTGAGAAATTGAGAGCATATCGTGAAGATCTTCAAAAAGAGAACGATTCACTACTCGCTCAACAGATCAGTTCCACTCAGGAAGAATTTGTTCCAACGTGTTTAAAATGTCTTGAGCGTGATAATGTTATCTCTATTGCTGAATGTTCTACTGCCTCTAATGTTGCAATATCTTCAACTACAGTTGTGGTAACTAACCCCTCTACTGAGGATGCCACTGCTATTGCTGATGAGAATGCTAGGTTGAAGACATTGCTAAACAGGCATGTACAAAAGCCTCAAAGGGCATCAGACTCTGTGTGATGTCCCCAAGAAACAGATTCTGAACCGAAACCCTAGGAAAGAGGGTGTTGGGTTTGAGAGGAAAATGAATGTTGATGGTTCTTACTGGATGCCTGGCAGTACCCCCAAAACCACCTAGGTTGCTGCTAAGGATCCTTCTCTGGACCCATCCACTTTATCTGGCTTCGCTTGTGCTAACCCCATTGTCATTGATGAGTCCTTTGACGCCAATTATAAACTGTTTAAGAATCAGAATGGTGAAATGTTTACCAGGTATATTGGCACTAACTGCAGGAATGGGCCATCCTTGGAGAAGATCCGGGTGCCCAAAAGTAGTCTTGAGAAGCTTCCCGTGAATGTCGTCATGACACCACCAGGGAAGAAGACAAACCCCAGACCAAAGGCATCATCTGGCCGAAAGGCTCCATACAGATAGAGGACCACAAATGGTCACCCTAACACCAATGTTTTGGTGGCCTAGCCTGAAGAGGGAAATTGCTGGGAATATTGCAAATGTGATGTGTGCCAGAGAGTTAAAGCAGAACATCAGAGACCAGCAGGTTTGTTACAACCGTTGCCTATACCTGATTGGAAGTGGGATGAGATTGGTATGGATTTCATTACAGGTCTACCCAGGACTCGGTAGGTTATGATTCTATTTGGGTAGTTGTTGATCATTTGACTATAGTTGCTCACTTCATCCCGGTAAAGACTACTTATACCAGTGCTCAGCTAGCTAAGATTTATATGTCCAAGGTAGTGTCTGATAGAGGTGCTTAGTTCACATCCAAATTTGGCACCAGTTGCATGAATCCTTGGGCACCAGGCTGGAGTTCAGTACAACTTTCCATCCACAGACAGATGGGTAGACAGAGAGGGTAAATCAGATTTTGGAGGATATGTTGAGGGCTTGTGCTTTGGACTATGGGTCCAGTTGGGATGATAATTTACCTTATGCAGAGTTTTCATATAATAACAGCTATCAGGCCAGTCTGAAGATGGCACCATTTGAGGTATTGTATGGTAGAAAGTGCAGGACACCGTTGATGTGGGATGAGGTTGGAGAGCGTCAGTTCTTTGGACCAAACTTGATCAGAGATGCTGAGGAGAAGGTCAAGTTGATCCGTGACAGGCTGAAGATAGCACAGTCCAGACAAAAGAGTTATGCAGATGCAAAACATAAGGATGTGACATATGAGGTAGGAGACCATGCATATGTTAGAGTTTCACCACTTCATGGAATTAAGAGGTTTGGAATCAAGGGTAAGTTAGCACCACGTTTTGTGGGGCCTTATAAGATCTTGGAGCGTAGAGGAGAGGTAGCTTATCAGCTGGAGTTGCCAGAATCTTTGTCTGGAGTTCATAATGTGTTTCATGTATCTCAGTTGAAGAAGTGCCATGCAGATATGATGGATGTTCCATTGAGGGACACAGTGCCACTTGAGGCAATTCAGTTGGAGAGTGATTTGACATATGAGGAGAAGCATGTTAAGATTCTGGAGACAGCAGAGAGATTTACTCGCACCAAGACAATCAAGTTATGCAAGGTATAGTGGGATCATCATACAGAGGAAGAAGCTACCTGGGAACGAGAGAAAGATCTCACGCAGGACCACCCACACCTATTTGTTAGCCAGTCCAAATCTCGAGGGCGAGATTCATCTTAAGTGGGGTAGGTTTGTAACATCCCAATTTTCTAATTTGGATGTTAATAGATCATTCATATGCATATCATATTTTCCATGCGTTATTTGCTTTTCAGAAATATTCTTTTCATTATGCAACTAAGGGCAATTTATTGGAGTGGAGATAACATGACTTCTCCCCTGTTTTTAAAAATGTTCATAATGTCTAGAATATTATTTCCAGTTTATATGATATGTTCTGGTATTTTTCTTTATCTCCAAAATATTTTATTTGAGTGTTTTGTTGCTGTTTGTGTGGCCTATTGCATAAAACTGAATTTTCAAAATTGCATTAGTGTAGGAACTAGTTGTTCACGTAGTTTATATTAGTATTATATATTTTACTGTGTGTATATATATTTTTGTTTAGTTTTTATTTTAGTTTTTTTAACTGTTGTACTTGTTGTTTTAAAAAAAGCCAGCTAGCAAGCCAGCCAGCCACCGCGGCCTACGCAACGCCGCAGCCCAGCACCCCACTCCGCCGAAGGGGCACGCAGCACCGCACCCATCGTTTCGCCACTCGGGCCACTGACCGGAGGGACCCGCACCCACCCCACACCCACTTCTCCTTCCCGAGCTGTACCGCATGCTGCACGCACGCCGAGGCCAAGCCCGAGTCGAGCTCGTGCCATAGACCACCCCGGCGCGCCCGACCTGCCGTACGCGAGCAAAACCCCTAGGGAGACCCTGTAGCTCCTGTGTCGACCCTCTTCGTTGTCAGACGCGTTGTTGGGCGAAAACGGATCTCGCCGTCGAGCTCGGAGGTCGCCATCGTTCGCCGGTCAATTTCGTCACCATTAGTAAGTTGTTGTCTCCGTGGTTTGTTTCTTTAGATTCCCCACTCGAGGACTCATGCACCTGACCTCCTTACTTATCCGGAAACGCAGACGAACGAGCCCGCCGAGCTCGAGCGCCGCCACCGGAGCACGCCGTGGTTCACCTTGTCATCGTCGCCTACAGAGGGAGCTACGCCGTCGTTGAGCACCACCATCGTCACCGCCACCACACACCGCACCCGCCCGTCACCTCGCCTTCGCAGGAGACCTACCGGAGGAGTGCCGCCGCCAACGCCCGAGACCGCCGCCACCATCCTCTGTCTGGTGAGCACGCACACGCAGATGAACACCTTGGTCAATCGCAAGCTGCCACATGGCAGATTGCTATAGTGCCGCACAGTAACCGCCCAAGAGGTTTCTGTTGGCTTTTGTTTTATTTTCAGATATCAACCAAATTTTCTTTTACCTATATCTTTTAGTCTACAAATCCTTTTTAGGTGATTATTTTTCCTATGCACTCACAAAAATCAACACTTTATCACAGAACCAAAAGTTCACATGTTTTCACTTTTCATATTTGAATTCGTTCAAAATTGAATTAAGCCTTCTGGAGGCCATAACTTTCAAACCGTTTGTCGGAATCGAGTGTTTCTTTTTGCGTTGTGATCGTAGTGCAATATAGATGATTTATACATGTTGTTATGCTGCTCTTGTTGAATTTTAAACATGGTTTTCTTGCTGTTGGTTTTCTTTTGGTTTTATTTGAGTTTGGTGATTGATTTGTTGACTGTGTGAAATGTGTAGATTGTCCGGTGTGCGACGCAAGCTATTGTCAGAGTGTGACTTTTTGAACCAGAACCAAGGCAAGTTACATGTTAATCATCCTTTACCTATTGTTTTCTATGCATGTAGTATATATCACACTTTGAATTTATGCATGCATAGGAATACTATATTTTTTGGCTATGCTGTTGAGCTATCTTCCCATCATTGCAGATCGTGGTAGTTGTAGTTTTGCTATGCTTTGTAGACATGGTGGGTCGTGTATACATCGAGCTTATGTGAGGATTATATATATAACAACTTGAGTAGTAACTTAGGATTTAATTCACCTCTGGGCGTAAGTGGTATTGCTAGGGTGGTTTCAAGAACATCATGGTTTATACCCTCTGAATGTAAGTGGACGACCGCCCAGGCTCAAAAGATCAGACAGACTTAGTGACTAGTAGCTTCCATGTACGGCCACTGGCTAAATGGCTCTGGCTTAGTTGATCAATTGTGGAATCCTTACCCGGATGTGCCAGCAGATGTAGATATAATAGTTGGGATGGGCCTCCTATTGGGACTAGGGGACTGCTTCTAAAAGACTTCATCTCAATCTTCGGGTTGGGTCCAGTGGGTAAAGCATACTAAACTCTATAGAGTATTAAAAACTAATCATGATTAGTTGTGCCCCCGGTTATGGGCAAATTTGAGCCACTGTACCATTACAGTTGTTGGATGATCTTGACAGATGTGACACTTCAAAATATGTGTGGAAAACTTAATAATGGGTAGGTTGGAATTGGAGCTGCCAATTCAACCTTGTGTATTTAATTGTAGTAATAAAAGAACTAAATAAAAATTTGACTATTAAGAAGTTATGAGGATAAAATCAACTTTCTGCAAATTAAACCCTCAAGCCTTCCTTTTGTTGTACTATGCATATACATGTAGGTCTGCTATATTATTACTCCTGTGCAACTTGCCAATACATTCAAAGTATTGACCTATATGGCTGCAACGTCACATGTTGCGGGATATTCAGACGAACAGTAAGGTACCGTTAGGGTTGCGAGTCTGCACTCAGCATCGCCAGTGGGCTATGATTGGACTCATCGTTATTTTTTGCTACTTTCCGTTGTTTGATTGAATAAAGCTAGTCAAGTGCTATGCAGATTGTTTTATTTTATACATTCTGGATCATACGTTGTAATAAATGATGCACTTGCTATTCTGGTATTCATCTATAGTGTGTGTGCTAGCGAGTTCGATCCAGGGACTAGCACGGTAAGCACAGAGACTCAAATCCTTCGAGGTTTGGTCGTTACAAAGGATCAGCACATGGATGCTTGTTGAATCCCTTGGATACAACTTAGTGTCTGTGTCAATGCTCTGTGATCTGAATACGATTGTGATATTTGGAAAATATCATTGTATTTGCTAATGGAATCTGACAAATCTTTAGTCTTCGAAGGCTATCAAAGAGGTGATATGTATGTGGTAGATTTCTCAGCAGGACCACAGCTTGTCGTGTGTCTTCTAGGAAAAGCTTCAGAGTGCTGGCTCTGGCATCGACGACTAGGCATGTAGGCATGAGGAACTTACACACTCTCGTGAAGAAGAAGCACATCATTGGCATCGAGGGCGTCAAGTTCAAGAAGGATCATCTATGTGGTGCTTGTGAAGCTGGGAAGATGACTAGAGCCAAGTGTCGGTGCAACAGACCCGGGGCCCGATGCCCTGACTATGCACAAGCGATCAAGATTGAAGCACCAGAACGGACGAACAAGACACCAAGAGACTTGAAGAACCGACAAGAAGATCATAAGGACTCAAGGCCAGGATAGAGAAGCCAGATATCACCAAAGAAATAAACCTCCCTTGCCGGGCGAGCGAGCCCGGCAAGGGGTGAGGCCACCCCCGGAAGGAGATGGCCAAGGCATCCCGGCAGGGCCTGCCAGGGCTCGCGGAGACTAGATTACTTCACCGACTACTTCACCTCGACCCACGTCAACCATCAATGCGGTGTCAAGCCGCAGGATGATTAAGTGGCAACCATTCGCCACATGGTAGCCACTTCCTACAAAGGAAACCCACAGATGACACCCGTCCAGTGACGTGTCAAGCAAGCAAGCGTGGAGCTGGAAAGATAGCCCACAAGCCTTGCCGGGCAACCAACAACGTGACACTAAGCGATGCATTAAATGCACACTGTTAGCTTGCAGAGTTAGGTATGATAGCACTATTTGCTATCATATCAATGTGTAATGACTAAATTGCCACTATCGTGACCCCTTGATCTATAAAAGGAGGCACATGGCAACCGTAGAAGGGGTTCGGTTCGCGAGTTTGGACAGCTAGGCCACTCGCACCCCCCGTACGCGCGTAGTTGTTGCCGCCCCGAAGCAAGCCCTTTCGGGCAAGTGTACTATGCACCACCACCTCCATTTTTTCACCATCAATCCATCAAAGCAGGAGTAGGGTTTTACACCTCACGGCGGCCCGAACCTGGGTAAAAACTGCCCGCATGATCTCTGTCACGCTGCCTTGCGTTGGCGTGCTCTTTGTGCAACGCGACTCGCCCCTGCCGAACCAGCAAGGGGTCGTCCTGGTCCCATAGGTGGTCATGGTTTTCCCGCGAACCCAAGCATCCCTCAAAGACAATCATGACTACCTCACATCCCTTTGAGTTGCTTCACATGGACTTATTTGGCCCTACTCACTATTCTACCCTTACTACTACTGCACATCTCTATGGCTTCGTTATTATTGATGATTATTCGAGATACACTTGGGTGCACATAATGCTCTATAAGAATGAGGTGGAGGATGTCTTCAGACACTTCACAAATCGAGCCATGACGAATTATGGCGTCAAGATCAAGCACATCCGGAGTGACAATGGCACTGAGTTCAAGAACGCCGGCCTCGACATTTATCTTGATACTTTGGGCATCACACATGAGTTCTCTGCTCCATACACACCTCAGCAAAATGGCATCATGGAGCGCAAGAATAGAACGCTCATTGAGATGGCACGCACGATGCTCGATGATTGCAAGACTCCAAGAAAATTTTGGCCCGAAGCCATTGATACTGCATGCCACATCATCAACAGAGTTTATCTTCACAAGTTCTTCAAGAAGACATCTTATGAACTTCTGACTGGTAAGAAGCCAATGTCAGTTACTTCAAAAGTCTTTGGTGCTAGGTGCTGGATCAATGATCCACATCACACTTCCAAATTCGCACCGAAAGCACATGAAGGTTTTATGCTTGGTTATGGAAAGGATTCGCACACCTACATAGTATTCAACCTCTTTCACTATAAAGTGGTTGAAACTGTAGATGTGCGGTTTGATACGACCATTTCGCATCATGCTTTTATATCAATATTTATTGCATTATGGGCTGTTATTACATGTTATATCACAATACTTATGCCTTTTCTCTCCTATTTTATAAGGTTTACATGAAGAGGGAGAATGCCGGCAGCTGGAATTCTGGGCTGGAAAAGGAGCAAATATTAGAGACTTATTCTACATAATTCCAAAAGCCCTAAAACTTCACGGAGATCAGTTTTGGAATATACTAAAAATATTAGGCGAAGAAAGCACCAGAGGGGAGGGCACCAGTCAGCCATGAGGGTGGAGGGCGTGCCCTACCACCCTGGGTGCGCCCCCCTGCCTCATGGGCCCCCTGGAAGGCCCCCGACTCCCATCTTCTGCTATATGGTGTCTTTTGCCCTAGAAAAAATCAAAGAGAAGCTTTCGGGACAAAGCGCCGCCGTCTCGAGGCAGAACCTGGACATGACCAATCTAGGGCTCTGGCGGAGCTGTTCTACCAGGGAAATATCCCTCCGGGAGGGGGAAATCATCGCCATCGTCATCACCATCAATCCTCTCAATGAGAGGCTGCCAATCTACATCAACATATTCACCAGCACCATCTCCTCTCAACCCCTAGTTCATCTCTTGTATCCGATCTTTGTCTCAAAACCTCAGATTGGTACCTGTATGGTTCTAGTAGCGTTGATTACTCCTTGTAGTTGATGCTAGTTGGTTTATTTGGTGGAAGATCATATGTTCAGATCCTTAATGCTTATTAATACCCCTCTGATTATGAACATGAATATGCTTTGTGAGTAGTTATGTTTGTTCCTGAGGACATGGTAGAAGTCTTGTTATAAGTAATCATGTGAATTTGGTATTCGTTCGATATTTTGACGAGATGTATGTTGTCTCTCCTCTAGTGGTGTTATGTGAACGTCGACTACATGAAACTTCACCATTGTTTGGGCCTAGGGGAAGGCATTGGTAAGTCATAAGTAGATGGTGGGTTGCTAGAGTGACAGAAGCTTAAACCCTAGTTTATGTGTTGCTTCGTAAGGGGCTGATTTGGATCCATATGTTTCATGCTATGATTAGGTTTACCTTAATTCTTCTTTAGTAGTTGTGGATGCTTGCGAGAGGGGTTAATCATAAGTGGGAGGCTTGTCCAAGTAAGGACAGCACCCAAGCACCGGTCCACCCACATATCAAATTATCAAAGTAACGAATGTGAGTCATATGAGCATGATGAAAACTAGCTTGGCGATAATTCTCATGTGTCCTCGGGAGCACTTTGCTTTATATAAGAGTTCATCCAGGCTTGTCCTTTGTTACAAAAAGGATTGGGACACCTTGCTGCACCTTGTTTACTTTTGTTACTTGTTACCTGTTATGAATTACCCTATCACAAAACTATCTGTTACCGATAATTTCAGTGCTTGCAGAGAATACCTTACTAAAAACCGCTTGTCATTTCCTTATGCTCCTTGTTGGGTTCGACACTCTTACTTGTAGAAAGGACTACGGTAGACCCCCTATACTTGTGGGTCATCAAGACTCTTTTCTGGTGCCATTACCGGGGAGTAAAGCGCATTTGGTAAGGAAACATTTATATAGTGTGCGGAAATTTACTGTCACTTGTTACTATGGAAAATAATCCTTTGAGGGGCTTGTTCGGGGTATCTTCACCTTGACCAGAAGAGCAAAGAGTTGCTCCTCAACCTACTGAACCTACTGAAAATATTTACTTTGAAATTCCTTCGGGTATGATAGAGAAATTGATAGCTAATCCCTATACAAGAGATGGAACATTACATCACGATATGCACCTAATCTATGTGGATGAAGTTCGTGGATTATTTAAGCTTGCAGGTATGCCCGAGTATGTTTTCAAGACGAAGTTCTTCCCTTTATCTTTGAAGGGAAAGGCCTTGACATGGTATAGGCTATGTGATGATATTGGATCATGGAACTACAACCGATTGAAATTGGAATTTCATTAGAGTTTTTATCCTATGCAGCTGGTTCATCGTGATTGGAATTATATATTATTATTTTTGGCCTCGTGAAGGAGAAAGTATCGCTCAAGCTTGGGGAGGCTTAAGTCAATGTTATATTCATGCCCCTACCATGAGCTCTCAAGAGAAATTATTATTCAAAAAAATTATGCTCGACTTTCTCATAATGATCGCTCCATGCTCGATACTTCTTCTACTGGTTTGTTTATGATGAAGACTATTGAATTCATATGGGATTTATTGGAAATAATTAAACGCAACTCTGAAGATTGGGAACTCGACGAAGGTAAGGAGTTAGGTATAACCCCTAAGTTTGATTGTGTTAAATCTTTTATGGATACTGATGCTTTTCATGAATTTAGCACTAAATATGGACTTGACTCTGAGATAGTAGCTTCTTTCTGTGAATCATTTGCTACTCATGTTGATCTCCCTAAGGAGAAGTGGTTTAAATATCATCCTCCCATTGAAGTGAAAGTAGTAGAACCTATTAAAGTAGAAGAAGAAACTATTACATATAATGTTGATCCTATTGTTCCTACTGCTTATATTGAGAAACCACCTTTCCCTGTTAGAATAAAGGATCATGCTAAAGCTTCAATTGTGGTTCATAAGAGTAATACTAGAACACCTACACCCCCTGAGCAAATTAAAGTTGAACCGAGTATTTCTATGGTTAAAGATCTCTTGGTCGATAATATTGATGGGCATGTTATTTATTTCTGTGATGAAGCTGCTAGAATTGCTAAACCCGATACTAAAGATAAACATAGACCTATAGTTGGCATGCCTGTTGTTTCTATTAAAATAGAAGATCATTATTATCATGGCTTATGTGATATGGGTGCTAGTGTGAGTGCAATTCCTCATTCCTTATACAAAGAAATTATGCATGATATTGCACCTGCTGAGATAGAAGGCATTGATGTTACTATTAAGCCTGCCAATAGAGATACTATTTCACCAGTTGGGATTTTTAGAGATGCTGAAGTCTTGTGTGGGAAAATTTAATATCCTACTGATTTTCTTGTTCTTGGTTCCCCACAAGATGACTTTTGTCCCATTATATTTGGTACCCTTCTTGAATACTGTTAATGCTAAGATAGATTGCGAAAAGGATATTGTTACTGTTGGTTTAGGGGATATGTCCCATGATTTTAATTTCTCTAAATTCAGTAGAGAACCCCCTGGTAAAGAATTGCCTAGTAAGGATGAAATTATTGGTCTTGCTTCTATTGACATGCCTCCTAATGATCCGTTAGAACAATATTTGCTAGACCATGAAAATGATATGTTTATGAATAAAAGAAGAGAAATAGATGAAGTATTCTTTAAGCAAGGACCTATTTTGATGCACAATTTGCATGTTGAAATTCTTGGGGATCCTCCTCCACCCAAGGGTGATCCCGTGTTTGAGCTTAAACAATTACCTAATACTCTTAAATATGCTTATCTTGATGAAAAGAAGATATATCATGTTATTATTAGTGTTAACCTTTCAGAGCATGAAGAAGAGAAATTATTGAAAACTCTTAAGAATCACCGAGCTGCTATTGGATATACTCTTGATGATCTTAAGGGCATTAGTCCCACTCTATGTCAGCACAAAATAAAAAACTGGAAAAGGATGCTAAACTAGTTGTTGACCACTACAGACGGTTAAATCCTAAGATGAAACAAGTGGTAAGAAATGAAATGCTAAAGCTTCTGTAGGCGGGTATAATTTATCCTATTGCTGATAGTCAGTGGGTTAGCCCCGTTCATTGTGTCCCTAAGACAGGAGGTATTAGTGTTGTTCCTAATGATAGAATGAATTGATCCCACAAAGAATTGTTACAGGTTATAGAATGGTAATTGATTTCTACAAATTAAATAAATCTACTAGAAAAGATCATTTCCCTCAGCCTTTTATTGATCAAATGCTAGAAAGACTATCCAAACATACACATTTTTGCCTTCTAGATGGTTATTCTGGCTTCTCTCATATTCCTGTGTCAAAAGAGGATCAGGAAAAGACCACTTTTACTTGCCCTTTCGGTACCTTTGCTTATAGATGTATGCCTTTTGGTTTATGCAATGCACCTGCTACCTTTCAAAGATGTATGCGTGCTATATTCTCTGACTTTTGTGAAAAGATTGTTGAGGTTTTCATGGATGATTTCTCCGCTTATGGAACTTCTTTTGATGATTGTTTAAGCAACCTTGATCGAGTTTTGCAGAGATGCGAAGAAACTAATCTTGTCTTGAATTGGGAGAAGTGCCACTTTATGGTTAATGAAGGTATTATCTTAGGGCATAAAATTTCTGAAAGAGGTATTGAAGTTGATAAAGCTAAGTAGATGCTATTGAAATGATGTCGTATCCTAAAGATATCAAAGGTATAAGAAGTTTCCTTGGTCATGCTGGTTTCTATAGGAGGTTTATTAAAGACTTCTCTAAAATTTCTAGGCCTCTCACTAATCTCTTGCAAAAAAGATGTTCCTTTTGTTTTTGATGATGATTGTGAAGAAGCATTTCAAATACTTATTGATTTCTGCACCTATTGTTCAACCACCTAATTGGAATTTACCCTTTGAAATTATGTGTGATGCTAGCGATTATGTTGTTGGTGTTGTTCTAGGGAAAAGAGTTGATAAGAAACTAAATGTTATCCAATATGCTAGTAAAACTCTAGACAATGCCCAGATAAATTATGCTACTACCGAAAAGGAATTTTTAGCAGTTGTATTTGCTTGTGATAAGTTCAGACCTTATATTGTTGACTCCAAAGTAACTGTTCACACTTATCATGCTACTATTAAATATCTTATAGAAAAGAAAGATGCTAAACCTAGACTTATTAGATGGGTTCTCTTGCTACAAGAATTTGATTTGCATATTATTGATAGAAAGGGAGCTGAGAACCCCGTTGCAGACAACTTGTCCAGGTTAGAAAATCTTCTTGAGGACCCACTACCAATTGATGATAGCTTTCTTGATGAACAATTAGATGTAATAAATGCTTCTCGTAATGCTCCATGGTATGCCGATTATGCTAATTACATTGTTGCTAAATTTATACCACCTAGTTTCACATACCAGAAAAAGAAAAAGTTTTTCTATGATTTAAGACATTACTTTTGGGATGACCCACACCTTTATAAAGAAAGAGTAGATGGTGTTATTAGACGTTGTGTACCTGAACATGAACAGGAACAGATCCTACGCAAGTGTCACTCTAAGGCTTACGGAGGACTCCACGCTGGAGATAGAACTGCACATAAGGTATTGCAATCTGGTTTTTATTGGCCTACTCTCTTCACAGATGCTCGTAAGTTTGTCTTGTCTTGCGATGAATGCCAAAGAATTGGTAATATTAGTAGACGTCAGGAAATGCCTATGAATTATTCACTTGTTATTGAACCATTTGATGTTTGGGGCTTTGATTATATGGGACCCTTTCCTTCCTCCAATAGGTATACACATATTTTAGTTGTTGTTGATTACGTTACTAAGTGGATAGAAGCTATTCCAACTAGTAGTGCTCATCATAACACTTCTATTAAGATGCTTAAAAAGGTTGTTTTTCCGAGGTTTGTAGTCCGTAGATATTTAATGATTGATGGTGGTTCACATTTTATTCATGGTGCTTTTCGGAAAATGCTTGCTAAGTATGATGTTAATCATATTGCATCTCCATATCATCCTCAGTCTAGTGGTCAAGTAGAATTGAGTAATAGAGAGATTAAATTAATTTTGCAAAAGACTGTTAATAGATCTAGAAAGAATTGGTCCAAGAAACTTGATGATGCACTATGGGCTTATAGAACTGCTTATAAAAACCCTATGGGTATGTTTTCGTATATATGGAAAGGCATGCCACTTACCTGTCGAACTAGAACATAAGGCATACTGGGCTACTAAAGAGCTCAATTATGATTTCAAACTGGCCGGTGAGAATAGGTTATTTGACTTTAGATCGCTTGATGAATGGAGAACCCAAGCCTATGAGAATGCCAAGTTGTTTAAAGAAAAGGTTAAAAGATGGCATGACAAAAGGATACAAAAGCGTGAGTTTACTGTAGGTGGTTATGTTTTGCTATACAACTCTAGTCTAAGATTTTTTGCAAGAAAACTTCTCTCTAAATGGGAAGGTCCTTACATTATCGAGGAGGTCTATCATTCCGGTGCCATCAAAATCAACAACGCCGAAGGCACAAATCCGAAGGTGGTAAACGGTCAAAGAATCAAGCATTATATCTCAGGTAATCCCATAAATGTTGAAACCAATATAATTGCCACTGTAACACCGGAGGAGTACATAAGGGATACCTTCCAGAACGTTTCAGACTCCGAAAAGGAATAGGTATGAGGTACGGTAAGTAAACTGACTCCAAAACTGTCTTAATAGCAATTTCTCTCCATTTTGGAATATTTAAAAATTTAGGAAAATTAAAATTAGTCCGAAAGAGACACGAGGCAACCACGAGGGTGGAGGGCGCGCCCCCTACCTCGTGGCCACCTCGTGTGCCCTCTGGACTCTGTTTTCTTGCACAATACTTCTTTTGGTCGGTAAAAATTCATTATATAATCTCCCGAAGGTTTTGACCACCGTACCACGACAAAATCCTCTGTCTTTGTTTCGAGCTGTTTTTCTGACAGATCTAGATTACCATGACATCTCCAAGCGCTCCTAAGGAAAAGTTTTTCGAGAAGGTCATCAACCCTTACCTCGCGAAGGTGTTGCAACACCCTCAAACCATTGAGATGCGTGAGGGGGTGCTGCACATCCGCAATGTTGAGGGACCAAAGAAGACCAGAAGCGTGGAGACAAGACTCGAAGCAATGAAGCAAAAAAGTTTTCAAGTGCCAAGGGATGGTGGAACATGGACTCAACGCCAATCACATGATGATTGCATAGTTCACCAACAATCACAAGCTGGATGCCAAGAACATCGGAGAGGCCATCTTCAAGCTTCACGAGAAGATCAAGCAAGTCCAGGCCCAGATCTATGACCTGCAAAACCAAAACTATGAGTATGAATACAGATTCAAGAGGACGAGTTTGGCTGCAGATTTGAGGATCCCGGAGACTCGTTCATCCTTCTATGATGGTGAGCCTATGCCTTGGAAGATGGACGACAAGCCTACATCATCAACAACTCCATCATCACTACCTCCGAAGAAAGATACATAAATACATGGGTATGGGCACTCCCCTTGGCAACTGCCAAGCTTGGGGGAGTTGCCCCGGTATCGTATCACCATCACACCTTTATCTTTACCATTTTACTTAGTTCGATCCTTTTGGTTATATCTTGATCTAGTAGAATAAAGTTTTGGTATGATCTAGCTTTGAGTTTTATTTTGATCTCTATCTATGTAATCGAGTCCGTGAGTTATATATAATAAAGAGTAGTTTTGAATTGAGGGCTTTGCTATCTTGCTATGATCTTGAGGGAATTAAAGGAAGAATAAAAGAATTAAAAAGATCATATTGATCTTATGGAAGTAATGACTTCACATATAAAGAGTATGATGAATAAAAGTTGTTGAGAGTTAACAAACATAGCTTTGGTCATCGTTGCAATTAATAGGAAGTAATAAAGAAAGAGAGGTTTTCACATATAAATATACTATCTTGGACATCTTTTGTGATTATGAGCACTCATTAAAATATGACATGCTAAAAAGTTGATGTTGGACAAGGAATACAACATAATGGGTTATGTTTTCTTATATTCACGGAAGTTATATTGTCATGGATCATCCAACATGTTGAGCTTGCTTTTCCCCCTCATGCTAGCCAAATTATTTGCACCAAGTAGAGATACCACTTGTGCTTCCAAACATCCCTAAACCCAATTTTGCCATGAGAGTCCACCATACCTACCTCTGGATTGAGTAAGATCCTTCAAGTAAGTTCTCATCAGTGCAAGCAATAAAAATTGCTCTCTAAATATGTATGATCTATTAGTGTGAAGAAAATAAGCTTTATACGAGCTTGTGATATGGAAGAAATGAAAGCGATGGGATTCATAATAAAGGTCCCTATCACAAGTGGCAATATAAAGTGACGTTCTTTTGCATTAAGATTTTGTGCATCCAACCATAAAAGCGCATGACAACCACTGCTTCCCTCTCCGAAGGGCCTATCTTTTACTTTTACCTTCTACCCTCATACAAGAGTCATGGTGATTATCACCTTTCCTTTTTATACTTTTATCCTTTGGCAAGCACTATGTTTTGGAGAGATCCGGATATATATATATCCATGCGGATGTAGGTCTTCAAAAAGTATTATTGTTGACATTACCCTTGAGGTAAAAGGTTGGGAGGCAAAACTATAAGCCCCTATCTTTCTCTGTGTCTGATTGAAACTTTGTAACCATAAGTATCGTGTGAGTGTTAGAAATTGTGAAAGACTAAATGATAGTTGAGTATGTGGACTTGCTGAAAAGCTCTTATATTGACTCTTTCCAATGTTATGATAAATTGCAATTGCTTCAATCACTGAGATCATAGTTTGTTAGTTTTAAATGAAGTTTCCTATTCATACTTTACCTTGTGAATAGATTGTTACTTTAGCATAGGAAATCATATGATGATATATATATATATATATATATATATATATATATATATATATATATATATATATGTTGTTGTTCTAAAGATGATCATGATGCCCTCATGTACGTATTTTATTTTATCAACACCTCTATCTCTAAACATGTCGACATATTTTTCGATATCGGCTTTCACTTGAGGACAAGCGAGGTCTAAGCTTGGGGGAGTTGATACGTACATTTTGCATCATGCTTTTATATCAATATTTATTGTATTATAGGTTGTTATTACACATTATATCACAATACTTATGCCTTTTCTCTCCTATTTTATAAGGTTTACATGAAGAGGGAAAATGCCGGCAGCTGGAAATCTGGACTAGAAAAGGAGCAAATATTAGAGACCTATTCTGCACAACTCCAAAAGCCCTGAAACTTCACAGAGATAGGTTTTGTAATATATTAAAAATATTGGGTGAAGAAAGCACTAGAGGGGGGCCACCAGTCAGCCACGAGGGTGGAGGGCGCGCCCTACCCCCCTGGGCGTGCCCCCTGCCTCATGGGCCCCCTAGCAGGCCCCCGACTCCCATCTTCTTCTATATGCTGTCTTTGCCCTAGAAAAAATCAGAGAGAAGCTTTTGGGACAAAGCACCGCCATCTCGAGGCGGAACCTGGGCAGGACCCATCTAGGGCTCCGGCGGAGCTGTTCTGCCGGGGAAACATCCCTCCGGGAGGGGAAATCATCACCATCGTCATCACCATCGATCCTCTCATCGAGAGGGGGTCAATCTCCATTAACATCTTCACCATCACCATCTCCTCTCAAACCCTAGTTCATCTCTTGTATCCAATCTTTGTCTCAAAACCTCATATTGGTACATGTGGGTTGCTAGTAGTGTTGATTACTCCTTGTAGTTGATGCTAGTTGGTTTATTCGGTGGAAGATCGTATGTTTAGATCCTTAATGCTTATTAATACCCCTCTAATTATGAACATGAATATGCTTTGTGAGTAGTTACGTTTGTTCCTCAGGACATGGGAGAAGTCTTGTTATAAGTAATCATGTGAATTTGGTATTCATTCGATTTTTTGATGAGATGTATGTTGTCTCTCCTCTAGTGGTGTTATGTGAACGTCGACTACATGACACTTCACCATTGTTTGGGCCTAGGGGAAGGCATTGGGAAGTAATAAGTACATGATGGGTTGCTAGAGTGACAGAAGCTTAAACCCTAGTTTCTGCGTTGCTTCGTAAGGGGCTGATTTGGATCCATATGTTTCATGCATATGTTAGGTTTACCTTGATTCTTCTTTCGTAGTTGCGGATGCTTGCGAGAGGGGTTAATCATAAGTGGGAGGCTTGTCCAAGTAAGGACAGCACCCAAGAACTGGTCCACCCACATATCAAATTATCAAAGTAACGAACGTGAATCATATGAGCATGATGAAAACTAGCTTGACGATACTTCCTATGTGTCCTCAGGAGCACTTTGCTTTATATAAGAGTTTGCCCAGGCTTGTCCTTTTCTACAAAAAGGATTGGACCACCTTGCTGCACCTTGTTTACTTTTGTTACTTGTTACCTGTTATGAATTACCATATCACAAAACTATCTGTTATCGATAATTTTAGTGCTTGCAGAGAATACCTTACTGAAAACCGCTTGTCATTTCCTTCTGCTCCTCGTTGGGTTCGACACTCTTACTTATCGAAAGGACTACAATAGATCACCTATACTTGTGGGTCATCACGGTTCGATGAGACTAACGGCTCGCAAAGAGAGCACATGCCAAATGTGCTAGATGAAGCTACACCAGGTGAAGCTATCAGGCTAATGGGTATTGGAGAAATCATACCCACCGAGGAACAGTCTTAAGATGATATCATCATTACTGCACCTAATCAACACGAAGATAATGCTCAGTCTGAAGCCAATCCAGAAGATGAAGACAACAGTCAGCCTGAGCAAAACCTTCGTCCAGTTCATCCTTGGGTTGCTAATGAAGTCCAAATTGAGAAGATTATTGATAGCATCAATGCACCAGGTCCTCTTACTCGATGAAGAGCTACGCAACTAGCAAACTTCTGCGGTCACTTTCCTTTGTCTCTATATCTGAACCCAAGAAAGTTGATGAAGCCTTCATGGAACCTGAATGGATTCAAGCTATGCAGGAAGAGCTTCAACAGTTTGAGTTGAATAATGTCTGGGAGCTTGTCAAATGTCCTGATCCTCGCAAGCACAATATCCTTTGCACCAAATGGATGTATCACAACAAGCAAGATGAACATGGACAAGTTGTCAGAAACAAAGCTCGCCTCATTGCTCAAGGTTACACACAAGTGGAAGGAACTGATTTCGATGAAACCTTTGCTCCCGTGGCTAGGCTTGAAGCCATTCGCATACTGCTAGCCTATGCCAACCACCACAACATTGTTCTGTACCAAATGGATGTGAAGAGTGCCTTCCTCAACGGCAAAATCGAAGAAGAAGTGTATGTTGCTCAACCGCCTTACTTTCAAGGTTCAAAGCATCCTGATATGGTATACAAGCTCCACAAGGCACTGATGGCCTCAAACAAGCACCTCGTGCTTGGTATGACACACTCAAAGACTTCCTGAAGAGCAAAGGTTTCAAACCTGGTTCTCTAGATCCCACGCTCTTCACGAAGACATATGATGGTGAACTGTTTGTGTGCCAAATATATGTGGATGACATTATCTTCGGCTGCACTGATAAGAGATACAATGATGAGTTTGGACACATGATGCAAGAGCAATACCAGATGTCCATGATAGGAGAGCTGAAGTTCTTTCTTGGTCTTCAAATCCGTCAACAGCGAAATGGAATCTTCAAATCAAAAGAAAAATACCTCAAAGACTACATGAAGAAGTTTGGAATGCAAGACTGCAAAGGGTACACGACACCAATGCCAGCCAAAATCCATTTAGGCCCTGACAACAATGGTAAAGAGTTTGATCAAAAGGTATATCGCTCCATGATTGGTTCGTTATTGTACTTATGTGCATCTAGGCCTGATATTATGCTTAGCGTTTGCATGTGTGCCCGATTCCAAGCGGCACCAAAGGAATCGCATCACCTCGCAGTGAAGCGAATTCTTCGATATTTGGCTCACATCCCAACACTAGGATTCTGGTATCCAAAGGGCTTAGTGTTTGATCTAGTTGGATACTCAGCTGTTGATTATGTTGGTGACAAGGTTGATCGCAAGTCTACATCAGGCACATATCACTTTATTGTATGATCTCTTGTCTGTTGGTCTTCAAAGAAGCAGAACTGTGTATCTCTCTCCACTGCTGAATCTAAATACATCGCTGATGGATCTTGCTGTTCTCAGCTTCTCTGGATGAAGCAAACTCTCAAGTACTATGGCATCAACATGAAGAATGTGCCGCTCTTATACGATAATGAAAGCGCCATCAAGATTGCCAAAAAAACCAGTTCAGCATTCGAATACAAAGCACATTGAGATTCGTCATCACTTTCTCAGAGATCATGTCATGAAGGAAGATATTGATAGCATTCACATCAAAACTGAAGAGCAATTGCCAGATATCTCCACAAAGCCCTTGGATGAGAAAAGGTTTTGCAAGCTGCGGTGTGAGCTAAATATCCTAGAATCCTCGAATGTCCATTGAATGGACACACATCCTAACGTTTATGCATGTTGATGACTTAGATGTGCAACACACAAGGTAACGTATTTCTTCAATCAATGAAGACTTACCCTCTGAGTGTGAATACATTAATGTGGAATTTGACTTTGGAGCGCCATGATAATTGTGCGTCATGTCTGGGTCTAATATTTCCTATACGGTGGGTAATGCCACGACCACACTTTCTTGAAGATTTTCATTTGGCGTCATGATTGCATTATCTTCATATTTGGATTGTCTTCAACATTGATTTATTTTCAAGTTTTATATCTTCGCAATGTTGATTTATCTTCAATGATATATATATATATATATATGTGTGTGTGTGTGTGTGTGTGTGTGTGTGTGTGTGTGTGTGTGTTCTGTCCTCTACAGCATTCACTTATAGTTATGTCTTCAAAGTTACTATTTTTCTGACCTCAGTGAATGTGATCGGACCCTAACTCCATCTATGCTACTCCCTCAAATTCTCTTTGTCTAGTCATATGCATTCTGTTGACTCGTGTCGAATGTCTTCACTATGTCCTTGTCAGCTGAAGATATAGAGACACACATTTAAAATAGCTTTTAATGCTCTATCTCCTTTTCCTGAAAATTGGAGAAGCCGGAACGACCACCCAACACAGGCGCTCATGGGAACATGGCTCCACTCTCAATAAGTTGCACGCTTGCCATGTGTCATCCAAATATGAACCGCCAGGGGCACCTGCGTAATTGCAATGCGCCGCCCTCCTCCTTATAAATACTTCCACCTGTGCGGTGATTATCCCTTCTCCCACCTAGCCGTCTTGCTTGAACCCTAGCGCTTCGCTAGCTTCCGTCGCCACCGGAGTCGAAACACTTAGCTGCCGCAACTGCTCCCACATCGTCTTCACGCCGGCCGCGGACCTTGTCTTCTCCGTCGTCCCCGTAGGTGTCTTCTACTGCCAAGTTAGGGTACGGGAGATTGGACTGCTCGGCATCCACATCGCCTCATCTAGCAGTTCTTCGTGCGGTAATTAAAACTCACTTTTTACCACCTGTTTGATCCGTTGAATCTGTCAACTTCTTCCAAAAGTAGTTTCTACACTTCCAGATCTACTCTTTCTCTTTCTGCATCTCATAACTAGCAAGTATATTCACGTATGCGTCAAACTAGTTAGATTCCTCAATTGTACTTATTCATGGATTTGTACAAATCTGGAACCAACTCACTTCAAATAAGTGAATGTCTTCGCGCTATGAGGTCAATGTCTTCAAATTGATTTATCTTCATAACCTTCTGAGAATGCATATTCCCTCTTCCCCTTCCCTCGCATCTTTAATGTTGTCACGGGTACATGTCCATGGGGGAATCCTTTGGTTCTCATAGTCTGCATTCATTTGCAGAGTTCTTACAATGGCATATTGACTCACCTGAAGCCAGTTCTTGCCTGACAAGTAGATTGAAGCCAAACTCTGTTGTGAAGCCTTTCAGGTTGCCACTAATGGCTTCTAACAAATCTTCCAAGAAGGGTGGCAGGCAGCGCCGTGGCAATACTGCTCTGGATTTGCCCCTAGATCTCTATGAGCTGTACAAGTCTGATCCATAAGAATCTTAAGGTCAGCGCAAATCTAGGATCCAATGGATTCGAAGATACTGGGCAGAGCAATGGTTAAATTGTCGCTTCATGACTCATGAATATGCTGAGGAGAATGCCATCAAGCGGCCATGGGGTGAGATTCCCTATAAGAAGTTGCAGCCTGCAACTAAGGTTGAAGCCATTGCACATGAATTCTATCCTTGCATGGTCTGAGGCCCCCAACCTGAAGATGCCGACCCATCCAGTCTTAGATGGTGTCGTGAAGATGATTTGTTCAAGAGGAATTTTGCATTTGCAAAGGAGTCTACAGCCACGAACAAAAAGGCCTTTGGACTCAACTTTAACCCAGGGCCATCTCCTCCAAGGTCTGATGGCACTTGTGAAGCCAAGGGGAATAGGATCGGCCCCTTCAATGGCTTCGATGGGCTACTATCCCATATTGCTGCACAAAGGGCCAAAGCAGAACACTCTGCTGAAGAAGTTGATTCTGGAGATGCTCCTGAGTCCCCGAAGCCAAAGAAGAAGTCTATGGCTTCAAAACCTCCTGCTGCACCAAAAGCTTCAAGAGTGAAGCCTGTGAATATTGCACCTCCTGAATCCAGTGTGCAGTCTGAAGATCAGTCCCGTATCTCTAAGAGAACCAAGAAGCCGAAGCCCATGAAGATCTTTGGGCATGATCTGACACCAGCCAGCATTCTGAGGAATGAAGAAAATATTATTGATCTATCCAGTGATGAAGACCTTGCTGATGATGCTCTAGAGATGTTGATCAAGAGCAAGCAAGAAGCTGAGATCTTCAAGGATCTGCCTATCTTTGATGCAGATATCTTGAATAACTTCATTGATGAATGGTTCGAAAATCCTACTATTACCATTGATGATCTGCAGCTGCCCATTCACATAAGCGTCACATTCCAAGGCAACATTGCAATGGAGCTTGCTATAGCTCAGAAAATTGTTGAGTTGAAGAACAAGATTGACTATGAGAAGGCGCACTTCAAGAAGCATATGGCAAATTCTCAGTGTTGCTGATGTGCAAAAGTTCAAGCAAATGATGATTGACCTCAAAGCTCAATCCACAAAGAAGTGTGAGGGAGCCAAAGGATCTCGTGAGCACATGGAGTACTATGCAGAAAAGTGCGTTCAGGATCACAATGAGGCAGTGGAGCGGAAGGCTCTTGGGCGTCCTTGCATTGACCCAAAACTTGTTGCCAAGAAGAAGAAGAAGCAGACTAAAGCTGAATCCGAAGCTCCAAGGCAGGAAAGGCCAAGCATTGTCTTCCCTACCAGTATGACTGGCTCGAAGCCAAAGGTCCGCTCAGCTGCTTATGAACAAAAGAAGACAAAGCTTGCTGAGGTTGAAGCCAAAAAGACGAAGCATCGAGACACCTCTGAGGCTTCTCCCTCCAAGAAGAAGTTGAAGACAAAAGCTTCAAAGTCTGCAAAGAGCGGGTTTCTACCCAAGAACTGCTGAATGTCGAACCCCTCTCCGTTACACTCCCTGCCTCTACCAATCGCGAGCGTCGTCTCATTGTGCATGAGCCTTCTCCCACAGAGGCTCATGAGTCTGAAGATATTCCAGCTGGTGACTCCAACGCAGCTGAAGAGATTGGTCATGAGGACCATGTTAAAGATGATGAAGTCCTTCCTCAGATTGATCCCAATCTAGTGGTATCATCGCCTACTCCAACGAGCAGTGAGTTGATGAGTATTGGTTGTCCATTGACACCACGTCCCATGACGCCAATCACTCAAGAGCTCCAACCCAACTCGCCTCCACATGAAGCTATCCCGCACACTCCAATGGCTCAAGTCACCAATCCGTTGCTTGAGCCTACTCAAGAAAGTCCCAAAGACATGGATTTCACAATCCCTTCACCTCAGGCGTCGCCCCTCCAAAGGCTTCGCAAAGGTCCTAGGCCCGAGGCCTCCATGTCCAGCATTCCAGAGGAGGACGTGCAACAACAAAGCTCAATAGCACGTCAAGTGTTTCCTGATGTCATCCCTTCTGCGTCTGCCAAAGAATCTGCACCCAAAGAGGCTGAAGATATTTCGGCTGCATCAGCCCATGAAGTTCAAGAACAAAACCGTGAAGCTATACCCCCTACAAGTGATCCTGTTGTTCAAGTGGATGTGATCATGCCCGACCCCCCAGCTCATGAAGCCCCTGAAGTTGAAGCTCAGACGGCTGCCACCACTGTCAATACTGAAGCCAATGACGAGGTCATGCCTGAAGACAATGTGGAGCCTGAAGCTAATGCTGCCACAGAAGATATTGTGCAGCCAACCACTTCTGATGTAGTTGTTCCTCCACCAGTGCCTCATACTATGGAACAGACCTACAATCCCGGTGAGCTTGTTACTGTGAGGTGGCCAATTATGATTCCATCCACTGCTCCAGGACCATAATATTACTATCATGTGGAGCAGAGGCCTCACACGCAGAAGTCGAAGCCAAGGCTACCAAGGCTTCCTAGCGCAGTAACAACTCATGTCTCATTTAGTGTGCTCAGCTTCAGAGAGCACAGCACATTCTTTGACGGCGCCAAGAACCCCTACAAGAAGCCAAAGATCACCTCATATAGGTTCTGGAGCCATCAGCAGTGCAGCTACTACTCTTGCATTCTGTACAAGCAAGACCAAACTTTTTCTCATCAGTGTCTTGACTACGAAGCTATTGCTGGGTTGCCATGCCTTGAAGAGGCTCTTGACTGTTTCCGTGGAGTGGGACTTCTTCCATTTGTCACTGACAAAGAACACTGGAATGAAGAGCTTCTGCTGCATTTCTATGCAACATTGCACATCAGAGGCTACAACAGGGATCCGAAGACTTGGGCCCTTGAGTGGATGACACGCGACGTGCATCACGAAGCCAAAGCTCAAGACATCATTGACCTTACCTGCCTGCCCACTCCTGGTGATCTCTATGAGCCAGGTTGTCCTCCATATGAGCGTGAGCTGCACAGTATATCCCAGAGGCCTGAGCCAAACATAAGTGAAATGCTCAGCATGATGAAGCCTTTGCCTGTTAAAGCTGAATATCCCAAGGAATTCTTTGTCCAAGACCTTGAGTAGCTGCCCCGCACCATCTATCACATCATTAGGCGTACTATGTCGCCTATCAAGGGAAATTCATCCGGTGCAAAGCTTGAAGGCACAATGAAGACATTGGTCTTCTACATTCTGAATGGCATCAGATTCAACTCACAAGATTTCTTCATTCGTCAGTTGGTCACTTCTGGCATTGATCTTTTTGGCCTCAAATTCTATGCTCTGTGGGTCATGAGGCTCATTAAGCTTCACTCCTCCATCAACTATCAGGCTTCAGCACCAATTATGTGGTGTTCCTGCCTGATGTGGACATGTCTTATGAAGCCATCTACCCAAAGCCTGCCAAGAAGCCACTGCATCTTCACAATGTTGATCTTCAAAACTTCTCACAGCCAATTGAAGGTATTCATGTGACAAACCCTCCTGCTCCGGATGGTCATCTTGCTGGTCAGCTTTGCCTACCACACCATGCAGATATTGATGCAACTGCCAGCACCATTTCTCAAAGGCCCAAGAAGCGATCTCGTATTCTCAATGACCGAGAGCTTCTTGTATCACTTCATCAGAAACAAGATAGGCATCACGATTGGCTTAAGCAACAGATGTAGAGTCTCATTGTTGATATCAATCACATCCGCAACTTGGCTACCAAGAATTCCTTCGTTGCTCATGAAGCCTGTCGGCGGTCCTAGAAGAGCCTCACGCTGCTCTGCTCTTAAGATGATCTTCGCGAAGATGGCTTCATAGAGCACTTCAAGTTTGATTCCAGGCCACCACAATTAGCAAGTTGGCATCCAACTCCTTCCATTGAAGATTCAGAGTATTCATCTTCGGCTGCAACTGTTGTTGCCAGAGTCATAGATGAAGAGGACAACGCCACTTCACCAGCATTGGCTTCACTGCATCAAGATTCTGCACCAGGCCCTTCTGCACCGCCCAACTCCAGCGTCGACCCTGCACCAACATCTTCTCCACATGGGAACGAGTAGATGCTCTATGTCTTCAAACCTTTTCGGTCCTTACTAACAAAAGGGAGAGAAACATATGAGTTGATAGTCTTCAAGCGGGTCTATATGGGTCGGTTGCTTATTTTTTGCTAAGTTTTACAACTCTCGTTCTTAAAACTTTTGGCTTTTGAGTTGTAACGCTTAAAACTTGATGGTCGCCTGTTACTTTCTGCTGCTACCTTGTGATGCGATGATAAATTCTGCATGAAGTCATTCTGCAGACGTACATTTCTCATTATGCATATCATTATCTTCATTACTTTCATATATGCATGATGAATTGCCTTCATGGTTGAAGAAGATCTCCATAAAGCAAAACATGCCATGTGCATTTGCATTCAAAAGCAAACTACTTATATGGACATCTTCAGGGGGAGCCTCTTTAAACCTATGAAGACAATGCCGATGTACATGAACTTTCACATACTTTTATCTCCGTTGAAAACTTCAACCAGTTTGTCATCAATCACCAAAAAGGGGGATATTGTAAGTGCATCTACTACCACCCCTGGTTGGTTTTGGAGTATTGACGACAAACGTGGTTGAGGGACTAATGTGTTTGTGAGAATTGCAAGATAACACAGGTAGTAGTCCCTCATTGATTCGGTTTACCTACCAGAGATGACCCCTAAAAATGTATGAAGACATTGATGACAATGGTGGTTCGTGTAAACATTCACATTGAATATAATGATGATGAAGACATTCACTTGAAGACTATGGAGTGTGAAGACATAGTTTCTTTTGTAGTTTCCTTTTCTTATTTCTTGAGTCATAGCAACCACCGTACTACAAAGTGGGGTCCAAGTGAACAAAGTCAGTTGACTGAAGTGATGCTCAACCAAATCCTATGTCTTCGAGAAAAGACAATGAGAGCAAATCTTATCCAGAGCTGGATGAGTCAGCTTTGCTTGTAGCCCAAGCCAAGCTGACGCTGTGTTTGGAATCCGACCATTGGACACGTGTTGGTTCCTTAGTGACCCAGGGTCATTTCGGACATATTAGGTTGGGTTGCCACTTGGTATAAATAGCCACCCCCTACACCATAAATTGGTGTATGCTCAGAGTTAGTGCACGGCTTTTGTCATTTGAGAGCAACCCACCTCCGAAGCCTTTGAGAGAGAGATCATTGCATGAACAAAGCCCAAAACACCCAGAGACAAAGAGTGTTAGGCATCACTAATGTCTTTTTGTCTGCATGATCTGAAGACTCGGTACACTTGAGGACTGTGCATCCTCCAGCCGGTTAGCCGTCACGTTCTGAGGATCCAAGAGTCATTGTGGATTGCCCGTGAACGAGGTTTGTGAAGGTTTGGAAGTCTACCTTGAAGACTTACCTAAGTGATAGGGCGAGGACTAAGTGTTCTTAGCTCTAGGGGAATAAGGTGAAGACACAGTCTTTTGAGTTCAATCTCAGCCTCCCTAACCAAACGTAGAGTTGTCACATCAACTGGAACTGGTCTACCAAATCCTTGTCTTCACCAAGCAACTGGTTCTATCCCCTACACTTCTTACTTTTCAGTTTGTCTTTGTGAAGTCATTGCTTGCCTTCCTAATCCATTTGACTTCACTGTGAAAAGACATATAACTGTTTGGCTTCATAATGTCTTCCATTCTGATCTTGTCTACCTAGCTGATGTTAGTCTTTGTGCTTTCACTGAACTGCTTGCTTAACTATTGCTTGTCTAGTGTAGTTTACATTCCGCTGCATATCATACAGGTTCAGATTACATATTTGTCTTCAAAGCCCTTGTGTTTTGAAGACTTCCATAAAAATCGCCTATTCACCCCCCCCCCCTCTAGTCGATAACTAGCACTTTCAAGGAGAGGTTTTGCCTCTGGTCCTTGGCCTCCATGGCGATGATGACCCCTCCGAGAACATCCCCCATGGCCTCCGGTGATGATGGCCCCCTCCAGCAGGGTGCCAGAGAGGGCCTAGATTGATTTCTCGTGGCTACAGAGGCTTACGGCGGCGGAACTCCCGATCTAGGTTTCGTTCTGGAGTTTCCTCAATTTATAGGAGTGTTTGGCATCGGGGACAAGTCAAGGGGGGCCATGGGGAGTCCATAAGATATGAGGGCTCACCCCCAACCCTTGTGGTGGCCTCGGGACTACACTCCAGTAGGTTTTCGTTCCAGTATTTTTATATTTTCAAAAAATATTCTCCGTTGATTTTCAGCGCGTTCCCAGAACTTTTATTTCTGCACAAAAACAACACCACGGTAGTTCTGCTGAAAATAGCGTCAGTCCAGGTTAGTTCCAGTCAAATCATACCAAAATCATGTAAAAATATTATAAACATGGCATGAATACTTCATAAATTATAGATACGTTGGAGACATATCAGCATCCCCAAGCTTAATTCATGCTCGTCCTCGAGTAGGTAAATGATAAAAGAAATAATTTATGAAGTGTGAATGCTAGCAAGTGCACAAGTTTGATCAATGATAATTTCAGTCACCTATTCTAGCATCATTATACATCATAACAGTAGCTCAACTCATAAAACTTCTCATGATCAAGTAACAAGCTATTCACATGTTAAAGTATAGATCATAAACTTTCTTGAAAGATAACAAACTATGTTCTTAGTCATCGAACAATTGCAATTCATCTTATTTTCAGGAAGGTTCTATGTAATAGCTTTGCTTTAGCAAATCTCACATACTCAACTATCATATAGTCTTTCACAATTGCTAACACTCACGCGATACTTACGGGTTCAAAGTTTCACTCGGACACAGAGAAAGATAGGGGCTTATGGTTTCGCCTCCCAACCTTTTACCTCAAGGGTAATGTCAACAATAATACTTTATGAAAACCTACATCCGAGTGGATATATATATATCCAGATCTCTCTAACACATAGTGCTTGCCAAAGGAAAAAAAGTGTAAAAGGGAAATGTGATGATTACCATGACTCTTGTATAAGGGTAGAAGATAAAAGTAAAAGATAGGCCATTCGCCAGAGGGAAACAGAAGTTCTCATGCGCTTTTATGGTTGGATGCAGAAAATCTTAATGCAAAAGAACGTCACTTTATATTGCCGATTATGATAAAGACCTTTATTATGTAGTCTGTCGCTTTTATTTCTTCCATATCACAAGTTCGTATAAAGCTTATTTTCTTCACACTAATAGATCATACATATTTAGAGAGCAATTTTTATTTCTTGCACCAATGACAACTTACTTGAAGGATCTTACTCAATCCATAGGTAGGTACGGTGGACTCTCCTGGCAAAACTAGTTTAAGGGATGTTTGGAAGCACAAGTAGTATCTCTACTTGGTGCAAAGAATTTGGCTAGCTTGAGAGGGAAAGGCAAGCTTAACATGTTGAGGATCCAGGACAATATAACTTCTGTTCGGATATAAGAAAACATAACCCATTATGTTGTCTTCCTTGTCCAACATCAACTTTTTAGTATGTCATATTTTAATGAGTGCTCACAATTACAAAAGATGTCCAAGATTGTATATTTATATGTGAAATCTCTCTTCCTTCAATATTTTTTCATGAATTGTTCAAGTGACCAAAACTGCGTCTGCTAACTTTCAATAAATTTACCACCTATACTTATTATGTGTGAAGTGATTACTCCCCATGGTATAAGCATATGAAACATATATAAATTCAGATTTATGATATTAAACTCATTCAACCATTTACCCATAGGATATAAGTGAAGCACGAGAGTAAATGACAACACTACTCCGAAAAGATATGAGTGAAGATCAATGAGTAGTCAAATAGTTAAATAGCCATGGGAGGACTCTTTGTAACATCCCAATTTTCAATTTGGATGTTATATATAGATCATCATATGCATATCATATTTATTCTTGCATTTTGTTGTGATCCTAGAAATCTTAAGCAACTCAAGGACCCAAGGAGAGAGTTGGAGGTTTCACAAAATTCATATTTGAATTTATTTTCAAATTTGAAGAAAGGATCAATTTGATTTTAATATTTTCTCTCCAATTATTTCCAATATTAAAAATATATGAGAGAAGAGAATATGGCTTCTTCAACCTAAGAGAAATACTGGAGAATGAACTTTAAAATCAAATTATGATTTTATTGGTATTTATTTGCTATTTTATTTGAATTAGAAGAATATTGCATTTTTGAAAATTGCATCTTAGTCCAGAAAAATGTTTATCTTGTCCTAAATATTAGGTTTGGACGGTGAAAATTGTTTCTGGAACTTTTAGAATTTTTATATATTTATTTAGGATTTTTTTTTACTTTGCGGTGAAATTGTTTTAAAAATAGTTTCGGACTGATTGGGCCGAAGCCCAGCCAGCCCACCAGCCCAACTGCCGCGTCGCCGCCTCGCCCAAGGCACTTCCGCCGAGGCCTTTATAAGCCGCTACCGCCCCTCCCGATCCCCTCGCCAAACCACGCCGCCCGCAGCTCGCCTCCCGCCGCCGAGTGCCGCCGCCGTCGCCGGAGCCTCCGCACCGCCGATCCGATCTACCTCGCCACCGTCGGTTTTTTCTTTAAAAACCGTTAAGAACGTTCGTTCTTCGGTTTATTTTTATTTCCGGTTTTTGTTTTATTTTACGGTTTAGATCGGTTTAGTTTCGTTTTGTTTAGATAACGAACGTTCGTTTGTTCGTTTTAACGAATGGCTTTCGTCGGATTAGTTCTGTTAGCGAATGTTCGCGCCATAGTTTTTTTCTTTTTTTAGTTTATTTTCTGCCAAGGACCTATCCGTGAATAGTTTCCTCGCGATTTAGCCCTTGATCTTTAAACTAGCATAACTTTTTGCTCGTTTATCCAAATTAGATGAAACCAGCGCCTAAATCTTCATATCATTCTGTTCCTTTCAGTTAACCAACTTGAACGTGATTTTGGTACTGTAAAATTTGAGTTTAGTCCAGATTAGTAAACAATCTTGTTTTCGTTCGTATTTTGAGTTTTGTTTCTCCGTTTGAGTTGATTCTTTTTGCAAATCGTAGCTAATCACTTATACCTACTGCTAAGATCTAATCCACATGATAATAATGCTGTTAGGTTTTACTTTTTGTTAGTCTAAGCCATTTGCTTGTTTCGTGTTTGATTTGGATCTTTTCTCGGTTTTCTCGTTGTTTCGTTTGAGTGATTACTTATGTATGCTACTGTTTGTCTATGCTAGATTACCCGGAATGCGAAGCTTGATACTACGAATCTCTAGAGTTCGTAGATCGTCAACAAGGCAAGTTACACTTTGATCATACTCTTTAATACCCACTTTTTACTATGCACTAGTATTACTCCTCAAATATTTACATGAGTAGGATTTGGGAACATGTGGTGGTTGTAGTGCATGAGGTAGGAACCTAATATCTTTTGATCACCCCGGGAATATACGTTATGCTTATTATTGCTTAGCCATGCTCGTAGACGGGGATTGGGTCATGATTTACACATGGAAGTTTGAGAGTTATTTAATCATGGATGACATTAAGGTGGCAACTTTAATTTACATCCGGGTGGATTGGTTGAGGCACCTGGGGAACCCAGTGTTGCCTATTTTGGGAAATCCTGGAGTACCAGTGTGATTTTTCCTACGGTTCGCCACTCAGGCTCAAAGGGATCATAAGATTATTCATGCTAGAAACTTCCGTGTGCAGCCACAAGCCATTATGGGCTCTGGCATAGTTGAGTAAGTTGCGTGAGCTCTTGAAGAGGTGGACTAGCAGATGTAGGGGAAAGTAGGTGTACCGGTCCGCCCGGAGTAGAGAGTCAATGCTTCAAAAAAGACTATGTCTCGATCATCCGATCATGGATGCGGTCGAGTCTTGTGGGGAAAAGTGTGCAACCTCTGCAGAGTGTATAAACTAATCATGGTTAGTCGTGTTCTCCCAGGAGGCAGTGCACAGGATGCGATCGTTCCGCACAAAAGTGGGGATGTCGCGCTCGTTGGACCAGGTATAGCGGCGGCCATTCATATAAAGATCACGAATCTCCTCATCGCCGATGAAACGCCGGAATCGATGCATGACGCGCCGGTTGAGCAAATGGTTGTTCTTGTCGGCGCCAGAGAGGATCATGTTGAAATCTCCACCTAGGAGCCAAGGGCCAGAGCGGGCAGCGCGCTCCTCGTGCAACTCTCCCAAAAAGGCAATCTTGGCCTCGTCCTCTTGGGGGCCATAAACCCCTATGATCCACTAGGGTCGGTCACCTGAGGGGGAGGAAACGAGCGTGGTGATGTGGTGGTGGCCTCAAATCGGGTTGGAGATGGCGACCTCCGAGGCGCACATTCCAGAAGATGAGCTTTCCTTGATCCATAAAAGGTTAGGGGGCGCAGGGGACAAAACGATACAGTGAGCGATAGACCTCCACCAAGTGCCGCGAGGCGCAACGCACGCTGTCTGGAGCATCAAAACTCGTCGGAACTGTCCAGCCAAAGAAGTCGGCGAAAGCATGCATCACATCCCCTGCGAGGGGCCGCTCGAAGAGCATGGCATACTTGGATAGTAACTCCTCGGTCATGGTGGCGCCCTCCGCAAGTAGACCAAGCTGCCGCAGCAACACCTGCTTGGCCTTGAGCTCAGAGTTGAGGCCACGATCGTCCAAGGCGATCTAGAAGCTTCAGCGAGGGGTGAAGTTTGGCGGCATCTCCTTGCGGCGGCAGGCGCGGGGCCGGCAGGATCGGCGCAGGGTGAACTGGACGCCATGGATGAAACCAGCAAGGGATGAACGGTCCTCCTACGCCTAGACGTCCGTTGAAGAGGCGTGCATGGGGGCGCACGGCTCGATGCATCCGGCGCCAATGAATGGGCCAGGAGCGAGGGAGGGGAGGCATGTAGATCGAGCTGGGCCCCACCATCCACCAACCCGGGCGAGGCACAGGAGTCATGCGGGGACGCGGGATTTGGGCCTGCAGCAGACAATGAGTGCCAGCCGAGGCGCAGGATCGGGTAGCTGGGGACCAGATCCGAGGAGCGGGGGCAGCTTTATCCTAGGGCGTAGCACAGCCCAGGGACGCAGGCGCCAAAGGGGGGCTGGCCCCGAGGAGGATATGGCCTCTGTCGGGATCCGCGACAGACAAAGGGGAGGCAGGATCCTGGGCGAGGCTTGTCGGGGCGGAAGGCGCCTCATTCGAAATGCGTGGACGACGGGAGGCCACGCCGCGACCATTCATGTTTGGTGCCCATGCAACGGCAGGATCATTGACGGTCAGCAAGGAATCAACCACAGCAGATGGGCCAGGCGCGGCAGGCGGGGCAGAAGCGGCTTTCTCGAAAGCCGAGGAAGCGCCCAGACGCTGACGCACGGGGGCCCGGCTGATGATCGGGTGGGGCACGGGGTGAGGCCCCAGGATGCCGAGCCAGCCGCGGGACGGCGGAGGTGCAGCGGCATGGTGCCGACGGCGGTCGCCCTGCCCAGAAGAGCATCGCGCTCCGGTCTGGGGGTTGGCCGGAGGGAACTGGTGGTGCTGGGGCCACCAGGGTGGCAGCGGGGAGAGTCAGAACCCGCCAGAGGGTGGGGGAGGCGGCGGCGGCAGGGGCTGGCGGTAGTCGTCGCGGGCGGCGACATGAATGCGCACAGGGAAGCGGTCAAGACCGAGGGCGAACCGGAAAACACGGTCAGGGTCGGTGTCGATGTCCACCGCGTCGGGCGCGGGGAGGAGGAGCTCGGAGGAGCGGGGAACGACGTCGGGGTTGGTAGTCCACGCCGAGACTTTGAAGACCGACATGTCGGACATGTCACAAGTCTTCGGAGCAAGGTTCTCCATCTCACAGAATGGAGAGAGCAGGAACTCCACCGAAGAGCAATGCCAGGCATGGTCGGGGATGCCGTAAAGCTCGAGGGAGACGAGGAAGAGGGCGGTGACCGGCTCAGAGCCACCAGTCCGGCTCCAGGGGTGGAAGACGAGGCGGAAGCGAGGCGTGCGGACACGGCCGAGGGCGACGCGGGCGCGGTGCGACATGGACGTGAAAAGGAGGAGGAAGCACTCCTGGGTCTGCCGATGCACCGAGAAATCCTGGTCGGTGAGGCCGAACTCGCGCCTGAGCGAGGCGGCCACCTCATCACAGGAAACGCCGGAGCGGCTGCCGGCCACCACAGCCACCAGGGCCCGCTCCAGAGTGTGCTCAGCCGCGATCACCTCAGCAGATCGGGGCAGGTAGCACACGGCGCTCGGCGGGCGACGTGTAGGGTGGCCGGAGAGGGGGACGCTAGTGGTCGAGGAGGCGGCGCATGGCACGGACGCGGGCCAAGAGGGTACGCTGGATCTGGCGGAGGGGGAGCCCGGCCCCGGCCTGGAGAGCACATGCACGGAGGGGCTGCTGGTGTCGACGGCAAGGAAGGGCCCAAAGGACACGGGGCTCCCGGACACGGACAGAGTAGGGAAGACTTGGTCGGGGTCGGAGGTGGAAACCCGACGACGCTGCGGGGCAGGGGGGCTCGTTGGAGGAGGAGGAGGAGACGGGGCGCGGCAGGGTGCAGTCCTTCGCCTTGTGGCCGAAGAAGCGGCACGGGCCTCACCGGATGTCACGCCGGCTTTCCGAGCGCGGGTGCCCGAGCGAGAGGCACAACGGGCACTCGCCGTCACGGAGCCAAGACGGAGGGCAGCGGGGCTCCACACCAGGCCCCCGGCAAGGGCGGCGCGCGCGCGAGGAGTAGGGACGCTTCCGGCCAGAGGCGACCATCCAGCCACCAGGCGGCGCCTCCGTGACGACCTCCACCCGGTGGATCTCGGAACGCGGGGGAGGACAGGCCGGCGAGCGCGACGGCAAGGCGGCGGGGGCGATGGGGGAGGCGGCCATCAGAGGGGGGCGGGCGGCACAGGACCTGCCGGTACGAAGCAAGGGACTCGCCATCGGAGGAAGGGCTCGCGAGCCAGCGGTCGGCGCGGGAGCGGCCGGCCGCCGCAGCAGCAGATGACGGGGAGTCCATGGAGCGGCGGTGGACGGCGAGGCCGGAGCGGCCGGCGCCGGGAGGGTGGGCGTCGGGGCCGAAGTGGCCGCCGGCGAGGCTAGGGAGCGGAGCGGAGGCTAGTGTTAGTTTTCTTATCAAAATATTGTTGTATTCGGTTTCTTTTCATTTTAATGAAATGAAATTAGGGGCGTGTCCCTCAATTCAAAAAATATATAATCGGCAGAGAACTGGAGAAGTGAAAATTCACCACCCAGCTCCAACTAAATCAGCACCCACATCGGCAGTAGCTCGGGCCTATTGGAAACCTGGCAACTCGCACTTTTGGGCTGGCCTAATGACGGCAAAGAAACATCTCTTTTGCTTTGGGTTTTTCGCGATAAAGGACGGGCCGGAAATTTGTTTCTGGGAAGACATATGGCTAGGCAATTCCACTCTCCGAGAATAATACCCAGCCTTATACACCATTGCTCGCGATAAAAATAATACTATTGCGCACGTGCTCAGTTCGTCTCCGCCGAATATTTCGTTCAGGTGGGGCTTGATTGGCCCCCGACTTATGTCATGGCATAATCTTTTATCCCGACTGGATTCGATTGACCTGACACAAGGCAGGGATGTTTTTCGCTGGAACCTTACTACATCGGGGTCTTTCACAGTAAACTCTATGTATCATGCGCTAATGCATTCTGAGGTACCGGTGAGTAATAACAAGAAAATTTGGAAGTCGAAGATTCCACTAAAAGTTAAAATCTTCATGTGGTATCTTCGTAGGGGAGTTGTGCTAACCAAAGACAATCTTGCACGACGCAACTGGCCAGGAAGTAAGCAGTGTTGCTTTTATGCTCATGATGAGACAATCAAGCACCTCTTTTTCCAATGCAAGTTTGCACGTTCTACATGGTCAGTCAAACAAATAGCGTCAAATTTGTATCTGCCCACAAGTGTTGCCAATATATTTGGTCATTGGTTGGACGGTATTTCAAATAAGTTTAAAACGCTAATAAGGGTGGGAGCGTATGCCTTATTTTGGTCGCTTTGGCTATGTAGAAATGATTTCATTTTTAAAGACAAAAATACTTCTCCTCTACAGGTTATTTTCCGTTGTACACACTTGTTTCATATGTGGTCTACGCTACAACGACCGGAGCACCAACCGTTGTTCAAGGCGGTGTGGACACGGTTGGAGCAGGCGGCTATGAAGGTTTTTTCTCAACATGGGTGGCATCATAACCTCCGAATCGATCTATCTCCATTTTAGACATAGGCATAGTGTCGGTTTGTAGGACTCTACTGTTGTCGACTTGTCTTTTTTGTTACTTTTCTTTTTGACATACTTTTGTTGTTTGGCTGTGTGCATTCTAGTTATGCAGAGGCCGGGTGGTACTCATAATGTTTTGTATTCGCTTGATGCTACATTTTGAATTATAAAAGTGCCCTTTATCGAAAAAACATCGGCAGTAGCTAACTTAACACTTGCTACCAGCTTTACTACGAAACAGTTTTTATTTGATCTACTGTTCCGCTACAAGGAAATGAACCAACACCACACGTAAAGCCGGAGTTGCACCCGCATCCGCACGATCGGCGGCCCGGGGCACCCGTGCGAACACTCTCTCTCTCTCCACTCCACGCAACGCCTAGCCCGAGAGGAGCTAGCTAGCCGCAGCTACTACTGTTCGTCTTCCCCCATCAGCCGTGGACCGTGGTCACCTGCACACTAGGCGTCCGCCCTCGTGCGAGACCGTGCCCTACTACGGCCACACCTTCCCGCACAGTAGAGTGCTCTACCGCCGCTTGCTCAGCTCTCCCTCCAACTCTACTCTACCACTGCTGCAGCCACTACAGGGAGTAGACCACTATTTTCTGCGTTGATTCTCCTGCACGTCCGCACCTTTGGCCCTCGCTTCCGTCACGCGGTCGTTGGCGGGGCTGGCAGCAGTAAAAGTTGCAGGGTGGCCGCCGTGCCCGTGCGGACGGCGCCGCTAGCTTCTGGTGAGGCTCAGAGCGTGTGGTACGTACGGCAGGTATAGTTACACGGCAACCACTGAGGCAAAATTGACAAATTTAACCTATGAACGAAATCAAATCACAGAATGAACTGCCCGTAAAACTATTTCACGCGACTGACTTTTTTGTGTGACGCCCGTAACGAAGGCGTCACATTACACTGTGTAACGCCTCACAGATAGGCCCTACACGCCTGGCCAGCGTCGCACCCGTGTGATCCGAAAATTACTAAGTCAGTGTGCTGCGCCTAGCTTCTAGGCGTTGCACTAGTGGTTGCTTCATTTTGTAGTGCAACCACTAGTGCAGCGCCTGAGAGCTAGGCGCCCCACTATACAGTGCAGCGCCTAGCTCTTAGGCTCTGCACACTGACGTAGTAATTTTTAGGCAGTCTGTGGTGCAACGCTGGCCAGACGTGTAGCGCCTATCTGTGAGGCGTTGCAAAGTGTAGTATGGCATTTTCGTGTCGGGCGTCACACAAAAAGGTCAGCCGCGTGAAATAGTTTCACTGGCAGTTCATTTTGTGATTTGATTTCGTCCACAAGTCAAATTTATCAAATTTACCAACCACTGATTACCCTCTTCGCCAGGAGATGCGTGAAAGACGGGTGGAGAGTCGTAAGCCGATGTCACCCAAAGGCCAAAGCCATGGATCGCTCCGTGCGGTCGTGTCACGCAAAGCCGATAAGCCAACGCTGGCCGTGGCGCCTGGCATGGCACGTTGCACGGGGGTAGGAGTGGGGCAGAAATCACATATTTGACCTGAGGACGAAATCAAATCACAAACTGGCCTGGTCACGAAAAAATTTCACTCAGCTGACCCTTTGGTGTGGCGCCCGACAGCTGGGCGCCACACCCTACTGTGCAGCGCCCATCACTTAGGCGTCACACTTCCTGCCAGCGTGGCAGCCCTGGTCCAGTTTTGGCCCCACAGACAGCACTGCAGCGCCTAAGGGATAGGCGCCACACATGTAATGTGCAGCGCCTAGCTCTTGGGCGCTGCACAGTCTGTGTTCCACTTGGGCTGGCCCCACCCTCTCTCCCCTCCCACCCCCACCCCACACACCCCCACCCCACCCAAACCCTTAGGCTTGCGGCCCTCCTCTCTTCCCCTCTCCCTCCCTCTCAAATCCTTCTCAAATCTTGCAAATCCGGAGTATTTGACCGTGGATTTCGAAGCCAACCCCTCCCTTAAGGTAATCTCCTCCGATCCCCTCGTTTTCATCCATAGGAATTGTCACATTTTCTCAAATCTTGTTAGTTTGGGGGAAACCCTAGTTTTGACTTGGATTTGCAAATTTGTGTTTCTTTGCTAATTTGGTATGGTTAGGCTTTCATAGTATGCTAGGGTTAGGGTTATGTGTGTTTGATGTTGGTGTTAGGGTTATGTTGGTCTTAGGGTTGTGTTCATTGTTAAGTGGGGGTTACGGTTGACCAATAATTCTCGGTTTTGTAGGCATGGCTTCATCCGGTTCCATGACGAGGCCACCGTGAAGGACAAGGTGAAGGAGAAAGATGTCAACATCCCGCCATTTTGGTGTGGAGATGTTTGCAAGGTGAAGGAGAAAGATATCAACATCCCGCCATGTTGGTGTGGAGATGTTTACAAGGTGAAGGTGTCCACCGACCGAAAGAAAGCATGGACGGAAGGGCGGAGATATTTTGTATGCCCGAACTATGCTTATGACCGTGCACTTCCAACTAACGCCTATGACCAACCACCGGTAAGCTCGAGAAGTACTTCACCGCCTGCTCTATGCAACACTAAGCTCGAGAAAATGTTACTCTCAAATGTGTGTCAACACTAATAACAAATTTTTATGCAGTCACCGCCTCCTCTATGCAAATACTTCACGTGGATAGATCTTGAAGTGCCAGAAGATGTGAAAATGGACCAAAACACAGATTGTCTTAGGCGGCAATGGCGGTTCGAAGAATCGTTTCAAAGAGGCTTGGAGGAAGAGCGTCGTCAGAAGGAGAGGATGGAGCGGAAGAAACGAAAGGAGGAGAGGGCACGCCAAGCGAAACTTGCTCGTGAGGAGGAGAGGGCAAGAAAGCTTGCAAAGGCTCGCGAGGCGCAAGAGGAGGACTCGGCACGTGACAAGAAGGGGAAATAGCCTCGCTCTACTCAGTAGGGACTTCGCTTCGGTGCACTCGTCGTCAACTATCTTCTAGGGCAAGCTGCCATTTGTCATTTGTAATGAATGTGTCGTGAACCATGTCATACTAATGTTTGAATTATCTTAAGTTATGAACTCGTCGGCATAAAATTTGTGTTTGTTCAAATTGCTATGATGCTGCAGTCATTGTAAGTATTATGGATGTGATGCAAGCCATGGGAGTAGTGCAGCGCCTAAGGGTAGGGCGCTGCACTGTACAGTGCAGCGCCTAACGGTTGGGCGCCACACAGTACAGTGCAGCGCCTAACTGTTGGGCGCTGCAATGCTGCTATAAGCAAAACTGCAGAAACAGATGCCATTTTGGCCTCCTGCAGCAGCACTCACATAACTAGAACATCAATAAAAGTACTATAAACTGGACATGCTAAGCAAAGAGAACTAATAACTTGAACATCATATCATTTAAGATAATTCAACATTACTTCAAGTTTGCAAACACAAATACCATAACATAACCTCACAAGTTCATCAACCTCACAAGTTCACAAGTTCATCATATAACATAACCTCACAAGTTCATCAACCTAACACAAAGCACTAATGCCTTCCGCGCGTGTTCCTGGTGCCATGCCTGCAGGCAATCTTCTTCTTCTTAGGAGCACGAGGCTCCTCTTCGTGCACTTCCTCCTCCGCCTGCGGCTCCGCCTCCGCCTCCTCCTCCGCCTCATCATCCAAGCTAGCCATCCGCGAGGTCCCTACGACCACCTTTGGGTTGCCTCTGTTGTCATAGTCGTTGGGCGTGTACCGGCGTCTGGGCTGCCTAGGCTTGAACACATATGCGGACCGAGCTTGAGCGTCCGCCAAAGTCATGTCATCATCAAGCTCATGGCCCTATCACACAACGAAACAATATGGTGAAGGCCGGTGTCGTAATCAAGTGAGAATCACATCTAAAGGATTAGTCATACCTCTTGGGTGATCCCACCCTCATCATCCATATAAGCATATGAGGAACTCACATCGTCCCCCTCATGGTGAGATGCGGGGTCTGATGGTGTACCAGACCTAGAGGCAGATGGTTCATCATATTCAGGATCACGGCAACCGAGAAGGTTCGATAACCGCCTTAACTTCTTGGCCTGACGCTGTAACATGAACAAGTGTGTAAGATATCAAACTTCGCAACATAGACTAGCTCTCATAGTGAATGCGATATGTACCTTGAGGAATGCTCGTAGTGAACCATCATCATTGCCAGTTCCAACCGGTGTCTTCTCCAGAATAGACTGGCTCTCATCGGCTGCTTTCTTGATCTCGGTGCGCTACGGATGAGAAAGAATGAATGCGTTAGCCATTCAAACATGTCTAATACGGTCAACGGGAAAGTAAAGAAGGGAACACTTTACCACATAGTTAATCACCGGAACAGCAGGGACTCCGTGCCCTTTCTTGACATCTCTGTTGTACTTCCCCTTTGCTAGATCCTCAAAGTTTACGGGTTCTTCAAGAATATCCTCATTATATGCCGGCGGGCATATCTAAACTCGAGTAGTTCCAATAAACCATCGTACGTAGTTATCAAAAGCTTGTTGGCTATGCTCATGAAGCAGGGCGCGTGTAGTGCTACGAGCTTGCTCCACAGAAAGCTGGAAGCGGGTAACATACGGAGCATGATGCTTGCCCCAGTCCTTTATCTTCCGCTGCCTTCTCCTGTCCAACCTACGTGGTATAAAACCAAGCATTAGCAGAATCAAAAGGAGTCCCGATGCTTAGACAATACGCAGACATGCTCTCTTACCTATGAAGTGCTTTGTCCGTGTCCACCCAGTCCGGCAGGTGAGGCTGGAACAGACCAAACTGACGATAAACGCGATGCGGCAAATGAAACTCAACCGCCCAGTTGCATATCAATGGGCACCGCATAAGCCAGAGATCCTTATCCCGCAAGCACATCGGGTTGAGGCGGAACTCCTGGGTGTACCCCAAGCTCTCACCCGCGCCATATGGCTGCCATTCCACCTATGAAACAGGGCAACAATGCAAATTTGATGACTATTTTTCAAGCAAGCATGAGAAAGGACTGAAGTAATGACCTACTTACCTGCTCAGGCGTAATCGTGTCCAACTCGGCAATGTATTTTTGGTACATGAGATTGACGTCGTTCATCATCTCGGAAACGATATCCCACTTGTAAGCCCACGTGGGGCGCCGTAATTCGTCATGTTCATCTGCATACCAAGGATCAAACCTGACGCTCTTCGGGCGTCCAACAGGAAGACGCTCCCAGCTCCATACAGAAAGTAGAAGCAGATTACCACCAATGCCTGCACTATCTGTGATCCTGCAACACGCATCGTCTAGCTACATATGAAAGAAAAACAATGTTAACTTGACAGCAAGCTTGCATTGCTAATGAAGAAATGAGTTGATCACAAAACAGACCAACTACCTGCCGGTACAAGTAGGCAAGAGTCGCTGAACCCCAGCTCCATTTGCTATCGAAGACGGTCAACGCCTTCAGACACATCCATGGAGCGTTCTTGCCAGTGGAGTCAGGAAACAAAGTCCTAGACACAACGTACCACATATACACACGAGCATGTGTCTGGATCACATCATCAGTGGCATCCGGAGGGCACGTCGCAAAGTTATTTTGAATCCACGTGAAAGCAGCTCCGGCTGCTTTCCTTTCCCTCTTCTTCTTCTCTTCTCCCTCCTCTACATCAGCCTCAGCCTCGGTAGGAGCCATACCGATAAGAGCAATCATCTGCTCGCGCCACCCATCAGAATCGGTGCTCATACAGAGAGGCCTCCCGTCGATAGCAAGACCGGTGATCAACGAGACATCCTCGAGCGTCACGGTCATCTCCCCAGTCCGAAGATGGAAGCTGTACGTCTCCGGCCTCCATCGATCAACAAGAGCGGACACCAGTGGAGCGTTCAGATTCGGCGTGGACCGGCTGACCAACAGAATCCACGGGAGTAGTCCTGCCTGCTTGATGTGCGGTGTGTACCGCTCGTCGTAAGGCATGGCAGGACCAGAGACCCCGTGATACCGAATCTTCAGAGGTTCAAGCTTCTGCAAAAAACAAGTAATGACAAATCTTTGGTCATGTAAATTTCAACTAAATGCAAATTTGCAAAAGATTTAGATTACTCATTATTATCTTATCCTTCTCGCGCATCATGTAGGACCGGTGTTGCACGTCGTAGACATCGTCCAGAAGCCAAACCATCCTTACAATTTCAAACAATAAACATATATGAGTTCATCTTCATCTCAAATATACACTAAACATATAACATGTGTTCAACTAAAAGAATCTCAACATCTCCTTCTCACACAATGAATATGTCATATGTGTTCAAATAAACTAAACATCTAATATTTCAAATAAACTAAACATCTAATATTTCAAATGAACTCAACATCTAATATATATCTAAACAAACATCTCATATATGTCTACAAAAATCAACATCTCATAGTTATCTATAAAAATAGGCATCTCATATATATATATCTAAAAAAACTAAACAATCTAGGGTTTCACTAACAAATAAATAACACTACGATACTACCAATATGAATACACATCCTAAATCGAGCAAATCAAACAAATTAAGGGTTCCATCAAATCTTGGACAAATCTCTAAAATGGCAACAAACTTACGGAGCAAAAGAAAGAGAACGGAAGAGTTTACCTAGTAGGATGGATTGGGGATCGAATCCACGGATCAAATCTTCAGATCGGAGAGGGGTGGGGGGGGGATTAGATGGGGGCGCCGCCGCTGCTCTCTGTCCAGAGAGCGGAGAGATGAAGAAACTGCCTGGTCGGGCTGGGGCGGCCGCGCTTAAGTCACTGTGTAGCGCCTAAGGTATAGGCGCTGCACGTCACAGTGTGGCGCCTATCTCTTAGGCGCTGCACAGGTGCGTGTGGGGCCGCAACTGGACCAGGGTTGCCACGCTGGCAGGAAGTGTGACGCCTAAGTGATGGGCGCTGCACAGTAGGGTGCGGCGCCCAGCTGTCGGGCACCACATCAAAGGATCAACAGAGTGAAATTTTTTCGTAATCAGGTCAGTTTGTGATTTGATTTCGTCCTCAGGTTAAATATGTGATTTCAGCCTAGGAGTGGTACGTAGCATCCTGCGGCGGATCTCCACCCCATCGACGCCGCTAGGCGCGCAAGTTGCCAGTAGCCCGGTGCTAGTGGTACTACTACTCAGGATTCCACCATAATACTGTATGATTTGATACGAAATGATGGTCGTATTTTTGGTCGAGAGAGGGCGTGCTGCTCCCGGGGTGCAGTGACGGAGACCGGTCCGGTGTACTAGCACGCACGTCCAACGTCCAACGGCGAACCGAGCGGAAAACCAAGCCGAGCGGTCAGAAGGACAGGCGCCGACGGCGACGGGACCGACCGAACTGCATGCCTCGTTCCCGCGCCAAAACTTCAGGTCCACGTGCGCAGCGGCCCCCGTCACGGCGACACCACGCCTAGACTCGACCAGCCGTCCCACGTGCGGGCCTCCCCTTGCCTCTCCCCGGTGGATGATCGTCTCCCACGGCCTCCGCCTCTGCCTGGGCGACACGTCACACGTGCCGGCTGTCGCCTCGCCTGTCTACGCCGCTAGGCCCCGGGCCACCATTGATGATGCATATGCGTGGTCGCTGATACGAGAGTGACCGAGGAGGCCTTTTCTGATCCCTCTGCCTTTCTGCGTGGGGATGGTAGCTCAAGTCTTTCCCCTGCCCTGTTCCTTTCTCCCGTGCGCTGCGCTGCGGCTCGATGCCGCCCGTCGATGGCTGGCATGGAAGTTTTGCACGGCGCCTGCGGCAGGCTAGGGGCCGATCGGCGCCGAACAGGGCAGAGCGGCCCAGCGGAAGGAACAAGTCATCCGGCAGGCAATGCGGTAAATGACATCAGGCAGGCAGGCAGGCTCACGTGAACGGGCGAGGCAGCGCCGGACGGCCGATCGAGCCGGGGCCAGCCACGGACCCTGCCCTGCGCTGCGTTTTTCCTCTCTCGCCAGCGGCGAGGGAGGGTGTCAGCGTCAGACGGCCGGCCGGCAGCGGAGCCCCATACGGCATGGCCGAATTATTGTGGGGGGTACCGGACGGGATCGCGCCGCGCGGCGCAGGCGTACGTGCACGGCCACGGCCAGCCAGCGGCAGGCGGAGCGTACTACGCACGTACGTACGCGCGCTCTCTCTCACTCTCTTACTACGTGTGGTGGGCGTCACCGGACAAGACCGGTCACGGCGTCCGTCCGTCCGTCTTTGGCAGCGCAGGGTCTTCAGAGTTAAGGCCATCCTGGCCATCCTGCCGTAGCGCGGTTGCGTGTCCGCGATGATGATGCCAGGCCCTGGCGGCTTATTTGAGTCTCGTGATCGAGCTAGCGCGCGTGCGTGCCCACTGAACCAATCGGCAACGCAGTTCATGGTTTCGCCGTCGTACTGGTAGTTTGGCAGCAGTACGTTGGTTAACGACGACACCACGTACACGGTCTAATCCATGGACTTTCGCTGGACGCGTCCGTCCACGATTGAACGAGCGAACGGGACAAGCCGCTGACAGGACTGTAGAGCATCAAATAGTGCGCCTCGTAGTTGCATACAGTAGTAGCATCCGAGGTGACGCGAAATCAGATTTGATTATTCACCAACACAAAGAGGAGCAATTATGGAGCGTACCACCACCAGTGCGCCTACACAGACGCAGGAGCTGCTCCGGCGAGCCAGCGCTACGTCGAGGGTCAGTGTCTGCCTGTCAGCAGTGGAAATTTAACCCTCTCGGCCCATGGCGCGCTCCGGAGAGATTCGAGTCGGCAGGGGAAAGGAAAAATACACCCCATCCGGCCGGTGCGCGCGTACGTGCGTCAACAGTGCACTGAACGCGTAACGTGTTGAATGTGCGCCTCTTCCCAACGCGTCGCCACGCTACTGCAGCAGCGGCAGCCTCAGATGGGAAGGCAGGCAGGCAGGCAGGAAGCATGGCCCTCGGCTCGGCTCGCGCGTTCCCGATGCGGTGCCTCCCCCGCTCCTGCTGCCGCGGCAGCAGCAGCAGCAGCAGCGCCGCTGCAGGTCGCCATGCCAGTTCCCGAAAACGACTCGCCAAAATGAATGCCCCACCCGGGCCTGCACGAGAAACGAATCAGGAAGCGACGCCCGCCCACGCCAGCGCCCCGCGCGGCTCCAGCCCAAAACCTTTTACGGCCCGGTGCGGCGGGCCGGGCCCCGCCGCCGTCTGTGCGGCGCCGTGCTGCCCCCCGACCCACGACACCACGTGAACCACCGAACCGTGCCCCGGCACGTCGCCGTGCGTGGTGCGTCGCTCTCGCTCGCTCACCCGGCCACCTGGTCTGGGTCTGGCCGGCCACGCGCGCATCCCGGGGCCACACGGGTCAAAAGGCCTCGCGGCACGTACCATCACCACCACACCTGGCCGGCGAAGGGCTGCACCGGCCGTACAGCTCGGCGTACGTGACACAACGTAACGTGCAGGCCGCCTTGCCCGGCCGCGCACGGCAGCGCAGGGTCAGTGGGCAGCGTAGGCCGGCTACGGCCGCGCGCGCGGTACGGCGGGATGGGGAGGACGGGACGGGACGGAGCTGGATTCATGATGGACGATGGTGTAGGGCTTGCGTCACGGCGGCAGGAGGCTGGCAGTGCAGTGCAGGGCGGCAGGGTCCCGCGCAGCGTCAAATCGCGCGGCGGCTGAGGCGGAGGCGCCGCACGAGGCCCGGTCAGCGACAGCCTCCCTCCCTCAAACCCCCCGAGGCCTACCCTACCCGCGGTGCCCAGAGGCCTACACCGCTAGCGCCACTGTGCCTCCCCACTTCACGAGGCGCGCCATAGCCATGCCATAGCATAGAGTAGTAGGCGGGAGAGGAGAGCCAGTGAGAGTGACCACGCTCAAGCTGCGAGCGTGCGTGCCCATCCCGGCCTCCTGCCCTGCCGCTCCGTATAAGAGCTACCACTCGCCAGCCAGGGTTCTTCAGAGAAACTCCACCGCACTCGCCAACCATACTGTGAAGTGAGCAAGAGAGAGGGAGAGGCGCCATGCAAATGCTGCCGGAGGCGAGGGGGCACCGGAGCAGCAGCGTCGGAGGCGGAGGTGCCGGGGCGGGAGGGAGGGCGGACGCGCATGCGCAGGGGCACTACCGCGGGGTGCGGAAGCGGCCGTGGGGCCGGTACGCGGCGGAGATCCGCGACCCGTGGAAGAAGACGCGGGTGTGGCTCGGCACCTACGACACCGCCGTCGACGCGGCGCTCGCCTACGACCGCGCCGCCGTCGCGCTGCGCGGGCCCAAGGCCAGGACCAACTTCGCCAGCGGCCACCTCGCCCCGCACCAGCACCAGCAGCAGGCGTGCCTGCCTCCCCGGCCGCCGGCGCGGCCCTTCGGCGGCCGCCTCGACGTCGCCCACCCATCCCCCTGGCACTTCGTCTACTTCCCCTCCAGGCTGCAGGAGCTCCTCGCGCAGCCGCTGCCGGCGCATGGCGCGAGGGACGCCGCCCCGTCGCCGCCGTCCACGGTGCTGGAGCTCCGGACGGGGCCCAGCAGCTGCCCCCAGTTCGACCTCAACGAGCCGCCGCCGCTCATGTTTGGGTCGTGATCTCTTCCGCCGCGCAACGGTGTAGAGCGCCAGCTTCCAAGTGTAGGATCATGGTAGGTACTACGTACGTAGTGAGTAGAGGTAATTTAGCGGGGTGGTGGAGAAGACTCGTCCGTGTGCTGTGTACATATACTGCTGCCCATTTTAGCAAAATTTCACCTTGTGTCCGCCTTGTTTGGCGTTCGTTTTTGCTGATCTCTTGCAGTTCTGGCCTCCTTGGTGGTGTCTCTTTGCAAGACACTTTAATTCGAGTAATGCTACACGTACAAACGAGTTACAAGGTTTTACAAAAAGATTTAATTTGATTGGTCAATATATGGGAAGGCGGCCCATCCTTTAAAAATCATGGGGGGCAAGTTTATGATTGGTTAATAGATGAAAGAAATTCTAGTCATCGTGTAATTGTGTGTAACTCTTTATATGTTTAGCATTATTGCTTTAACCCCGAGACTTTGCGAAATGCTGTAAAAAGCGACTGGTTTTGTTTGCCGCTTCTAAGCTGAGCTCGTGTTCGTGCGATGGAATGGACATGGTTCCCTGAGTCGCATGTGCCCCAGGTGCTCGTCCGTGAGCCCAAGCGTACGTGCGGTGGGCGCACGAATGCGTCAGTTTTGGCTGTACAGAGGTTGTTAACCACAGCGTCATTGTGTTTATAAATTGTTCCTGTCGCAGTAAGCCCCAATGGAACACGCGACGTATAAATTTATAAGCGAAACGTCCAACTATTTCAAGTTAATGATCCTTGTGCTGAATTTTCTGTAGTTATATGTGAGAAGTGATGTTGAGATTATTGTTATTTTATGTTTTGAGATTACTGTCATTGTTATTCAGTTGTCTAGCAGTTGTAGAAACTATGACCGGTACAATTCCAATTACTCTTCAGTTTCAATGCGTTATGTGTCAGAACTTACTCCAAAGAATAAAGCTTCCTAGTGCAGAAGGATATATACAAAGAATTGTCACCTTCAGTTTAAAAACAATTGTTACCTTCAAAGCTACTCCCTCCGTTCGAAATTACTCGTCTAAGAAATGAATGTATCTAGATATATTTTAGGGGCTGTTTGGTTTGGTGCCATCGCCTGCCTTGCCAAATCATGGGCGTTGACCGAGGCTTCGCGTGCTGTTTGGATGAGATCCAAAATTTTGGCACGCCAGCGCACCTCCATC
>NC_041381.1:571031225-571052993 GCF_002162155.2 Triticum dicoccoides | reverse complement strand
AATGCAGTTTTAAGCCAATTCGTTGGCTGGGCGAGGGCGGCTAAATCGCTCACCAATTTTTTTGGCATGCCCACAGCGCCTATGTTTTGGCTGGGCACACATGGGCATCAACCAAACAGCCCCTTAGTTGTAGATACATCCATTTTTGTGACAAATAATTCTGAATGGAGGGAGTAACAAAAAAGAATAGTAACTTGAAAGTCACGCAAGCAACAAAAGCATAAGTTTACATTTGTAACGATTGGTTTTTTGCATAAACGCACGTCTAACCATACCTCATATCATTCTGACGGAACCAAAGTGGCATACCAGGATTGCAAAGTTTCTTGGTTGAACAATAGGTTCCATTGGGAACCAAGAAAATATTAGTAATTCACATTCAGTTAGGCCTACATACATCAAATACCTTAAGTGACCAAATGTTCTAACCTCATCCTGTCATTCTTATTCTTACATGGCATAAAACCATCTTAGCAGTACAATAAAGCTTGATGTTGAAGGAACCTCGGTTCCATGATGGCACAACACAAGATTACATTGAGATGAAACTCCACCGTGCAGACTACAAGACTACCTTCATGCTCTCAGCGAAGCTTCGAGGGTTGTTGGTTTCGTGCTCTCGGCAAAGCTTCCAGGGTTGATAGTTATACTCTTGGTGCAATTATCAGTCTTGTAGATGCCAACCAGCCTATCAGCTAGTTCAAACATGTTGTTTCTGAGACTGCAGAGAGGATGACAGACATAAGTAATATAATCTATCAAACGTGAAAGGAACAGAGCCTAATAACAAAGCGTTTACAACCCCTAGAGGATTTACAAGCTTGAGTACAAGATATAAAACCAAAGAGAGAAGGTAAATTTGAGAGAAGTGAGCTGAAATAAGCATACCTAATAATAATGAACTGGGCATCCTTGGTACGATCTTTCACATAATGTCCGACAATGGATACATTCTTAAAATCTGCAAACAGGAGTTTCATTAGCCGATTTGAAATGTAAGATTACTAGTTCAAAAAGAAGGTCACAAGACTTACCCAATGCTGCATCTATCTCGTCCATAACATACAATGGAGTTGGTTTATAATGGTGAAGAGCAAACACTAGAGCCAGCGAGCTAAGCGTCTGTACGACAACAAATGTTTCAATAGGCATATGCCCAACAGAGTAATATTATGATGAGAAATGTTTGCAATCCATGTAACATGTAGATTGCACAACAAAAGAGTACATCTGTACATGTTAGGGATTTATACATTTTATACAATATATCAAACACAACTAATCAAGTTGCAAATTTCATGCAGTCTGCAAAATATGCAATAGTGGTATTGCTGTGAGAGGCAAATCATAAACAAGTAAAAAAATAAGTTAGATGTGCATACTAGCACACTTAGCACTTTAAATGGGATATAAGATAGATGTGCATACTAGCATCTTAGCACTTGATAAACAAATGGGATAAAAGGGCTAGGGGTATGTTGGTTCCTGCCCACCTTCCCTGCCAAAGAATTGGCTCAAGAATTTTTTTGGCCAATTTTGGCACAGTTTGTGAAGGAAACAGCAAAGGGTCGAAACTCTAAAGCCAATGAAATTTTGGAAACACACCAGGCAGTATATTTGCCATGAAGGTTTGTGAGTTGGTGGCAAAAGCCAAAACACATCACAGGTAATTTTGTACTCTATATATATTATGCACTGCGATATCTTAAATATGAATGTACAGCCATTTTAACCAGGAAACCAATTCAAACATAAGTAGATAGTGTTATATTTTAAATTTGAATTGAAAATCTCATTGTGCATCTTCGGAAAAGGTTGTGGATTTGATGGAGGCTAACTCAAGTGCCTGGTCTGCAAAATGAGGGCACACAACTTCTCTAAAACATCATTATATCCCAATCTGAAGTGCGAGAGCTAGAAAGTATCTTAATTACCAAATGAGCAGTAACGCAGTACAACATTTCTGATATCTTTATGGTGGCCTCAGTTTTTCGTCAATGGTAAAGCCCATCATTAGGTATTAGGAAAACAATGAGCAATATGCACCTATTATTAATATGAAGTTCTAATAATGACTTTCTGATTGACATCTTTATTCATAAACATAACTATAAAAGAGCTTAACTTTCTAACATTCTATAAGTGTGGAAAAAGAAATACCTTCTCACCACCAGATAGGTTGGCAATGTTCTTCCAGCTTTTCTTGGGAGGCCTTACGCTGAAAACAACACCTTCTGAAAATGGATCCAACGAATCAACAAGTTCCAGCTCCGCATCACCTCCAAGTGTAATCATCTAAAACCACAAGATAATATGTTGGAATCATTTCAGTATCTTCAAAAAAAAAGCATCAATGTAGTGAACATATCATTGTTCCACCAATGAAGTCATATACTTTAGTCACCAGGCTTGATTTCTTCTACTCCGCCTTTCAGAATTGTTGATTCACAAGAAATGTGTACGAGGAAAGCACTGATTATAATTGTTAAATTTCAGTTCATAGGGGCAATTACAGTCTAATCAACTCAACTCTTGGATTATGTGTCAAGTTTGTCAAATGGTGATAGAGTTTGTCAAATTACATGCTTGTTATACACATTCATACCTGGTACATCTCTTTCAGTTTCAGAGAGATCAAGTTGAACCCTGCCATGAACTCATCTAACCTGCAATAATATATATTGCATGTAAGATGCCAAATCAGCAAATACTCTTATTAAAACTGAAATCAAAACCAGTACCTTCTCTTCCTCAGCCCATCATATAGCTTCTTAAGATCATCACGCTCCTGAGTGGTAGCATTTAGCTCATCCACACGTTCGCCATATAAACGAGCCTTTGTGCGATACCTGATTCGACCAAAGATAAGCAATGAATACATTGATGGGCAAAGGTTCTGTCAATAGGTATAGAGCATTAATCCATACTCTGCTATTGAATCCAGATTTGGACTCGAGTCTTTAATCTGCGCTTCCAGCAATGCCACCATCTCCATGGCTTTTTTCAGGTCACACATTTCATTGAGATGCTCATCACTTAGTGTTTCTTTAAGTTTCTCAGGATCAATCGCATCCTTCTGGAGTCTGATGATGAAAAAAACATATCCTCATTTGGAAACAGCAAAGAAAACATGCATGATTCATAAAGTAACTGAAAAATATAGCATTTGCACATACTGATCCATGTGTTTGGCAAGATTTGTCTGAATGTCAGCTAGCCTTTTCTTATATGCCTTCACCTTCATTTCCCACTCCTTGGCAAGCTTTTTTGTATCTTGCAGTTTGTACTCTGCATCAACCTGTTTTTACACATAAACAGTTCATGTTTTCTTGCATAAAAGTTCAATTCGTTAAAACTTACAAGAGTCATCATGACCAAGTTCATGAAAGTATAATAGGATCTAAATTAATGGGAGAGACCTCAGTGGCTCTTAGTTCATCCACCACTTTCTTTGTTTTATTGTAGTCTTCCTTTGTCTTGTCAAGCTCCTCTTTATGGGTGTCAATCATCTACAAGTCAAAATGGGATTAACATTACCCTTCCAAATATGCAACCCAGTCAAGGTCCAGGCTGTAGAGCAACATAACTAACTACCTCCTGGGTCTTCTTATAATCTTCTTGAACCAGAAAAGCCTTCTTCTCAATCTCTTTGAAAACGGACATTAACTTCTCCTTTTGAGCAACCAGATTTTCCATTTCTTTTTTGGCCTCCTCAACACCCTTGGCTAACTTTTTCATCAACTTTTCACATGTAGTTATTTTAACTTTGTGGCGATTGATGTCTGAGCTAGTTTTGTCAAGTTCCTGATGTTTGAAGCACGAAATCATAAGCGTCAGAGTAAGAGAAACACACACACACTCACTCCAGAGAAAAGAAATAAACATGCGAGAATGTGCTTACAGATTGGATTTTTTCTACTTTTGCCTTCTGATCCTTGAGCACCTGCCCCCCTGCATTTTCAATTTTCTGCTGAAGTTCTGAAGCCTGTTGTAAATTCAACCAAACTCAAGTTACGGTTAATGTAATAGAGACTGTATTTATAACAACAATGCTACAAGAAATTGGAAAAAGGCATTCAACTGGAAGAGGCTGAAATTTTAAGAGTGTTAACATTTTTTTGGCAAAATGAGACTTCAAGGTTTGTATAGGCACTTGCCTGATCTTTGAGCTTGCTAGAACTCTTCTCAAGCTTCTTTAGTGCAACTTGTTCAGTAGAAATAAGGTCATCCAGCTCTTTCATTCTGCTGATCTCGTCATCTTTGGGATTTGCTGCAGCCTCCAGTGAATCTAGTCGCTTCTCATTGTAAGTGTATTGGGCATTCATACTCTCAACCTTTTACAGGAGGAATAAAGGTAAGGTGATCTCAACATAACAGAAAACTTGAAGATAAGAAGAATATTTGTAGTTTATACCTCCTTTTTCGCTTTTGCCAGTTCCATCTCAAGTCGAGATTTAGCATCTTCCAGGGACCGGTAGCGTTTTTTAGCATCATTAATATTTTCACGCAGCCTGCTGAGTTGGTCAACAAGTTTGTTGAGATCATTTTCAGCATTCATAACAGCCTCTTCTGAAACACTTTCTCGGATGGATGTGCCCATCTTGCCACCTCGCGGTTTGCCACCACCACCGCTCATGGTCCCAGACTTCTCAAAAAGTGCACCGTCGAGGGTAACTACCCGGCGAAACTCATTATCAGCAGTATATGCAATTCGAGTGGCCTGAAAACAAAAAACATATGCTTGCTGTTACTGCTTAAATGCAAGCAGCAGAAGGAGTGGTATTGCTTGGTAACAGAATATGGTATGTTCCTGAATAAAGTAATTTTCAGTATGGCAGTTCCATGAAAATGCTAGGGAGCCAATTGAGATATAGTTTGAGAAACAAAAAAATAAGGCGCATAATAAATGCAAGCAGCTAAGACATACACAAATAAACTAAGCGGAACAGACAAACTTCAAGATTTACCTGATCAAGATCCTTTGCAACAACAGTATTGCCCAAGGTAGCAAAGAAAGCTAACTTCAGCTTCTCATCTTTAACCTTTACCAGATCAAAGAGGCGTGGAACTCCTTCAGGGGTTTTTACTTTTTCTTGTAGCTTACGAAGATGGTGTGCTTGCTTTTCCTGTAACGGTAAAATAACAAAATCATGCCTCTCGCAGTAAAACAAACAAGGTAAAGGTTTGAATACAGGTACACACAAAAACAAAAAGGAAACAAACTAGAGCATTACCAGTATCATAAAAGTAGCAATCCCAAGATTTCTTCTGCGTAATAGTTCAACACAAGCTTGGGCCGAATTTGTTGTTTCAACAACAATATAATCAAGTCCATGGCACGCTGTCGATATGGCAACATCATATTTTGCTGCAACACAATAGTTTATAAATTAAATCACATATATAATTTAATAAATGTTTCCACAAAGATATCATGTAAAATAGAATGCCGCCTCAGATTACAAAACCATAGAAATTTCATAAATATTTTGATGACCAGTGAGGACCACCTCAGTACCTACAATATCAGATTTGACTGTAAAGTACAGCACCAATAACACAGGATGCTGGAGAACCGCAAAAACTAAAACTAATACGTAAAATCAGAAGGTTCCCAAACTTGGCACATTTGTGGGCTTTGCGTACTGGTACCAAGGGATAAATACTGGCTGGAGAAACCTTGACCTAACAGGCTAATACAAGCAAACAGCAAGGGGAAGTTTTTTTATCAATGGTGTGTCATTTATAAAGCATTAACCCAATATAAATATTAGTTATCTTAATCAAAACCTCTGGTAAGAGTAAATGCACTTTCCATAGTCAGCAGTACCAAACATTACAACTAGATTTCGCTAAATCATGCAGTTACAATGCATTTTAAAAAAGGTGCAAGTGAGACACGGAAAAAATTCCCATGTTAGATTAACTCATCAAGTTCATTTGTTCTATCAGATAACATCGGTCAAATGCTCAAAGCTATAATATCAAATTCATTGGTCGCAGTGGAAGTGTGGGGGCGGCGTCCCCATCACCTTGCTCATGTGCAAGCAAGTGAGAATTTGTTTCCTGAGCAAAAAAAATCGAGATGTGTTCCCGAGCACTAAAAAGAGAACTCTTCAGCACCCATGTAGAAAATCATTCTTCTATGAACAGTCCAAGGTTGGAATAGTTTAACTGCATTCATTTAAAAGTCATTCTTCTATGGCTATGGTTTATATCTTACCATCAATTGCACCAAGATCACCTAGCCTTCCATAAATGCCATCTATTTCCTTTGATTCTTTAGCTTGTAGAATTGCTTTCAAAACAGTGCCATGATTCTTCTCAGAATCCCTCGTCGATTTAATCTCCACAACTTTCTGCCTAGCTGCTTGTTCAAGAGGAATTAGGGACTCCTCTTGTTTTAGGCATTCCTGTTAAAGATTCCAAGTTAGAGATCCAGTATATCCAGGATCCTCAGCCGCATAAGGCTGATGAACTTAATAGTTGAAGGGAGAAGAAATGACTCAGAACTGATATGAAGTGATTTACCTGTTCAACTTTACGAGCTTCAGATGCTTCACTCTGATGTTTCTCTGTTTTTCCTTCGAGCTCCGTAATAAATGTGTCCTTTGTTTTTATTTTTTCCTTAATGATTTCCATCTGGTTTTGGGCATCAGTTAATTCTGCTCGAGCTCCATCATGCTGAAAGGGTAACAAGGTTCATGTGAATTAACAAAGGTCAGAATATTATATATTTCCATTTTTGCAACAAAAATCATAAAATAGGAACACAAAAAATCCTGGAGTCTTGACTCCTGCAATGTGATGCTGAATAGTGAATACTTGTGTTCCCATAAGGCAGGTCCAAGTTGTGATGGCAAAACTGAAAACCGTGTTATTGGTAACAGGATTTCTTGCGCTCAATGAAAGACATGTCCAAACTGGCAGCTAGGTGGTATTATCTTGCCTTCCCTATTTAAAACATTATAAGGCAAGGATAGCTAACCTTCTGTTTCATTAATTTTTTCTCCCCAGATGCAACATCTAGCCTTCCTTTATGCTCAATAATTTGATTTTCCCATGGTTCAAGCTCAGTCCTTACTTTGGCAAGTTCAGCACGTAGCTTTTCAGTTTCTTCTGCAATTACAAAAAAATGGGTATCAAACAAAACAGTCCACGGGGGAGGCGGGGGGGAGGCAATACTGAGAGAAAAATATGACCTCGAGAGCTTTCTTTAATTTGCTCCAGCACTTTCTCTTCTTGGTTTAATCGTTCTTGCAATTTTGGTATCTCTTCTTCAAGCTGTGGAATGAGATTGGCTGATTCTTCAATCTCTTTTGCTGATCCTTCAATTTTTGAGGTATCCTGGAAGGTGAAACTTTAGACTTTGTTGCTTGAGTTACAACTGAAAACATTTTTAAATACCTTTTCAGCTTTGTCCTCCAGCTTCTTGATCTTCTGCTTGAGATGTTTTAAATCTTCCCTGTGTTTTACATCTTTTCTCTCAAATTCCTTAAATTGATCCTTGCAGACTTTCATGTTATTCTCAAGTTCCTGATCATATAAAGAGAGCAAACATTAAAGACAGGCATTTAATTAGACCAAAAGTTAAACTAGCAAAGAAATCACTAAATACGTAAGAGCAATTCAACTTCGAATTCACAGCAAGGTTCCAGAAAATATAATTTAAGACCACACCTCTTGCCTTTTGACACGTTTGTTGTAAGCTTTCTCCATTTCCTTCAGCTCCTGAGAGTTCTGTTTAATTTTTTCCCTGGATTATAACCAAAACAATTAGTACTAAACTCATGACTTCTGTTCATGTACAAACATGGCAATAAATCACCTCTCGGAGGCAAGGTTCTTCGCTAGGTCCGCAACATTCTCTTCGAGCTGAGTAACATGTGCTGTAGCATCATCAGAAGCCATTGTGGTTGCCTTTTCTTGCCATTTCAAAAGCAAAAGTTCCTTCAGCATGTATGCTTCAGCTTCATTTTTTGCATTCTACAGGAAGAAAGCACCATCAGTAGTGTTAATCAACCAAAAGAATCAATTTATGACATCTGATCAGCACCTCTAAACTGTCCCTTTCCTTCTCAGCCAATTTCAGCATCTGCACTGACGCGGTTCTCTTTTCATTGAGCACTTCCAACCTAAAGGGGTTAGAGAACATGAGAATGATTACATGACACTACATGGACAACACGCACTCATCATGACAACAGGCATTGAAAATTTTGATAACTTACTGTTTGTTAGCTTCTTCGATTTTCTCAACATATTGGTTTGTCCCAATGATGTCTTCTAGATATTCTAGAAAACCCTCATCATGTGGACTTTGAGCTTTGGGTTTCATCAGGGAGATCTGCTCAACCTCGCCCTATACAGTAACCAGCTCAGAAGTCAGGTATTTGTGATACGACAAAATACAGTTGGAAAAGCACCTTATGACTGCCTAGCAATTCTATGTAGACTTAAACCAAGAAATATGCAAAGGGTGAAAATTTTATGACGGTAATCAAAAGTAAGATGTTATCTAACAAAACATGAAGTATCCGTATAATGGCAATGCAAACTGAGGAAAGTGCACAAAACCTGAAGGATCAGAAAGCGATTATTATCAAGGTCCACTCCTTTGCCCTTCAACACTTTAGTTACTTCAGTAAAATTGCTTCCACGGTTATTTATGTAATATCTAGAGGTGTTGTCACGGAATGCAACTCTTGTTATGGAAAATTCACTGCCCTCAACAACCTTGTAGTTTCCACCATCCTGCATATGGCAACAGAGAAAAAAGAAGCAAGGAATTATGGCCTAATGAAGCGATAAGAAACAATAAGGACATGGCTCAAGCATTACCAGATCAATGATTTCTTGAAAATGGACAGAAACACCAGCACTGTCTAGGTTCTGGTGATTGGAAGAGTTGTGTATGAGCTCTGAGACCTTGTTTAGACGCATCTGCAGTTAGGAGAGAACTAATCAGAAACAATATACATAATGTGAAACAACCAATAAATAGATTGTTCTAAGTCAAAAAAACATCTACAGAATGTGAGGTCATCTTTTGTGAGCTTGAGAAAAGACATTTACATTGTTAATCAAAACATCCAAAAAAAATTTTAAACCTTTGCAGGAAATGGCCTATGGAAAATGGGAGGACAATACTTAATAAAGGGTCACACCATGCCAACTATTGAACACGTCCCACTTAGCCACCACAAAATTAGTAACCATCAAAGTACCAATATAGTACATCCCTTTAGGCAAAGATGTGTTTACTTTGTTTGTTATGCAAAACAAGCATCTCAGTAGGTTGTTAAACTCAACCTTTGGAATAATTCGGTACCTTGCTGACAGGCATTGCCAGCCTTAAACCCTTGGATAGGGCAAAATAAATAAGGTGACTTGGTAAGATGTGATATGTACATACTACCAAGAATCAAACAAATATCCTGATGAAATGAAAGCATATAAAACATGGAGCATTGATATCCACCTGCTTTGCACGCTTCCCAAACACGAAGAGCATTGCATCAATGACGTTGCTCTTCCCACTTCCATTTGGCCCAACAACAGCCGAAAAGCTCTGCAACCAAGAAAAAACATTATCATAATTTGTTTTGCCTCTAGGAATCGTCACTTGGCATGCACCTAGACAAAAAACATGCAATCGAGAACATTATATTGTGCATGAGTCATATCTGCAGCGCGGAAATTCTGTGTCGCACAAAACTATAGAAGGCTAGAACTCTAATTTACTTTCAGGTTATCTCTGCTTATAAGATTATATTTGACTAGTGTTGTGGCTGTATAAATTATGATAAAGGTGTTCCGCGTCCTCAGAATATTTATGTGCTTCAGTGATTAAATGATGTTCATGGTATTATTTCAGTCAACTGCACTCGCATCTGCCTTGTCTTCGCAAATTACAGCCTCTGCACGAAAATATTCACAGCAGACAATAAACTAAACCATACAATCAAGGCATATTGCTTCAAAGCTACCCTGTGTTCATTATACTTAAAAAAATATGATACAAGTGTTCTGCATCCTTGAAATATTTTTGTACTTCAGCAATTAAATGATGCTCATGGTATTAGTTCAGTCAAGTGAGTCAACTGCACTGGCATCTATCTTGTCTTCGCAAATTACAGCTTCTGCACAGAAATATTCACAACAGACAATCAACTAAACCAGACAAATCAAGGCGTATGGCTTCAGAACCACCCTGTAAACACTATTTTAAGCAATTTGTGTGTGCCGAATGTATCACCATCTAACCAGGTGTTTGTGCTTCATGGTGCCAATTGTGCAGCTAAGACATTTTGAACAACTAAAATGCTGCAAGCATGTAAGAGCCACTCCAGGGTTTCAGAATCACCATGCACAAGTAGTTGGCTACAAAATGTATAGTTCATATTTTACGGGATAACAACTAACGAGACAGAACAGAACATTGAAGCCGAAGGAACAACAGATGGTGCAGCTAATTTAGAATTCCGTAGGCATGGGGGAGACCAGAGATGCATCTTCCGAACAAACCATGCAAAACTCCTCTCGAAACGCTAAAACCCAAGTGAAACTGTTGACCAGCTGACATTTCTAGGGTTTTACGGAATTATAGATCGAGTGAAAAATGCTACTCTAGCATGCAAAATTATGTTCCTAGGACCTCGAATTTGCTGCCAAAACGGGCACGTCGAAGTAGAAATTAGCTAGGGCTCGCATCTGCCGGGAGAGGGAGATACCTTATGGAACGGACCGATGCGCTGCTCCCCGGCGTAGGACTTGAAGTTGCGGAGAACCATCTCCTGTATGAATAACCGCGGCTTCGCCGGCCGGCCCGGCGAGCTAGCCGGCGAAGGCGACGGCGGTGGCGAGGTCTCCATGGAAGAGAGGGTTACTGAGATCCCTCGGTATTTCAAAATGGAGTCGCGGGAGACCGGAGCGCGAGGGCCACCGCAGCAGTATTACCCAGCCGACGGTGCTGACCCGGCACCAGATCTCCGCCGTTGCCGCCGCCGCCGCTGCTTTCCCTGGGCGAGGCCGGAGGCGGGGTGCGCAGAGGAGCGAGTTGGTGGTGGGGAAATTTTGGGGAAAGTCGAAGTGGCTGGGAGGGAGATGCGGATTTGGGGACTTGGGGGGAAGTTTTGGGAGGGAAAACTGAAAGGTTGGGAGGGTTTCCGTCCTTCCTGCGATGTCAGACCAAAATTAATCGGAAATCTGTGGATATGGGTTGGACGACATGTGGGCCTGAAGTTGCGCTGGTCCTGTTATGTTGGGCTATACATATAGGCCAGGCCCATATGCTTACATCTAGTTTTTTTCAATTGCAATAATGAATAATTCTCAAAAAAAAAAAGCAATAATGAATCCTCTACACACATGCGCGCGCACACACACACAAACAGACCTATGGCCACATTGGAAAAAAGGAACAATGTAGAAATTTTCCTTTGGGACAAACGGATTGTCATCCTGCATTCATTTGATATTCCTATGGAATTGGCTATTTCATAGGAATTTTACAGGAAACCGACATGATGTCACCTCATGTTTTTTGCTCTGGTATCTATAGTTCATGTGCCTTTTTACGTGATATCCAAACCACGATTTAGGGATTTTTCCTACAATTTTAGTTCTCCTAGAGGTCTAGGATTCATGATATCTCAATTTCTATGTATTTTTTTAATTTCTATGTTTTGAGTTCCTTCCAGACTAGGCTTTAGATTATTATATCAGGTGTTTAAGTCGATGTATTTTCCTAGTGAAATTATGTAGGGTAATAGGTTACTTAAGAGAGAGAAAATAGCCACCTTTGTCTTATAAGAAGATTGTTTTGTGATACCTAACGTAAATTTCTAAATACAATTTGGTCACCGCATGTTTTTATAGGCATGCAGCTACTAAAACTGAAAGATAACACTAAAAATTTAAGTTAAACATATTTATATTAACATCTCTAAATGTTATGAAGTTCTAAGGGTGTTTGTATTTTCTGGTATTATACATCATCATTTGGGGACGTGAACGGGTGAGTCAATGTGATTGTTATTAAATTAGTGGATAAGTTTTTGTTTGAAGTCACAAGGGGGTCCCCACCTGAATTGATCTTATACAGAAAAAAATGATCCAATTTGTAAGGGAAATTGGATTGGATGCCTTAGCAGACCGAGGGGCAATACATCTTGCTGGCCAAGAAGGATGTCTCTCTTCAACTCGGGGATTTCAGGCCAATCAATTTAATTCATGGCGTTGCCAAAATCTTTGCCAAAGTGTTGGCAGCTCGTTTGAAGCCCCTGCTACCGGAAATTATATCCCAAGCGCAAAGTGCTTTTCTCACCAACCGAAGCATACACGAAAATTTCAAGTTTGTTCGGAACGCTGCTAAGTTGCTGCATCATAAGAAGAAGCCTAAGGTGCTTATGAAAATCGATATCTCCAAGGCTTTTGACACTCTGTCCTGGGATTTCCTTCTTGAAGTTTTGCAAAACCGACGCTTTGGGAAGAGGTGGATTTCATGGATTTGTGGGCTTCTCAGCTCGGCATCTTCCTCTGTTCTAATTAATGGAGAGTTGACGACACCTTTTGCTCTGGGTCAAGGAGTAAGACAAGGAGACCCGTTGTCCCATGCTCTCTTTATCCTGACTACGGACACACTGCGGGCCATATTGCTTTGGGCAACGCAACAGAACATATTACCACCTCTCGGTCTTGACAGTGGAACTCCTAGGGCATCCATCTTCACGGATGATGCTATCCTCTTTTTTAGGCCAACAAGTATGGACCTTCAGGTGATATCCTGCATCCTGGATTTGTTTGGTAAGGCCTCGGGACTTCATATCAACCTTCTAAAGAGCACTACAACCTGTATTCGATGCACGGATGCTGAGGAGGATACGGTGGCGGCTCACTTCTAGTGCCACAAACAACAATTTCCTTTCAAGTATCTAGGCCTTCCCTTATCAATTTTTAGGCTGAGGAAAAATGACATTTGGCCACTCATTGACAAATACTCCGGCAAGATGAAAGGATGGAAACCTAGGATGTTGGCTGCAGCGGGACGCTTGACCATCACGAGTTCAGTTCTCTTGGCCCTTCCCATCCATTTTATGTCAGTACTCCCTTTGCCTATTTGGGCAATCAAGATTATCGAGAGAAGGTGCAGAGGTTTTGTTTGGAAAGGGGAGAAAGACATAAACGGCGGTCACTGCCTACTCCCCTGGACCCGGGTTTGCAGACCCAAGGAGTTGGGTGGTCTCGGTTTGCCGAACCTTCGAAATTTTGGTCTTGCATTGCGCTGCAGATGGCCATGGCTGAGATGGGAGACTGAGGAAAGGCCATGGCACAGTCTGCCGGAAAACACCGAGAATGAGGTTTCGGCTATTTTCAATGCGGCTTGCTATGTCAGGTTGGGAAACAGTGAGACTGCACGGTTCTGGACAGATGAATGGTTGCCGAATGGACGGTCGGTTGCTATGGTCGCACCGACTCTATTTTCCTTTGTGCATAATTCAGGACTCACGGTCAGAGAGGCGTTGCACAACAATGCCTGGATACAAGACATAAGGGGAGGCCTATCAGTTCAAGCTCTAGCTCAGTACCTTGAGATATGGGACATCTCGCATGCTACCATCCTTGAGCCGGAGGTTGCTGATCGCTTGCTTTGGAGGCTTACTGAAAATCAACAATTCTCAGTTCATAGTGCCTACCGGATGTTCTTCATGGCAGGTATCCATTTTCCATGCTACAGACCAATTTCGAAATCCAAAGCTCCTCCTCGCTGCAGGTTCTTTATGTGGCTGGTGGTTCATAAACGCTGTCTAACAGCGGATAATCTTCAGCGGCGCGGCTGGCCATCTAACACCACATGTCCCCTTTGCTTGGCTGAACCAGAGGACTGTTGATACGTCTCCAACGTATCTATATTTTTTTTATTCCATGCTATTATATTACCCCTTTTGGATGTTTATGGGCTTTATTTTACACATTTATATCATTTTTGGGACTAACCTACTAACCGGAGGCCCAGCCCATATTGTTGTTTTTTGCCTATTTCAGTATTTCGAAGAAAAGGAATATCAAATGGAGTCCAAACGGAATGAAACCTTCGGGAGCGTGATTTTTGGAACGAACGTGGTCCGGAGAGCTTGGAGTGCAAGTCAAGAAGCTCCCGATGACCCTGTTGGGGAACATAGTAATTTCAAAAAAAATCCTACGCACACGCAAGATCATGGTGATGCATAGCAACGAGAGGGGAGAATGTGTCCACGTACCCTCGTAGACCGAAAGCGGAAGCGTTATGACAACACGGTTGATGTAGTCATACGTCTTCACGATCCGACCGATCCAAGCACCGAATGTACGGCACCTTCAAGTTCAGCACACGTTCAGCTCGATGACGATCCCCGGACTCCGATCCAGCAGGGTGTCGGGGATGAGTTCCGTTAGCACGACGGCGTGGTGACGATGATGATGTTCTACCGACGCAGGGCTTCGCCTAAGCACCGCAACGATATGACCGAGGTGGAATATGGTGGAGGGGGCATCGCACACGGCTAAGGAACAATCACGAAGATCAACTTGTGTGTCTAGAGGTGCCCCCTGCCCCCGTATATAAAGGAGGGAGGGGGAGGTGCGGCCGGCCCCCTAGGGGTGCGCCTGGAGGAGTCCTACTCCCACTGGGAGTAGGACTCCCCCCTCTTGCCTTGGTGGAGAAGGAAAGGGGGGAGGGGAAAGAGGAAAGGGGGGCGCCCCCCCTCCTTGTCCTATTCGGACTAGGGGGAGAGGGGGCGCGCGGCCTGCCCTGGCCGGCCCTTTCTCTTCTCCCTCATGGCCCATGTAGGCCCATTAACCCCCCGGGGGGGTCCGGTAACCCCCCGGTACTTCGGAAAAAACCCGATTTCTCCCGGAACGATTCTGTTATCCAAATATAGGCTTCCAATATATCAATCTTTATGTCTCGACCATTTCGAGACTCCTCGTCATGTCCGTGATCACATCTGGGACTCCGAACAACCTTCGGTACATCAAAACATATAAACTCATAATGAAACTATCATCGTAACTTTAAGCGTGCGGACCCTACGGGTTCGAGAACTATGTAGACATGACCTAGAACTGTTTCCGGTAAATAACCAATAGCGAAACCTGGATGCTCATATTGGATCCTACATATTCTACGAAGATCTTTATCGGTCAAACCGCATAACAACATACGTTGTTCCCTTTGTCATCGGTATGTTACTTGCCCGAGGTTCGATCGTCGGTATCCAATACCTAGTTCAACCTCGTTACCAGCAAGTCTCTTTACTCATTACGTAATGCATCATTCCGTAACCAACTCATTGGCCACATTGCTTGCAAGGCTTATAGTGATGTGCATTACCGAGAGGGCCCAGAGATACCTCTCCGACAATCGGAGTGACAAAACCTAATCTCGAAATACGCCAACTCAACATCTACCTTTGGAGACACCTGTAGAGCTCCTTTATAATCACCCAGTTACGTTGTGACGTTTGGTAGCACACAGAGTGTTCCTCCGGTAAACGGGAGTTGCATAATCTCATAGTTGTAGGAACTTTGTATAAGTCATGAAGAAAGCAATAGCAACACACTAAACGATCAAGTGCTAGGCTAACGGAATGGGTCAAGTCAATCACATCATTCTCCTAATGATGTGATCTCTTTAATCAAATGACAAACATGTCTATGGTTAGGAAACATAACCATCTTTGATTAATGAGCTAGTCAAGTAGAGGCATACTAGTGACATTAAGTTTGTCTATGTATTCACACATGTATCATGTTTCTGGTTAATACAATTCTAGCATGAATAATAAACATTTATCATGATATGAGGAAATAAATAATAACTTTATTATTGCCTCTAGGGCATATTTCCTTCAGTCTCCCACTTGCACTAGAGTCAATAATCTAGATTACACGGTAATGATTCTAACACCCATGGAGTCTTGGTGCTGATCATGTTTTGCTCGTGGAAGAGGCTTAGTCAATGGGTCTACAACATTCAGATCCGTATGTATCTTGCAAATCTCTATGTCTCCCACCTGGACTTGGTCCCGGATGGAATTGAAGCGTCTCTTGATGTGCTTGGTCCTCTTGTGAAATCTGGATTTCTTTGCCAAGGCAATTGCACCAGTATTGTCACAGAAGATCTTCATCGGTCCCGGTGCACTAGGTATGACACCTAGATCGGAAATGAACTCCTTCATCCAGACTCCTTCATTTGCTGCTTCTGAAGCAGCTATGTACTCCGCTTCGCATGTAGATCCCGCCATGATGCTTTGTTTAGAACTGCACCAACTTACAGCTCCACCGTTTAATAAAAACATGTATCCGGTTTGCGATTTAGAATCGACCGGATCAGTGTCAAAGCTTGCATCGACGTAACCATTTACGACTAGCTCTTTGTCACCTCCATAAACGAGAAACATATCCTTAGTCCTTTTCAGGTATTTCAGGATGTTCTTGACCGCTTTCCAATGATCCACTCCTGGATTACTTTGGTACCTCCCTGCTAAGCTTATTGCTAAGCATACATCAGGTTTGGTACACAGCATTGCATACATGATAGAGCCTATGGCTGAAGCATAGGGAACATCTTTCATTTTCTCTCTATCTTCTGCTGTGGTCGGGCATTGAGTCTGACTCAACTTCACACCTTGCAATACAGGCAAGAACCCTTTCTTTGCCTGATCCATTATGAACTTTTTCAAAACTTTATCAAGGTATGTGCTTTGTGAAAGTCCAATTAAGCGTCTTGATCTATCTCTATAGATCTTGATGCCCAATATGTAAGCAGCTTCATCGAGGTCCTTCATTGAAAAACTTTTATTCAAGTATCCCTTTATGCTATCCAGAAATTCTATATTATTTCCAATTAACAATATGTCATCTACATATAATATCAGAAATGCTACAGAGCTCCCACTCACTTTCTTGTAAATACAGGCTTCTCCAAAAGTCTGTATAAAACCATATGCTTTGATCACACTATCAAAGCGTTTATTCCAACTCCGAGATGCTTGCACCAGTCCATAAATGGATCGCTGGAGCTTGCACACTTTGTTAGCACCTTTTGGATCGACAAAACCTTCCGGTTGCATCATATACAACTCTTCTTCCAGAAAACCATTCAGGAATGCAGTTTTTTTACATCCATTTGCCAAATTTCATAATCATAAAATGCGGCAATTGCTAACATGATTCGGACAGACTTAAGCTACGGGTGAGAAAGTCTCATCGTAGTCAACCTCTGGAACTTGTCGAAAACCTTTTGCAACAAGTCGAGCTTTGTAGACAGTTATATTACCATCAGCGTCAGTCTTCTTCTTGAAGATCCATTTATTCTCAATGGCCTACCGATCATCGGGCAAGTCAACCAAAGTCCATACTTTGTTCTCATACATGGATCCTATCTCAGATTTCATGGCTTCAAGCCATTTTGCGGAATCTGGGCTCATCATCGCTTCCTCATAGTTCGCAGGTTCACCATGGTCAAGTAACATGACTTTCAGAATAGGATTACCGTACCAGTCTGGTGCGGATCTTACTCTGGTAAACCTACGAGGTTCAGTAGAAACTTGATCTGAAGATTCATGATCAATATCATTAGCTTTGTCACTAATTGGTGTAGTTGTCACGGGAACCGGTTCTTGTGATGAACTACTTTCTAATAAGGGAGCAGGTACAGTTACCTCATCAGTTCTACTTTCCTCCCACTCACTTCTTTTGAGAGAAACTCCTTCTCTAGAAAGGATCCGAATTTAGCAACGAAAATCTTGCCCTCAGATCTGTGATAGAAGGTGTACCCAATTGTCTCTTTTGGGTATCCTATGAAGACACATTTCTCCGATTTGGGTTCGAGCTTATCTGGTTGAAGTTTCTTCACATAAGCATCGCAGCCCCAAACTTTAAGAAACGACAACTTTGGTTTCTTGCCAAACCACAATTCATAAGGCGACATCTCAACGGATTTTTATGGTGCCCTATTTAACGTGAATGTGGCCGTCTCTAAAGCATAACCCCAAAACGATAGCGGTAAATCAGTAAGAGACATCATAGATCGTACCATATCCAGTAAAGTACGATTACGATGTTCGGACACACAATTTCGTTGTGGTGTTCCGGGTGGCGTGAGTTGCGAAACTATTCCGCATTGTTTCAAATGTAAACCAAACTCGTAACTCAAATATTCTCCTCCACGATCAGATCGTAGAAATTTTATTTTCTTGTTACGATGATTTTCTACTTCACTCTGAAATTCTTTGAACTTTTCAAATGTTTCAGACTTGTGTTTCATCAAGTAGATATACCCATATCTGCTCAAATCATCTGTGAAGGTGAGAAAATAACGATACCCGCCGCGAGCTTCGACATTCATTGGACCACATACATCGGTATGTATGATTTCTAACAAATTAGTTGCTCGCTCCATAGTTCCGGAGAACGGTGTTTTAGTCATCTTGCCCATGAGGCACGGTTCGCAAGTACCAAGTGATTCATAATCAAGAGCCATCAGTATGGAGTTTCTTCATGCGCTTTACACCGATATGACCTAAACGGCAGTGCCATAAATAAGTTGCACTATCATTATTAACTCTGCATCTTTTGGCTTCAACATTATGAATATGTGTATCACTACTATCGAGATAATAAAAATAGACCATTCTGTAAGTGTGCATGACCATAAAAGATATTACTCATATAAATAGAACAACCATTATTCTCTGATTTAAATGAATAACCGTCTCGCATCAAACAAGATCTAGATATAATGTTCATGCTCAACGCTGGCACAAAATAAAAATTATTTAGGTCTAAAACTAATCCCGATGGTAGATGTAGAGGTAGCGTGCCGACCACGATCCCATCGACTTTGGAACCATTTCCCACGCGCATCGTCACCTCGTCCTTAGCCAATCTTCACCTATTTCGTAGTCCCTGTTTCGAGTTGCAAATATTAGCAACAGAACCAGTATCAAATACCCAGGTGCTACTGCGAGCATTAGTAAGGTACACATCAATAACATGTATATCACATATACCTTTGTTCACTTTGCCATCCTTCTTATCCGCCAAATACTTGGGGCAGTTCCGCTTCCAGTGTCCAGTCTGCTTGTAGTAGAAGCACTCAGTCTCAGGCTTAGGTCCAGACTTGGGTTTCTTCTCTTGAGCAACAACTTGTTTGCTGTTCTTCTTGAAGTTCCCCTTCTTCTTCCCTTTGCCCTTTTTCTTGAAACTGGTGGTCTTATTGACCATCAACACTTGATGCTCCTTCTTGTTTTCTACCTCCGCAACCTTTAGCATTGTGAAGAGCTCGAGTATAGTCTTGTCCATCCCTTGCATATTATAGTTCATCACGAAGCTCTTGTAGCTTGGTGGCAGTGATTGAAGAATTCTGTCAATGACACTATCATCAGGAAGATTAACTCCCAATTGAATCAAGTGATTATCATACCCAGACATTTTGAGTATGTGTTCACTGACAGAACTATTCTCCTCCATCTTACAGCTATAGAACTTATTGGAGACTTCATATCTCTCAATCCGGGCATTTGCTTGAAATATTAACTTCAACTCCTGGAACATCTCATATGCTCCATGACGTTCAAAACGTCGTTGAAGACCCGGTTCCAAACCGTAAAGCATGGCACACCGAACTATCGAGTAGTCATCAGCTTTGCTTTGCCAGATGTTCTTAACATCGTCAGTTGTATCTGTAGTAGGCTTGGCACCCAGCGGTGCTTCTAGGACGTAATTCTTCTGTGCAGCAATGAGGATAATCCTCAGGTTACGGACCCAGTCCGTGTAATTGCTACCATCATCTTTCAACTTAGCTTTCTCAAGGAACGCATTAAAATCCAACGGAACAATAGCACGAGCCATCTATCTACAACAAACATAGACAAGTAAAATACTATCAGGTACTAAGTTCATGATAAATTTAAGTTCAATTAATCATATTACTTAAGAACTCCCACTTAGACAGACATCTCTCTAGTCATCTAAGTGATCACGTGATCCAAATCAACTAAACCATGTCCGATCATCACGTGAGATGGAGTAGTTTTCAATGGTAAACATCACTATGTTGATCATATCTACTATATGATTCACGTTCGACCTTTCGGTCTCTGTGTTCCGAGGCCATATCTGTATATGCTAGGCTCGTCAAGTTTAACCTGAGTATTTCGCGTGTGCAACTGTTTTGCACCCGTTGTATTTGAACGTAGAGCCTATCACACCCGATCATCACGTGGTGTCTCAGCACGAAGAACTTTCACAACGGTGCATACTCAGGGAGAACACTTGTTGAAAATTTAGTGAGAGATCATCTTAAAATGCTATCGTCAATCAAAGCAAGATAAGATGCATAAAGGATAAACATCACATGCAATCAATATAAGTGATATGATATGGCCATCATCATCTTGTGCTTGTGGTCTCCATCTCCTAAGCACCGTCGTGATCACCATCGTCACCGGCGCGACACCTTGATCTTCATCGTAGCATCGTTGTCATTACGCCATCTATTACTTCTACGACTATCGCCACCGCTTAGTGATAAAATAAAGCAATTACAGGGCATTTGCATTTCATACAATAAAGCAACAACCATATGGCTCCTGCCAGTTGCCGATAACTTCGGTTACAAAACATGATCATCTCATACAATAAAATATAGCATCACGTCTTGACCATATCATATCACAACATGCCCTGCAAAAACAAGTTAGACGTCCTCTACTTTGTTGTTTGCAAATTTTACGTGGCTGCTACGGGCTGAGCAAGAACCGTTCTTACCTACGCATCAAAACCACAATGATAGTTTGTCAAGTTAGTGTTGTTTTAACCTTCGCAAGGACCGGGCATAGCCACACTCGGTTCAACTAAAGTTAGAGAAACAGACACCCGCTAGTCACCTGTGTGCGAAGCACGGCGGTAAAGCTAGTCTCGCGTAAGTGTACGCGTAATGTCGGTCCGGGCCGCTTCATCCAATAATACCGCTGAACCAAAGTATGACATGCTGGTAAGCAATATGACTTGTATCGCCCACAACTCACTTGTGTTCTACTCGTGCATATAACATCAACGCATAAAACCTAGGCTCGGATGCCACTGTTGGGGAACATAGTAATTTCAAAAAAATTCCTACGCACACGCAAGATCATGGTGATGCATAGCAACGAGAGGGGAGAGTGTGTCCACGTACCCTCGTAGACCGAAAGCGGAAGCGTTATGACAACGCGGTTGATGTAGTCGTACGTCTTCACGATCCGACCGATCCAAGCACCGAACATACTGCACCTCCGAGTTCAGCACACGTTCAACTCGATGACGATCCCCAAACTCCGATCCAGCAGGGTGTCGGGGATGAGTTCCGTCAGCACGATGGCGTGGTGACGATGATGATGTTCTACCGATGCAGGGCTTCGCCTAAGCACCGCAACGATATGACCGAGGTGGAATATGGTGGAGGGGGGCACCGCACACGGCTAAGGAACGATCACGAAGATTAACTTGTGTGTCTAGAGGTGCCCCCCTGCCCCCGCATATAAAGAGGGGAGGGGGAGGTGCGGCCGGCCCCCTAGGGGTACGCCTGGACTCCCCCCTCTTGCCTTGGTGGAGAAGGAAAGGGGGGAGGGGAAAGAGGAAAGGGGGGCGCCGCCCCCCTCCTTGTCCTATTCGGACTAGGGGGAGAGGGGGCGCGCGGCCTGCCCTGGCCGGCCCTTCCTCTTCTCCCTCATGGCCCATGTA
>NC_041381.1:571001812-571030928 GCF_002162155.2 Triticum dicoccoides | reverse complement strand
TCCCGGAACGATTCCGTTATCCAAATATAGGCTTCCAATATATCAATCTTTATGTCTCGACCATTTCGAGACTCCTCGTCATGTCCGTGATCACATCCGGGACTCCGAACAACCTTCGGTACATCAAAACATATAAACTCATAATGAAACTGTCATCGTAACTTTAAGCGTGCGGACCCTACGGGTTCGAGAACTATGTAGACATGACCTAGAACTGTTTCCGGTCAATAACCAATAGCGGAACCTGGAAGCTCATATTGGCTCCTACATATTCTACGAAGATCTTTATCGGTCAAACCGCAAAACAACATACGTTGTTCCCTTTGTCATCGGTATGTTACTTGCCCGAGGTTCGATCGTCGGTATCCAATACCTAGTTCAACCTCATTACCGACAAGTCTCTTTACTCATTACGTAATGCATCATTCCGTAACCAACTCATTGGCGACATTGCTTGCAAGGCTTATAGTGATGTGCATTACCGAGAGGGCCCAGAGATACCTCTCCGACAATCGGAGTGACAAAACCTAATCTCGAAATGCGCCAACTCAACATCTAACTTTGGAAACACATGTAGAGCTCCTTTATAATCACCCAGTTACATTGTGACGTTTGGTAGCACACAAAGTGTTCCTCCGGTAAATGGGAGTTGCATAATCTCATAGTTGTAGAAACTTTGTATAAGTCATGAAGAAAGCAATAGCAACACACTAAACGATCAAGTGCTAGGCTAACGGAATGGGTCAAGTCAATCACATCATTTCTCTTTAATCAAATGACAACACATGTCTATGGTTAGGAAACATATTCATCTTTGATTAATGAGCTAGTCAAGTAGAGGCATACTAGTGACATTAAGTTTATCTATGTATTCACACATGTATCATGTTTCTGGTTAATACAATTCTAGCATGAATAATAAACATTTATCATGATATGAGGAAATAAATAATAACTTTATTATTGCCTCTAGGGCATATTTCCTTCAGACCCCATGAGATAGGGGGCCGTCCCCCCCTGTAGGGCGTGCCCCCCTGTCTCATGGGCCCCTTAGGCGGCCACCGACGTACTTCTTCCTCCTATATATACCTACGTACCCCAAAAACATCGAGGAGCACCACGAAACACAATTTCCACCACCGTAACCTTTTGTATCCGCGAGATCCCATCTTGGAGCCTTTGCCGGCACCCTGCCGGAGGGGGAATCGACCACGGAGGGCTTCTACATCAACATCCTTGCCCCTCCGATGAGTTGTGAGTAGTTTACCACAGACCTATGGGTCCATAGTTATTAGCTAGATGGCTTCTTCTCTCTTTGTGGATCTCGATACTATGTTCTCCCCCTCTCTTGTGGAGATCTATTCAATGTAATCTCTTTTTGCGGTGTGTTTGTCGAGATCCGATGAATTGTGGGTTTATAATCAAGTTTATCTATGAATAATATTTGAATCTTCTCTGAATTCTTTTATGTATGATTGAGTTATCTTTGCAAGTCTCCTCGAATTATCAGTTTGGTTTGGCCTACTAGATTGGTCTTTCTTGCCATGGGAGAAGTGCTTAGCTTTGGGTTCAATCTTGCGGTGTTCTTACCCAGTGACAGAAAGGGTTGCAAGACACGTATTGTATTGTTGCCATCGAGGATAACAAGATGGGGTTTACATCATATTGAATTAGTTTATCCCTCTACATCATGTCATCTTGCTTAATGTGTTACTCTGTTCTTATGAACTTAATACTCTAGATGCAGGCAGGAGTCGGTCGATGTGTGGAGTAATAGTAGTAGATGCAGGCAGGAGTCGGTCTACTTGTTATGGACGTGATGCCTATATACATGATCATGCCTAGATAATCTCATAACTATGCGCTTTTCTATCAATTGCTCGACAGTAATTTGTTCACCCACCGTAATACTTATGCTATCTCGAGAGAAGCCTCTAGTGAAACCTATGGCCCCCGGGTCTATCTCTTATCATATTTTGCTTTCAATCTACTTTATTTGCATCTTTACTTTTTGCATCTATATTATAAAATACCAAAAATATATTTATCTTATCATACTATCTCTATCAGATCTCACTTTCGCAAGTGGCCGTGAAGGGGTTGACAACCCCTTTATTGCGTTGGTTGCGAGTTCTCAGTTTGTTTGTGTAGGTGCGTGGGACTTTGAGGAGCCTCCTACTGGATTGACACCTTGGTTATCAAAACTGAGGGAAATACTCATGCTACACTTGCTGCATCACCCTCTCCTCTTCGGGGAAAACCAACGCTAGCTCAAGACGTAGCAAGAATGATTTCTGGCGCTGTTGCCGGCGAGGTCTTCGCTCAAGTCAAGACATACCAAGTACCCATCACAAACCCATCTCCCTCGCATTTACATTATTTGCTATTTGCCTCTCGTTTTCCTCTCCCCCACTTCACCCTTGCCGTTTTATTCGCCCTCTCTTTCCCAATCTCCTCTCTCTTTTGCTTGCCCATTTTGTTTGCTTGTGTCTCCATGCGCCTTCTTTGTGCTTGCATCTTTGCTTGCTAAAAATCTATTGTTATGGATCCACTTAAAGTGTTCTACTTGGATCATCTTCGATCCTTATGCGCTCGTACTGAAACCCCAACTAGCCTAGTTGATGGGAAATCTTTAGATGAGCATGCTCATTTTGTGCGTCCACCGTTTGTCTGAAAAAGGGAGACTCTTATGGGATCAAATAAATAGATTGATGTGTTATGCTTGGAATCTTTGTGAATTTTGTGATTTTACTTGTTGCTCTAAGAACCCTAAAAAACACCTTCCCTACTTATGTGAGTTTAATGAAAATGAAATCTTATCTTCTTATGCAAAGGGTGTTTATAGTTACTATGATATCGAACAAATTGAAGAATTTGTTGCTTTTAAGGGTGCTTATGAAGTTGCTTCTTTGATTGAAAAGTATGATATTACTCTCTACGAATCTGAAAATTTTGACATACTTAAATATTGCTATGAAAACTATGCTCATAATGTCTATGTCAAAGAATTTATTGAGAGAATGACCGTTGCTTTGGAAGAAAATAATGATATGCATGAATCTATAGATAATGATGGTTCCGATGATTTGATTGAAATATCCCTTGATGAACATGATGCTTGCTATTCTTGTGGCCATGATGCCAATATTTATGAAGATGAATTTGCTATAGTTCCTTATGTTAAACATGAGATCGTTGCTATTGCACCCATACTTGGTAGTTCCTTCGATGAAAAGCTTGATTGCAATGATTTTACTATAAATTATTTTGATGTCAATTGTGCTAATAATATGCAAAACCCTAAGCTCGGGGATGCTAGTTTTGCTATGTTTACTACTTGTTGCAATGATCATGATTGGGGTGATTATTCTTATGTTCTTGAAAATTTATTTAAGCCCCATGATGAATATGAGATTGATAATAGTGTTTGCAATATTGAAAGTGGGTTTGGAAGAGTGTCAACTTTAGATCCCACATATTTGGAGAATGTTCAATCTTATGAAATTTTTGAGAAAAGTGGGTTTGGAGAGGTCATGACTTTAGTTAATGTTAATCCCACTATCTTGGAAGAGTGTCAACTTTGCATGCATGTGGATCGTTTTGAGAATATGTTATGTGATAGCTATTTTGTTGAATTTGCTCATGATCCTACATGTAATTATTATGAGAGAGGAAGATATGGTTGTAGAAATTTTCATGTTACTAAATTACCTCTCGTCATGTTGAGATTGCTATCGTCTTTTTCTTCTTCCTTGCATATGCTAGTTTTTGCTTCCTTGCAAATTTGTTTGCTTATAATATGACTATGCATAGGAAGTATGTTAGACTTAGATGTGTTTTGTCATGTATTTCATGATGCTCTCTTTGCGCTTCAATTCTTGTCTTTCATGTGAGCATCATTAAAATTATCAATGCCTAGCTAGGGGCGTTAAACGATAGCGCTAGTTGGGAGGCAACCCAATTTTCTTTGTGTTTTTTGTTTTTGTTCCTGTTTAGTAATAAATCTTGCATCTACTCTCTGGTTATATGTGTTTTTATCTTTTAGTTAGTGTTTGTGCCAAGTAGAACCTATAGGATAACCTACGATGATAGTTGATTTGATTCTGCTGAAAAACAGAAACTTTGCGCTCATGAGAAAAAATTCAATAAATCACAGAAACGTGATTTTGCATTGATTCTTTTTGCTGCTGATCAATTAAAAAATTGTACAGTATGTCCTATTTTGGTAGGATTTTTAGAGTTCCATAAGTTTGCATTAGTTACAGATTGCTACAGACTGTTATGTTTTTGACAGATTCTGTTTTTCGTGTGTTGTTTGCTTATTTCAATGCATCTATGGCTAGTAAATTAGTTTATAAACCATAAAGAAGTTTGAATACAGTAGGTTTAACACCAAAATAAATAAAGAATGAGTTCATTGCAGTACCTTATATGGTGGTTTTGTTTTCTTTCACTAACGGAGCTTATAAGATTTCCTGTTGAGTTTTGTGTTGTGAAGTTTTCAAGTTTTGGGTAAAGCTTTTATGGACTATGGAATAAAGGGTGGAAAGAGCCTAAGCTTGGGGATGCCCAAGGCACCCCAATATATTCAAGAATAGCTAAAAGCCTAAGCTTGGGGATGCCCCGGGAAGGCATCCCCTTTTTCGTCTTCGTTCATTGGTAACTTTACTTGGAGCTATATTTTTATTCGCCACATGATATGTGTTTTGCTTGGAGCGTCGTGTATTATATTAGTCCTTGCTTTTTAGTTTACCACAATCATCCTTGCTGTACACACCTTTTTGGAGAAGCCTATTTTATTAGAATTTGCTAGAATACTCTATGTGCTTCACTTATATCTTTTGAGCTTGATAGTTTTTGCTCTAGTACTTCACTTATATCTTTTAGAGCACGGTGGTGGCTTGATTTTATAGAAATTGCTAGTCTCTCATGCTTCACTTATATTATTTTGAGAGTCTTTTAGAACAGCATGGTATTTGCTTTGATTACAAATTTGGTCCTAGAATGATGAGCATCCAAGTTGGGTATAATAAAAACTAGCATAGAAATTGAATTGGATGCTATGATCAATTTGTTGCTTGATAATTGTTTTGAGATATAAAGGTACTAATGTTAGGGTCATGCTAGTGGGTAATTATGAAATTGAGAAATACTTTTGTTGAAGTTGGCAAGTCCCGTAGCATGCACGTATGGTAAAAGTTGTATGACAAATTTGTTGCATGAGGTGCTCTTTTAAGTGTCTTCCTTATGAGTGGCAGTCGGGGACGAGCGATGGAATTTTTTCCTACCAATCTATCCCTCTTGGGGCATGCGTAGTAGTACTTTGCTTCGAGGGCGAAGTAGACTTTTGCAACAAGTATATGAGTTCTTTTTTGACTAATGCGAGTCCATGGACATATGCACACTTATCCTTTTACTTTGCTAGCCTTTATTATTACCGCGCAACTCTCGCCGGTATTGAACCCTTTATTTACCTTCCTCAAAACAGCCACCATACCTACCTATTATGGCATTTCCATAGCCATTCCGAGATATATTGCCATGCAACTTTCCACCGTTCCGTTTATTATGACACGTTTCATCATTGTCATATTGCTCTTTGCATGATCATGTAGTTGACATCGTATTTGTGGCAAAGCCACCTTCATAATCTTCATACATGTCGCTCTTGATTAATTGCATATCCCGGTACACCGCCGGAGGCATTCACATAGAGTCATATCTTGTTCTAGCTTTGAGTTGTAGTTTTTGAGTTGTAAATCCATAAAAGTGTGATGATCTTCATTATTAGAGCATTGTCCTAGTGAGGAAAGGATGATGAAGACTATGGTTCCCCCACAAGTCGGGATGAGGCTTCGGACTTTATAAAAAAAAGAGGCCAAAGATGTCCACCAAAAAGAAAAAAAGGAAAAAGAAAAAAAAAGAAAAAAAAGAAAAAAAAGAAAAAAAAGAGAAAAATAAAAAGAGAGAAAAGGAGAGAAGGGACAACTGCTACTATCTCTTTTTTCACACTTGTGCTTTAAAATAGCACCATGATCTTCATGATAGATAGTCTCATATGTTGTCACTTTCATATACTAGTGGGATTTTTTCATTATAGAACTTGGCTTGTATATTCCAATGATGGGCTTCCTCAAAGTGCCCTAGGTCTTCGTGAGCAAGCAAGTTGGATGCACACCCACTTAGTTTCTTTTGTTGAGCTTTCATATATTTATAGCTCTAGTGCATCCGTTGCATGGCAATCCCTACTCACCCACATTGATATCCATTAATGGGCATCTCCATACAACCCGTTAATACACCTAGTTGATGTGAGACTATCTTCTCCCTTTTTGTCCTTACAACCACCATATACCACCATAGTGCTATGTCCATGGCTTGCGCTCATGTATTGCGTAAGAGTTGAAAAAGCTGAAGCGCGTTAAAATGTATGAACCAATTGCTCGGCTCGTCATCGGGGTTGTACATGATGGGAGTATTTTGTGTAATGAAAATGAAGCATGGCCTAACTATATGATTTTGTAGGGATAAGCTTTCTTTGGCTATGCTATTTTGGTAGGACATGATTATTTGTTAGTATGCTTTGAAGCATTATTATTTTTATGTTTTATAAGCTTTTATCTTGAATCATTTGGATCTGAACATTCATGCCACATGAAAGAAAATTACATTATGAATTATGCTAGGTAGCATTCCACATAAAAAATTCTCATTTTATCATTTACCTACTCGAGGACGAGTAGGAATTAAGTTTGGGGATGCTTGATACGTCTCCAACGTATCTATATTTTTTTATCGTTCCATGCTATTATATTACCCATTTTGGATGTTTATGGGCTTTATTTTACACATTTATATCATTTTTGGGACTAACCTACTAACCAGAGGCCCATCCCATATTGTTGTTTTTTTGCCTATTTTAGTATTTCGAAGAAAAGGTATATCAAACGGAGTCCAAACGGAATGAAACCTTCGGGAGCGTGATTTTTGGAACGAATGTGATCCGGAGAGCTTGGACTGCAAGTCAAGAAGCTCCCGAGGACCCCACGAGATAGGGGGCCTCCCCCTCCCCCTGTAGGGCGTGCCCCCTGTCTCGTGGGCCCCTCGGGCAGCCACCGACGTACTTCTTCCTCCTATATATACCTACGTACCCCGAAGACATCGAGGAGCACCAGAAACACAATTTCCACCGCCGTAACCTTCTGTATCCGCGAGATCCCATCTTGGAGCCTTCGCCGGCACCCTGCCGGAGGGGGAATCAACCATGGAGGGCTTCTACATCAACATCCTTGCCCCTCCAATGGGTTGTGAGTAGTTTACCACAGACCTACGGGTCCATAGTTATTAGCTAGATGGCTTCTTCTCTCTTTGTGGATCTCAATACAATGTTCTCCCCCTCTCTTGTGGAGATCTATTCAATGTAATCTCTTTTTGCGGTGTGTTTGTCGAGATCCGATGAATTGTGGGTTTATAATCAAGTTTATCTATGAATAATATTTGAATCTTCTCTGAATTCTTTTATGTATGATTGAGTTATCTTTGCAAGTCTCTTCGAATTATCAGTTTGGTTTGGCCTACTAGATTGGTCTTTCTTGCCATGGGAGAAGTGCTTAGCTTTGGGTTCAATCTTGCGGTGTTCTTACCCAGTGACAGAAAGGGTTGCAAGACACGTATTGTATTGTTGCCATCGAGGATAACAAGATGGGGTTTACATCATATTGCATGAGTTTATCCCTCTACATCATGTCATGTTGCTTAATGCGTTACTCTGTTCTTATGAACTTAATACTCTAGATGCAGGCAGGAGTCGGTCGATGTGTGGAGTAATAGTAGTAGATGCAGGCAGGAGTCGGTCTACTTGTTATGGATGTGATGCCTATATACATGATCATGCCTAGATAATCTCATAACTATGCGCTTTTCTATCAATTGCTCGACAGTAATTTATTCACCCACCGTAATACTTATGCTATCTCGAGAGAAGCCTCTAGTGAAACCTATGGCCCCCGGGTCTATCTCTTATCATATTTTGCTTTCAATCTACTTTATTTGCATCTTTACTTTTTGCATCTATATTATAAAATACCAAAATATATTTATCTTATCATACTATCTCTATCAGATCTCACTTTCGCAAGTGGCCGTGAAGGGATTGACAACCCCTTCATTGTGTTGGTTGCGAGTTCTCTGTTTGTTTGTGTAGGTGCGTGGGACTTTTGAGGAGCCTCCTACTGGATTGATACCTTGGTTCTCAAAACTGAGGGGAATACTTACGCTACACTTGCTGTATCACCCTCTCCTCTTCGGGGGAAACCAACGCTAGCTCAAGACGTAGCAACTGTACGCATCTCTTTGTAAACTGCAGATTCACGCAACAGTTATGGCATCGGTTCAGGCAATGGACGGGTGTGTTCTTCACCATTCCTGATAGCAGATTTAGTGCCACCGAAGATTGGTTGTTGTCAGCTAGGAAAGAGATCCCCAAGCAAGACCGGCGTAACTTTGACACTGTTGATATCCTGGTGCACTGGAGGGTCTGGAAGGAAAGGAGTGTCAGGATCTTTGAACACAAAACAAGCAGCGTCGATCGAGTGCTTGATCTGATCAGAGATGACATTGTTGTGTGGAGAGCAGCTGGGTGTGTTTCGGACCTAGCAGCCTGATCTTCCAGGAAGGAGTTGTTCTTGCTTTTCCTTTTGTTTTCTGTAATAGCCCTTCCTTCGGCTTGGACAAGTACTTTCAGCTCTAGATCGCCTAGACTGTGGTATGATTGTACTTTCACTCATTTCTAATAAATTGTGGTCGCTGGCCCTTCGACAAAAAACCGAAGCAAAAACAAGTACTCCCTCCTTCCCATTATATTAGGTGTGTAAGCTTTTCTAGAAATCCCAAAATACAAGTCGCGTTAGCTGTAGCACTCTGATACTCTCTTTATTGTAATGAATTTGTTGCTGCAGCTAGCAATTAATGGTACACTATGGCTGCTAGCAATTATTGTTGAGCTTACATCGCCTCGTATGATCGTGTGGCACTAATGATCTACATCATGCGTTAACTTTTGTGCAAAAAGCTAAAACGCCTTATGTAATGGGAATGAGGGAGTATGTGGTATCGACATAACACAAATAACAACCTCCAAGGCTAGAGAGTTTAGTGATGCAGTCTAAATTATGTCACAACCATATTACAAGGTGGACTAGCACATTGAAGGAGTGGGTGAGGGGCAGACTCCAAAGACATTGTGAGAGCTTCAAAACAGTCATAGCCAAAACCACTAGCAAGGAACAATGGTAGTCATCATCGAGGAGTTGCATGATTGCCAAAGCCACCGACGCACACACCAACGGTGGTCATCACCTAATGTCGAGTGCAAACGGAGGGGGTGCTGACTCTGGCTCGTTGAACATGTATGAAGAGCGCACAAATTCTCCATGGGAAGTGTGGACATTGCCCAAGAGTGTGGTGAGTAGAAACGATAAGAAATACATGATCTCAAAGAGTACCACTGATGGAATGAACTCCGTGGGAAGGATTATCTTTTCCCTAGGCGGAGTGTAGATGAAGGGCATGACGCAACAATGAGAAAGACAACAAACATGGACACTAAATGGTGATATGGTGTAGATATTGTAGGGAACTCCCAAGGATGTTGATTTGCAAAGGAGTTCACCTAAAGGGGGTGAAGAGTCAAGCATGAAGGGTGGTAACACATCACCAACATGACGGGGGAGAAGATGGCAGCGTTGCGATGCCAATAGGTGCCGCCACCAAATCCAACACACGAGTGGATAAGTTTGTGCAGCGTTTCTACTCCTACCATTTTTCGCGTAAATCAAGGTGGAAACTATGTATTCTTATTATTTCTTTGCTTTACTTGTTAAATGAATCTTTCTTCAAAACATATGACGCGTTTGGCCGGGGAATAAGTGGAATGGAACATCATGGTTCCATTCCATAGCAATGGGTCTGTTTTGTTCCTGTATTTGGTTGAGGACGATGGTAGAATGGAATGGAGACATCTCAGTGTTTGGTTGGTGAAATGGAATGTAATGGATTTAGTTCTCTTCATATCTCCTAGTGTGATTACTTCCCAAATGCATACATACAATTTGAACAATTGTAGCTTTATATGTTTTATAGCAACTTATGTGGCATTTCATTTGTATTTGTAGCACAAATAATTTATACCACTCACAAGTGTACACAAAGTGGCCCATGTCTCATAAAATGTTTCTCAATTTACATTTTTCCCGAACATTTAAACTGAATTGAAGATGAAACAGACACTGATTGTTATGCAGGAAGCATCAAAACATACCAACAAACAAAAAGAATAACTAGCTCGTTGCATTGAGTAAAAGCATCAGAGTGGAGGAAGAACGTGAAGTGTCTCCTGGCATTCCTAGTATATTAAGGAAGAACCGGGAGACCGCATCGTCCTCCTCCTGCTTGCCACTGAGGTCTAGTTGCCATCGCCCCGGCACGCAAGGTCGTTGTCGCCCCTCTGGCAGATTAGGTCGTCGCCACCTCTGGTGGATCAGTTGAGTTAGTCATCATCATCCATCCCATAGACCAGGTCCCTGCCGCACCCTCCGACACACCTGCTATAGGCAACGACGACGAGCTGACGAGGCACTCATAGGTGGTCGGCGTCCTTAGCGTCGTCTCCTTCGGTCAGATTTGTGTAGCAGAAGGTCCAATGCTGCCGCTCGTCTCCTTCGACCAGTTTTGTGGTCCAGTGTTGCTACAACTTCAACAGGAGAGGGGGCGGTGAGACAACCTCTGTCGTCGGCTTGAGGGAGAGACGAGCAAGGAGCACCGTCGGCCTTGGGAGAGGCGAGAGAGGAGGAACAACGACTGTAAGAGAGGAGGAGCAACGCCCGTGAGGGAGAGGGGTTGATGACTAGTGCGTCGGGGAGGGAGGTGAGAGCGATCGACCATTTTCGCATGGTTCCTCCAGATTAGAGGAATGAGTATATTCCGTATACTGATGATATATTCTTTTTAGGAGAATGAGTGGGTTCTTGTTGATAACTCAACCAAACGCGAGAACGTAGCCGAGGACAGGGCGGACCCATTACATTATATTTGATGATTCAAACCAAACACACCCTTCAGCCCTTACTGCAAAATGAGAGAACTGAATCGTGCATTGCTGCTACCCAAGTTCCCTTTTTCGTTGGACAGTAACATGTGGCGAAAAAAACATAGGCGATCACGATCTAATGGGGACACTTAGGAAAAAAATAGACCAACCAACTCATTAATACTTCCTAAATTCTAAAAAGTGCACACGCACTATTTCACGTCATCGAGCGGCTGGCCATGAGCCGTAGGATTTTGACGCGATGCGCACCGACTAGTAGATTTCTGTCGTGGTCGGCGTCCATTCCCCACCCTTCTGACGATTTGTCCCCCCCACACACACACCTCACTTATCCCTTCTCCCCATCCGTCCACAGCGACACGGGTCGGCGCGGCGGCGTGGTGCCGACGACAGTGGATCTTGGATCCGGCGTGTGATGTCCCTAGCAGCAGCTAGAGAATCACAGGATAGAAATAGGAAATGGCAAAGGGATTGACCGAGAACGAAGGAGCTGGAGCAGCTCAGTTCATTCATTAATTCGATAATTTGCCCAAAAGGCTACAGGGAGTTTATATCCACACGCTTACAGCCGGTCTGTCCGGTCAACACACGCAACACAAAACCAACGCACGCCTACCTTTCCGTCACGGTCCCAGCCGTGTCTGGGACCTGCCTGTCAGACACACACGCAGTTGGTGGGGGTGTGACAATCGCCCCCCCCCCCTTGAGTTGGAGGCTCATCCCAGATTGCAGCATTAGGAAAATGATTCTTGAGTACATAGAAATCTTCCCAGGTAGCACATTCCACTGGAAGAGATGACCACTGAACCAAAATTTGCACAGTTGCAGCATTACCTTTCTTGACCATACGGCGATCCAAAATTGCTTCTGGCTGCGGGGCATTTTCTTGTAGTGTGTCTGGAGCTGGTAAAGTAGTGAAGACAGGAGTATACTTTGCCAAGAAGGGTTTCAGCTGTGACACATGAAACACAGGGTGAATGGCACTAGCTGCAGGCATCTCAAATTTGTAGGCGACCTCACCTATTCGTTCCAGCACGTTGAACGGGCCAAAAAATTTGAAAGCCAGCTTTGGGTAAGGTCGATTTGCTACTGAAGACTGTGCATAGGGTTGTAGTTTCAACAAAACAGGGTCACCAACAGAGAATGACCGGTCTGTGCGACCCCGATCAGCATAAGACTTCATCCTGTTTTGTGCTTTGAGCAAATTTTCTTTGAGCATGTTAGTAACTTGTTGGCGCTCAACAACAACATTATGGGCAGCGGAAGCTTGATCCACAGATAGGTGAGGCAGTGCACCAAAATTGGGATCCATTCCATACAACGCCTTGAAAGGAGAGCATTTGATGGAAGCATGGTGGGAGGAATTATACCAGAATTCGGCCATTGGAAGCCATTGGCGCCATTTTCCTGGGCAATCATGAACAGCACAACGCAAGTACTGCTCCAAACATTGGTTGATGCATTCACTCTGCCCATCAGTGGCTGGATGATTAGCAGTACTGTAATTGAGCTTGGGGCCCACAACCTGAATTAGTGCTCTCCAAAAATTACTTGTGAAAATAGGATCTCGATCAGAGACTATCGTTTCTGGAATGCCATGCAATTTCACCACTTGATCAAGAAAAAGCTTTGCCACAGAGGGAGCGGTATAAGGGTGTTGGAGAGGCATGAAGTGTGCATATTTAGTCAAACGGTCCACCACTACCAGTATGACATTCATGCCCTCCGACATAGGCAAGCCCTCTATAAAGTCCATGGTGATGTCATTCCATGGCTTAGTGGGAATAGGAAGAGGTTGTAATGTTCCAGCAGGGTGACATCGTTCACTCTTTGCTTTCTGGCATGTGGGGCATTGCTTCACAAAATCCTCCACTGCCATTTTGAGTCCAGGCCAAAAGAACACCTTACGCACCCGCTGATAGGTGGCATGAATGCCGGAATGCCCCCCCACTGGGCTGTCATGCAAAGCACTGAGAAGCTTTGTTTGCAAGGACAACAGGTTGCCAATGTACAACCGCCCATTGTAGCGAATCAAGCCCTTGTCCAACGAATATCCACGTGCATCAGGGCTCTTCACGGCTAGCTGAGCAAGTAACTCGGTGGCTTCCGAGTCCATATCATAAGAACTCAAGATTTCTTGTGCCCATTCAGGTTGACAAATTGACAGGGCATTCATCTGTAGTAAGTGACCCACTCTGGATAAAGAGTCAGCAGCATTGTTCTCGCTGCCCTTGCGATACTTTATCGAGAATTGCAAGCCCAACAACTTTGACATTGCCTTTTTCTGTAGTTCAGTAGTGAGGTGTTGATCCGTAAGGGAGCACAAACTCTGATGATCCGTGAGTATAGTAAAGGGTCCCCGCTGGAGGTAAGCACGCCACTTGTTAATTGCCATAATTACAACCATGAACTCCTTTTCATAAATTGACAATTTACTATCTTGTATTCCCAATGCTTTACTCATATAGGCCACTGGATGCCCTTCTTGTGCCAATACAGCCCCAACACCCATATCACAAGCATCGGTCTCCACAACAAATGGCAGTTTAAAATGAGGTAACGCCAGTACCGGAGTGTTAGCCATGGCGTCCTTCAACAATTTAAAAGCCACCGTAGCTTGGTCCGTCCAGATGAACCCTTTTTTGGTTAGAAGATTCGTGAGAGGCTTGGCGATGATGCCATAGTTCTTCGCGAACTTTCTGTAGTAACCGGTTAACCCCAAAAAACCTCGCAGCTCGGTTGTGTTGGTCGGGATGGGCCATTTGACCATGACCGCTGTTTTTTCTGGATCGGTGGCCACTCCCTTATGAGATATAATATGTCCAAGATACTCTATACTGTTTGTGGCAAAGGAACATTTTGTCATCTTGGCATACAATTTATGTTCCCGCAGAATAGCTAGCACGAGCCGCAAATGTTGAAGATGTGTGTCCAGATCAGCGCTGTACACTAGGATATCATCTAGGAAGACAATGACAAACTTCCGAATATAGATGGCAAAAACTGAATTCATTAGGCACTGAGACGTGGCCGGAGCATTTGTTAAACCAAAAGGCATCACCCTAAATTGGTAGTGGCCATGATGGATTTTGAAAGCTGTCTTGGGTTCATCCTCCTCCAACATCCGGATCTGGTGATATCCCGCACGCAAGTCCAATTTTGAGAAAAATTTAGTACCTCCCAACTCATCCATTAGTTCATCTGCAATTGGCATTGGGAACTTGTTTTTGATAGTCACTTCATTTAAATTGCGGTAATCTACACAGAAGTGCCAAGTGTTGTCTTTCTTTTTTACCAGCAACACCGGGGATGCAAAAGGACTAAAACTAAGTTTAATTAGTCCTGCATCGAGCATTTCCTTGACCCGCCTCTCAATCTCATCCTTCTGCAATGGAGACTAGCGATATGGCCTAGAATTCACAGGTGGTGCATCTTTCTGCAGAGTAATTGCATGATCAAAATCCCTATGAGGCGGTAAGGTTTTTGGCTCTTGGAACACATCATCAAATTCATCTAGCAATTTCAACACATCAGGAGAATTAGATCCTGTCACTTGGTCTGTTGGAGCAGGCTCAATCAGTGCCAGCGCCCATACATCGTTACCAGCTAAAGATTTCCGAAGCTGGTCAATTTCCATGACCTGTAATTGCTGTTGTTTTTCAGTGAGAATACCCTGCAAATGCACTTCCTTGTCACCGTACGGGAAGGAAATGTGCTTGTTACGCCAGTGACAAGTCATGGGACTAAAACTGTCCAACCAGTCCATCCCCAACACGGCATCATAAGCGCCCAAGTCCAGAATTCGCATGTTATGACAGAAAGTTGCCCCTTGACACCACCATGTGAGTTGCGGAACTGTTGTGGTGGAGTATATACGAGAGCCATCAGCAAGTCTCACGACAATACTTTTGGCTTCTTGGACAGGGAGTTGTGCCCGATGCACAAAATCTGAGTTGACAAAACTACCCGTGCTACCGAAGTCGACAAGGATTAGCATGACCTTGTTACCCACCAATGTTCGGAGACGCAAAGTGTTCACGTCCTCTGTACCAGCCAAGGCGTGACTGGAAAGCATCGAACATGCTTGGTCTGTAGTTGGTTCCTCCAGCAGCTCCAGAGCATGCACGGTGTCGTTAGAAAAGACTTCCCCAAATTCACCCAATTCAATCACCATGAGTTGAGCTCCTGGTTTACACTTGTGCTCTTTAGTGTATTTGTCTCCACAGCGAAAACAGAGGCCATTGGCCTTACGGAAATCCCGCAATTGATGTTCCCGAGCATAATCATCTGTATTTTTTCGGCCTCCGTCTGTTCGAACAACAGCACCGGTACCCTGAGGGGCCACATAAGTCACCGCAGTGGTAGGGTGTTTGATGGAAGCTGTCGGTCGTGTACGAGGACGCTGGTGATCATACTCTTCCTCCTGTATGTGTGCCAATGCCGCAGCCCTGGTAACACTAGCTGGGTAGTGTAATCTGACTGCAGCACGAAGCTCATCACGTAGGCCATGAATAAAATGAGACACAAACCATTTGGAGGGTAGTGCGGCATCAGTAGATAACAAGTGATACATGCAGTTTTCAAAAGACCTCTTGTATTCAGCTACTGTGCCTGTTTGCCTAAGTTGCAGCAACGTCGACATCTGCCCATCATACTCATCAGACCCAAATTCAGCAACCACTGCCGTGATGAAAGAATCCCAATTAATCTGGCGATGAGTGCGCTTGTAGGCTTGCAACCATAGAGCAGCATGATCCTCAAAATACAGTGTAGCAGGGCCAATCCAATGTCGGACAGGAACATTGTACATCTCAAAATAGGTATAGCAATTATCAATCCAGAGCAGAGGAAACTGCCCTCTGAAGACTGGAAATGCGTGTTTGGGCGGCTTCAGGTGAAATCCCTCGCGACGCTCATAGCCGTCATCGTCATCGCCCCGGACACGGCGGCGCTCGTAGTAGTCACCGGCGTTGCGGCGGCGCTCGTAGTGGTCGCCGGCGTCGCGGCGACGCTCGTAGTGGTCGCCCGTGTCGCAGTGGTCGGCGTCACGGCGGTCCTCGCATCGCCCGCGTGGAAGCGGCTCGCCGCAAGGTACGAACCGCAGGTTGTACGGCTCGTCGGCGTGACCCTGGAGGTGACCCTCGGGGTCGTCCGCGTAGGGTACCGACGCGCGCAGCTGGGGGGCGCCGTTGCCTCCGCCGTCAAGCTGATTTTGGGCGGGCTCGCGGGGAGGAACAGCCGGGGAGCGCGCTCGCTTGACCTCCTCCAAATCTGAGCGAAGCTGAGCTTGGCCGTCACCGGAGCGAGCTTCTCGTCAAGCGCTTTGGTAAAGAATTCCTGCAGGGATTTCTGCATCTCCTCCATCTTGAGCAGGATGAATCTGGTCTGGGCGTTTGGGATTGGTGATGTACGCGGCGCCGTTGTGTGGATAGAACGACCTAGTCTGATACCAATTGTGATGTCCCTAGCAGCAGCTAGAGAATCACAGGATAGAAATAGGAAATGGCAAAGGGATTGACCGAGAACGAAGGAGCTGGAGCAGCTCAGTTCATTCATTAATTCGATAATTTGCCCAAAAGGCTGCAGGGAGTTTATATCCACACGCTTACAGCCGGTCTGTCCGGTCAACACACGCAACACAAAACCAACGCACGCCTACCTTTCCGTCACGGTCCCAGCCGTGTCTGGGACCTGCCTGTCAGACACACACGCAGTTGGTGGGGGTGTGACACGGCGAGCTACCAGAGCTGAGCGGCTCAGCATCTGCAAGCATGGCGAGGGAGGAGCAGGACTTCACTCGCTGTCGGAGGGCGCCTCCATGGTGAGGGAGATAAGTCGCTTGACATTGAAAACTCACGCGACCCTCATGTAGTAGGAGGCGGTGGTGCGACAGGAGCTTGTGCAACCGCGGCGTGTGAGAGGCGACTTCGCGTGGTGCGGGAGCTAACTGGTTCTGCATCGGCAACGTGCAAGACTGGAAGTCGCAAGGTTTGCCCCCTTTCGAACTACTTGTTCATGTGGTTCTCTCCTTCACTTGAGTATCGATGTAGCCGTGTGTGTTGCTTCCATTGTCCGGGAGATGATTCAGCGGGGAGGTGTGGAGAAGACGTGGGGAGAGCAAGGGGGATTGGTACACAAGAGAAAATTTTCCCCATCAAATTTGTTGGGCAGTTCGGCCGTGTACCGGGAATTGTAGAAAGGATTGAGAGGCAATTTATGGACACTGTGTTTGAATCACTGGGGCATTTTTCATAGGCAATAGTAGATAGACAATTATGATTATCAGTTTGTTTAGGAATTGTCGAATTGGGACATAGCAGTATCCCGCATCAATTTATCCTGAATGTTGTCTCAAAGATGAGTTTAGAAGCATATCTATTTGAAAGTTCAGAGTTCTTTTTTTCTCAAAAAGAATTGATTTTCTGTAGCAAGGAAAATCAAAGATGGATGGGAAGGGGATGATTCAGTGGCGGTGGTCCGGGCTTTGTGGTTTCACATCTTGGCGTTTCGCGTCCGCATCTATGGTTTCCGGCGAGGTTCTAGTCGCTGTGGATGTGGTGGGTAGGTGGGGCATAGGGATGGGTTTCTTGCTTTGGTCCCGGCGTGTGTTGCGTCGGGACTACAGGACGAGATTCTAGGTGGTGGTGCGCCCTATGTGTTTCCTCGACAGATCTGGGTAGCTGCACGGAGAGCATTACGTAGTTGGCTAGTTAGATTATGTAGTTGCACAAAAACGGTAGGGAAGTTGAATGCATTGCATAAAAGTATGTTCATGCACTCTAGGTGTTTTTGCAGACACATATACTCAGTTGGCCTGCAATGTAGTCTAGTTGCACACGTATTGATGTTTAGTTGGTAGGACTAGTTGCACGCACATATGCTTAGTTGGCCTGCAATGTAGTCTAGTCACACACACATCAATGATTAACTGGCAGGACTGGTTGCACACACATATTCTCAATTGGCCTGCAATGTATTCTAGTTTGACACACATTGATGTTTAGTTGGCAGTACTAGTTGCACACACATATGCTCAGTTGGCCTGCAATGTAGTCTAGTTGCACACACAGTTTAGTTGGCAGGACTAGTTGCACACACACATATGCTCAGTTGGCCTGCAATGTAGTCTAGTTGCACACACATTGATGTTTAGTTGGTAGGACTAGTTGCACACACATATGGTAAGTTGGCGCGACATGAGGATGCAGAGCTGTTGTCGGGCGGTATGATAGGATGCAAAGGGGGCGACGGGAGGATGCAAAGTTGCTGCCACACGTGGCGTTGACAGTGAGGAACCACACGCGGCAACAACAATTGCTCAAGGTTGCTGCAGGAGTGAGTCACCTGGGGTGGGCGATGTTCCATTTCTGTGTTTGCACGGGACTCCGGCAAAGTGCTAGTTGTCAGGGGATTGACTGCATTGCATAAGTTGTCCAATTTTAGTTGTTTTCCAGACAGGTCCGGTGAAGTTGCACGCAGAGGAGTACATAGTTGGCTAGCCAGGTTCTTTAGTTGTACAGGAACCTTCAGGTAGTCGACTACACTGCACAAAGCATGTTCAATATGGGGTGTATTTTCTGTACATACATATATGCTCAGTTGGCTTGCATTGCTGTCAAATTGCACACACTGTTTTTGTAGTAGCATACCACACTGATGCTCAGTTGGTTTGTTCTCATTGTTAACTGAATAATCAATGACATTTTGCTGATTATATGATACGCCTGTTGCCGATGATGATTTTTTGCATTTTGCTGTATGCTACATGATTTGGTTCTCGTTTTTCGTGGCTGTAACTAAATTCCTCTAGTGATCGTAGTTAAATTATGTAGAATTTGCATACCAGAGGTTGTTTATGGGTAATTCACACAAGCCATTGCCAATATTTCAAAAAAAATTCGAATTTTTCTGCACATGATTTTGTATCAGTAGTAGACTTGCATAACTAGTGCTTGAAACAGCAGAGCATCTAAGAGAGAGGCATGACATTCAATTTCAGTTCCTGCAGTTTATCCAATTTGATCATTTTTGTAGTACTAGTGGCCATTGTAGCATCCCTACTTGGTTAAGAGTATGAGGAAGTTACACAATACGACCATACTTAGTTGGCGGTTTAATTATCTTGTTTTTCCATATTCACATTTTTTGTTGGTATCTCTAGCAGTTGTAATTGCACAAGAACCTCATGATAGTTGGCTCCATATATCATGCAAGTTTCTTTCATACACGAAACTGATTCAAGTTGGCACCCCTATAGTTCGTAGTTGCACATGAACCTTATAATAGTTGGCATCCATATAAGGCATAGTTGCACATGAACCTGATATTAGCTGTCATCTTTTAAAATTCACTATTTCAATTAGACAGGCCTAACAAATTTCTTTTCTTAATTATTTCAGTTAGAGGTGTGTGTAAGTAATTTTCCCCATCAAAACAATGTAATGGAATAGCAATCTAATCGCCACAGTCATTAAGATGGACTTGAAGGGGTATGGTGTGTTTGTCAAGCTACAAGTGAGTAGACCTTTTTTCTCCCCTTCTTTTGTTTTTTAATACATCTCCTTTTTTAACTTGCACATGTTTGTTCTGGCAGTTTTACAACTAGGCATACCATTCTGGCACAACAATCCATGGTAGTTGCACAAAGGCTTATACATTTTTCTCTCAAAGGTAGTGAAAGAGGGAACAAACAAACAAATCAACATGAGTTTAAAATAAACAAATCAAATTTTGGCAGCACCTTTTTTATCAAACTAAACATCCAAATAAATTCTCTCAGTTGCACACATGGGTCTAATCAGTTGCACAGATGCACCCACAGATTGCACAAATAAAACACATGATGTTTTTTTGCTGTTGTATTACATTTCTACTTCTCCTGTATTCAAGCTTTTCACACAAGTTCTATTCCAGCTGGCACACAATAGACACAAATCTGAAAGTATTTTTTATTCAAGTCAAACATCCAAACTAGTTCTCTCAGTTGCACAATTCTTTTTTAAGTTGCACAGGAGAAAGCCATAAGTTGCACACCACAAATCTATCTAGTTCCAATATATTGTCAGGTTTGCCGCCACATACATTTTTTATGTTTTTCCATAGTTCCACATAGGGTATCCTGCCAATTTTGACCAAGATGACATACAACATGGGGTCCCATGTTTTCTCATGAAGTTTTTGTTTTTTCATACATCAACAATCTTACAAGCAGTAACACATTTTCTTTTTGTTTTGTTTTTGTCTACCAACCAGGAGCTGGATGGATGAGCTTCTAACAAACAAATTTTGCACAGAAGAAGTGATCACCAATAAGCAATCTGCTACTTTGTCCTTTTCAGTTTTTTAGCCATTGTTTGCCTTTTGAACTAAAACATTAGTGCATTATAGATATATATCTAGTAGACTAGGTGCAGCAAACTAGAACATATGGCCTATATATGTTACATTTTCTTCTTTTTTACAGCAGGATGTTCATTGGTTTCCTCTGTGTGTGTTGCACAATATGAAACAAAAGTTGGTTGGATTACCTGAAATAGTTGGTCGCAACCAAAAGAAAAGTCACACAATATGAAATTCCATGTTTGTGTGTTCTTTGGGTTTTATGTGTGTTTTTGCACAAGTTTGGCTGAACTATTTGTGGAGTAGTTGCAGTCAACATGAAGATGAATTGGAGAAGTTGAATTCAAGTTGAAGAAGAAGAGGAACATGTCACCTTGGTTCCTCCGTTTTTCAAGTTGAAGATCTACAACAGCCTGGTACTTCCCACTTTCTTCCTTCTCTGTTCCCCCTGAAAACCTACATAGATCATATCTTCTTGGTCTTCACCTTGACAGATCTTCCCTGACAGCTTCTGAGATAGGGAAGGCTCCCATGGCGTCTTCGTAGTTGCTTCTTTCGAGGGTAAGAAGATGGTGGGCGAAGCAGCAGGAGATGGGTTAGTGTGTGTGGGTGATTGGTGAGACCAGGAACGAGGAAGAGAAAAGGTGAAGGCAGAATCACGTGGGTTCAGTAGTGGAGTGGGGCGCTGGGGACTTGGTGTTTTTCGTGCAGTGGGGTTTGTTCTTTCCCTTTTTTCCTTTTTAGGATTGAGTGGGGACAGAAACTTACCATATTTAGGAGGCTGTTCGGGACCGTTAGGGAGCCAACGGCCGCTCCCTAGACGCGTCCTTAATACTTTGTTTATGCACACCCCATATCCAAACACACGGTTTTTTTTTTTGACGGGGACCAAACACACGGCTTGATGACGCGATATCCGAATCATTAATCAGGATGCCCCTATTACAATACTGGACTGTGGTCAAAGTAGTTGTTCTAAACAGACGATCGAGACCCCAACAATACATTTGCAGTACCCCTCTATCGCTGTCACCAATACGCAGAGGAGGTCACGCCAGCTCATGTCTCCAGAATAAATCAGCTGAGCAGCGCACGGTGCAGCGATCCAGCTCGGAGGAAGGAGTGTGCCCCCAGTATCAACCACTTGCGCTCTGGATTAAGCTTCTTCATCCGGGCCAAGAGCCAGCGCATGATACGTGTGGTTAGCGTTAAATAACACGTCGCTGGGCGTAGTGCACGCACACAACGAACTGGTGATGGTGATGAGCAATGACTGGCGTGATGAGGAGTGACCTGTTGAGTACTTAGAAGAGACGCTGGGACGCTGGCCGAATAATGCAATGTGATTGTTTGGACAAATTATGCCAGCTTGTGTTATTCTTGTTCCTCTTTCGGACTAAATCATTTCAGTTTGTCGTTATGCGTTTGCTCTGAGCACTCGCTCAGCGCTTCCATCTCTACGAGTTTACAATGAAACTTGCGTACTTAAAGTTATAAAAAGAATGCAGTTTTTTAGGGTGAAAAAAATGCAGTTTTAATTGTAAAAGTTCCCTGCTGTCAAAAAAATATATGTAAAAGTTCCGATGTGGATGTATAGAGGCATGTACAATGATGTTACGACGTTGCTAACGTCCAGTCATCCTGGTTCTGGGAACAGGCACGGACGATCTATCACTAGTAGAAAAAGGACCTAATATGAGACACATTAGTGCCGGTTTGATTTTGAACCGGCACAACCGGCACTAATGTGTCCAATAGTGTCGGTTCCAACGGCTAGTCGGCCATTCTCATTAGTACCGGTTCGTGGCGAACCTTTAGCACCGGTTCGTGCCACGAACCGGTACTAAGAGGGTGGTGGCAGGGTGTTGTCAGTCTGGGGCCCCTCCAGCACCTTTAGTACCGATTCGTGCCACGAATCAGTACTAAAGGTCAACCTACATAAACCCTTCGTCCAGCCGAGCCATTCTGTTCTTCCCCTTTCCCCTCACATCCTCTGTTCTTCCCCTCTCTTCCTCGAGCTCCTCACAAAATTTGCCCAAAATTTGTCAAGATTTGAAGGCCCCCATCCATTCAAATAATCACAAAGGTTAGCAACTTTGTCCTTTCAACTCTCATTGCTAGATTAGCTCTTGCAATGCTTTGTATAGTGACTAATTTGGGAGGAATTATATTTGCTAGTATTTGATTTATATGCAATTTGAGGTCAAAAATAACACTTAGTTTGCATATGTAGGTGTGGTTTACTTAGTGCCTTCTAAATCTCCGTCGTAACCACCGTCGATCGCCCCCACCGTCCCGTCGCCGGCACCACCTTGTGGTGAGGCTCTTGTTCATGAATGTTTTACATTACCAAATTGATGTTTGTGTGATTTGGATATATAGTTACTCGTAAAATTATCTTACTCGTATGTTGTTTGTTATACATAGTGCCATGGTTTTGATATCCGTCCCCGTCGGCCCTCGTCCTTGTTATGATTCGGATGTGGTATATTCTCTTTTAAAACTAGTTGTTGCATTTCGTGTTTATGACAAATTATGCCCATCAAGTTGACATAGATATTTTTATCTAGGAGGTATGTGAACCGGAAATTCCAACCGACCCTATTGTCGAGAGGTTAAATTTAGTTGAAAGAGAAAACAAGTATTTGAAAGAAAAATTGAAAAGAATTGAGGGGGAGAAGATGGAATTGGAGTTGCATGTTGCCGATGTCGTCGATGATCACAAGATCAAGATGGAGAAAATGAGGTTGAAGATTAGAAAGATTAGAAAATATGCCATTGATAGTGTGGCTTGGTATCATTATGCTGTTGGATCAATTGTTACCTTAGTTGCGATCTTCATCGCATTTGTTGTTGCATTTAAATTCTTTAGCTAGAGAGTTATTTGTATGTTGCATTTAATTAAGCGTTGTATATGAACTTTATGTATGAACTTGTATTAATTTGGTCTATTCGGTGTTGTGTAATGAAGATGAGCCGACAATGGATGTATGATGACAGATGCTCTCCCGAGTTCATTAATGGCGTGCATACTTTTCTGCTTGCCGCTGAGGCAAACAAGCGGGCGGATGGTTTTATGCCTTGTCCATGTGCTGGCTGTAAGAATGGTCACAGTTACTCTATGTCAAGAACCATTCACGTCCACCTATTTAAGTCCGATTTCATGCCCCACTATAATGTTTGGACCAAGCACGGAAAAAAAGGGGTTATGATGGAAGACAATGAAGAAGAAGAGGACGACGACGGCTATCCTGGCCATGGGTTCCCTGAATATGATGATACAATAATGGGGGAAGAATCTGAGCCGGAATGCAGAAAGAAGCTGAAGAAGAGGCATCAGATGAGCCCGCTGATGATCTAGGTCGGGCCATTGCCGATGCAAAGAGAAACTGCACAAGTGATCTGGAGAGGACGAAGTTGCAGCGCATGTTAGAGGATCACAAGAAATTGTTGTAGCCGAATTGCGAAGCTGACAAAAAAAAGTTGGGCACCACACTTGAATTGCTGCAATGAAAGGCAGAGAATGGTGTATCTGACAAGGGATTTGGACCGTTGCTGATAATGATAAAGAATATGCTTCCAAAGGACAACGAATTGCCCGAGAGTACGTATGAAGCAAAGAAGGCTGTCTGCCCTCTAGGGTTAGAGGTGTAAAAGATACATGCATGCCCTAATGACTGCATCCTCTACCGCAGTGAGTACGAGGATTTGAATGCTTGCCCGGTATGCGGTGCATTGCGTTATAAGATCAGTCGCGATGACCCTGGTGATGTCGAGGGTGAGTGCCCCAGGAAGAAGATTCCTGCCAAGGTGATGTGGTATGCTCCTATAATACCACGATTGAAACGTTTGTTCCAAAACAAAGAGCATGCGAAGGCGATGCGGTGGCACGCAGAAGACCGTAAGAAAGACGGAAAGTTGAGAGTACCCGTTGACGGTTCGCAGTGGAGAAAAATCGAGAGAAAGTACTGGGAGGAGTTTGCAGGTGACCCAAGGAACGTATGATTTGGTCTAAGCGCAGATGGCATTAATCCTTTTGGGGAGCAGAGTAGCAACCATAGCACGTGGCATGTGACTCTATGTTTGTATAACCTTCCTCCTTGGTTGTGCATGAAGCGAAAGTTCATTATGATGCCAGTGCTCATCCAAGGCCCTAAGCAACCCGGCAACGACATTGATGTGTACCTAAGGCCATTAGTTGAAGAACTCTTACAACTGTGGAATGGAACAGGTGTACGTGCGTGGGATGAGCACATGGGGGAAGAATTTGACCTAAAGGCGTTGCTGTTCGTGACCATCAATGATTGGGCGGCTCTCAGTAACCTTTCAGGACAGACAAACAAGGGATACCGCGGATGCATGCACTGTTTGGATGATACCGACAGTATATATTTGAATAGTTGTAAGAAGAATGTGTACCTGGGACATCGTCGATTTCTTCCGAGCAGGCATCCCGTAAGAAAGAAAGGCAAGCATTTCAAAGGTGAGGCGGATCACCGGACGAAGCCTCGCCATCGTACTGGTGCTGATGTACATGATATGGTCAAGGATTTGAAGGTAATCTTTGGAAAGGGTCCTGGCGGACAACCTATTCCGAAGGACGCTGACGGACGCGCACCCATGTGGAAGAAGAAATCTATATTTTGGGACATGCCATATTGGAAAGACCTAGAGGTCCGCTCCGTAATCGACGTGATGCACGTGATGAAGAATCTTTGCGTGACCCTGCTTGGCTTTTTGGGCGTGTATGAGAAGACAAAAGATACACCAGAGGCACGGGAGGACCAGCAACGTATGCACGGAAAAGACGACATACATCAGGGTCAGGCCAGCTACGCTCTTACCAAAGAAGAGAAGGAAATCTTCTTCGAATGCCTGCTCAGCATGAAGGTACCGTCTGGCTTCTCGTTAAATATAAAGGCAATAATAAATATGGCAGAGAAAAAGTTCCAGAACCTAAAGTCTCATGACTGCCACGTGATTATGACGCAACCCCTTCCGGTTGCATTGAGGGGGCTTCTACCGGAAAACGTTCGATTAGCCATTGTGAAGCTATGTGCATTCCTCAATGCAATCTCTCAGAAGGTAATCGATCCAGAAATCATACCAAGGTTACAGAATGATTTGGTGCAATGTCTAGTCAGTTTCGAGTTGGTGTTCCCACCATCCTTCTTCAACATCATGACGCATGTCCTAGTTCACCTTTGCAAAGAGATTAACTTTTTGGGTCCTGTATTTCTACACAATATGTTCCCCTTTGAAAGGTTCATGGGAGTCTTGAAGAAATATGTTCATAACCGTGCTAGGCCAGAAGGAAGCATCTCGAAGGGCCATGAAAATGAGGAGGTCATTGAGTTTTGTATTGACTTTATTCCTGACCTTAAGCCGATTGGTGTTCCTGAATCGCGGCATAAGGGCAGACTGGAAGGAAAAGGCACGCTAGGAGGGCATCAAATAATATGTATGGACGGGCATTCTCTCACTAAAGCACACTACACAGTTCTACAGAATTCCGCCTTGGTGGCTCCGTATATGGAGGAACACAAGGATTTTCTACAGTCCAAACACCCGGAGAAGTCTGACGACTGGATTACACGCGAACAAACAAGGACTTTCGCCGGTTGGTTGCAGAAACGTGCCCTGAATGATGGCGATATTCAAAATAACCTGTACTCGCTGTCCCAGTTACCATCTTCGAATATAATGACTTTCAAAGGGTACCAGATAAAAGAGAATATATTTTACACGATCGCCCAAGATAAGAAGAGCACCAACCAAAACAGTGGTGTCCGCTTTGATGCAGGGGCGGAGCCAGGATTTAGGCATAGGGGGGGCCAAATGGCAATGAAGCCAAAAAAAATTGGTTCGCCTCACTACTACACAATACTTGTATATTCAAGCATCATACACATTTAACTTTGCCTAGACACACTTTTTTTTGGTAGCTGGAGCGTCTCTAGCGATAGCTAATATTGGTCAATAATTCCACATAAGAGCCAATAAGACAAATTTTATAATCAAACTACTCTAAAATATGACATGAAATGCATTGCTAAAAACATTTTCTTATGGAAATTTAAGATATATGAACAATCATAATCATGTATAATCAAATGGTTGGCTTTTAGCTTGCATATATATAGATTGGAATGGCAAACCATTGCTGGTTGTATTAGGACATTGTATTGTTCTATTAGCAAAAATTGATCAATGTTGCCAGAATACATACCTACAGAATCAAACCCAGTTCCTCCGCGTCCCCTCGGTCAAAGTTGATCGGCTAGTCGTCAATGGCTAGCACGACACATACATAGTTGTTTACAGATGCTGGACAAAGCATTGATGGTTCCCAGGTTTCGAATCATTGCAGGTGCCTATACCCTAGCGGGGCAACACATAAGAAATCACACAACAAAAATAACTAAGATCTGAGGTAGAAGTTCAACACCATACCCATACAAGATGAGAATTGAGAGATTAGTAGATGGTGTGATGTGTTAACCTTGGCTAGTTCGTGGCTGCGGCCAGAAGAACTGGTGAGTGGAGTAGCATGTGTCGTTATATGAATCAGATCTTAGTAGGGGGGAGCAGAGGCAGGCAGACGACAGACGGCGGCGGCGCATCCCTAATCCAATCACACGATAATCACGGGAGATAATGCCTAGCGTGGACTTCGCCAATGCCAGATTGCACGGGAGATAGATAATGCCTAGCATGGGCCTGTACGTGGGCCTTTTTCTCTTTCTTCAGAGTGCACGTAGAGATAGGGGGGCCAAGTACGTTGTAGGTGCAAATTAATCACTGGTATTCGATGATCGCTCGATCGTTGGGGGGGGGGGCTGGCCCCTGCTCGCCCCCCTTGTCTCCGCCACTGCTTTGATGCAACAACCAACACGGGAAAGGAAACATATTATGGTTACATAGAGGACATATGGGAACTTAACTATGGATCAGGTGATTTGAAGGTCCCTTTGTTTCGGTGCAAATGGGTCAATATGACACGAGGCGGGGTAACGGAAGACCCACAGTACGGAATGACAACAGTGGATCTCAACAATCTTGCGTATGCAGATGAACCATTTGTCCTAGCCAATGATGTGGCGCAGGTTTTTTATGTGAAAGACATGTCTACCAGGTCGAGAAAAAGAAAAGATAAGGAAGCGAATGGATCATATGACGAGCCAAAGCGCCACATAATTCTTTCAGGAAAAAGAAACATCGTGGGAGTGTATGACAAGACAGACATGTCAGAAGATTATGAAAAGTTTGATGAAATTGCTCCATTCACAGTGAATATTGACCCGAGTATCCAGTTAAATGATGAAGATTTTCCATGGCTACGGCGCAAAGGGATACACGAGAAGAAAAAGTTTCACACCCAAAGATCTGGGATGTGATTGGCTTCACTATCATCACTTTCTTCTATGTTTCACACCCAGGAGGGAATGTCTGTAACAGTTAGGGTAGTTAATTATGTGTTTTGGCATTTGAAACGCGAAGGAATTTTATGTGCAAACAAATTCTTTTCATGCATTTACTGATTTTTTTCCAGCTAAATGACCTTGAAATTGAAAAGCATTTGAAATGAACTCAGAAAAGGTTGAAAGTTGGCATGGTATCATAATTTCATACAAATAGCATGTGCAAAAAAGTAGAGAGGGTTACGGCAAAAACTGGATACACTTCGTGTACAAAATGGACAATCTTTTTCGAAGTATCAGGGTTTCCGACGAAAACTGAAATGTTACAAAGGCATTTCATTTTTTAAATAACCTAAGCATTACCAAATTGAATATAATGATAGAACACACTAATATTAAACATAAAAAAAAAGAATCACTGAAAAAACATTTTTCAAAGTTAAGTTATTCACAAACTAGTGATTCACACAAATTTCAAATAATTCAAAATTTAAACTATTCAAAATTGAAAACTACCGGCACTAACAGAAAGTTTGTAATTTTTTGTACCTAAAGCAAAAATATTCATAAAAAACTCTAAATACAGCAAAAAACAACTCAAAAATAAATAAAGCAAAAAAAATTAAGAAAATAAAAAAGCCCGCCTACCGGGCCAAAGCGGCCTGCATACGACTAGGAACACAACCTTTAGTTGGGCCAGGATGCAGGCCCGCAAAGGCCCAGTAGGCCCACAGGGCAGAAGAGGACAGGTAGGCCCAGTAGGCGTGCTTAGGAGAGGAGCTCGAGAGAGCTACCGCACTGGGGCTTATAAACCAGTGCGGTAGCCCCTCGGGTAGCGAGGTGGGACTAAACTTGCGCACCGCCTGGAGCCAGCGCACCCTCTTTAGTACCGGGTCGTGGCTCCAACCGGTACTAAAGACCCCCCCTTTAGTACGGGTTGGAGCCACCACCCGGTACTAAAGGGGGTGCGCTTCCCGCCGCTTGGCCTGGCCAAAACAGACCTTTAGTACCGGCTGGTGGCTCCAACCGGTACTAAAGGTCCATCCTATATATACAACACTTAAAAAAAAATTCAGTTTCCCTCTGTTTCCTTCCTCCGTCGCGCTGCCCTGCCCCGATCGACGCCGTCCCCGTCGACATCGCCGCCCCCGCCCCTCGTCGCCGACCCCGGTCGTCCCCGCCCCTCGTCGCCACCCCCGTCGACGTCGCCGCCCCGGCCGTCCCCGTCCCCGTCGTCCCCGTCGTCCCC
>NC_041381.1:570941430-571001802 GCF_002162155.2 Triticum dicoccoides | reverse complement strand
CATCCCGTCACCCCGTCGTTGCCTCGCCGGTGAGCTCGCCCCGGCCGCCATGTCCACACACACACACACACACACTACACACACACACTACACACACACAATACACACACACACTACACACACACATTATTAGTTTGTTTGTTATAATTTTTTCTGTTTTTTAGTTATAGAAATGTTAGGAAATTATTCTGTTTTTTAGTTATATAAATATTAGAAATGTTAGTTATATAGAAATGTTATAAATGTTTTCTGTTTTTAGTTATAGAAATATTTATAGAAATGTTAGCAATTTTTCTGTTTTTTAGTTATATAAATATTAGAATTATTATAGAAATGTTAGTTATATAATCAGGAAATTTTAGAATTAGTTTTAGTTAGATGAATTAGATTAATGTCAAATTGTTAGAATTTGCATATATATAGAATTTTAGTTATCACAATCCAATCATCTAAAAAATGTTACTTTTTGCGGGCATATAGTATTTGTTCTCGACGATATGCCCGACCCGCATCCTCGCCGTCGACCCGTTCGTGACGACGTCCTGCTTCAGAGGATCCATGTCCGGGACTGGGCTCCGCCGGGCTGGCACTGGGAGGTGCTACCTGGAGGGGCGCGCCGCTTGGTGAGGAACCCGACCTCGGGTCCCGCCGTCGACCCTGATCTTCTTTGGTGGCGTTCGCGTGGGCCACATTCGGTGCAGAGGCAGCCGGCCTCGCCGGAGGTGGTGCGTCGCCGTGTCAGGGAGGAAGATGAGCACGTCTATCGCTACATGGCTGCTATGGACGACGTCAGGTTCTCCACTACTTGGCGGGTTCTTTGGGCAGATGACCGGAGATATGATCCTGTGATGGTTCCTTCTCTTTGGGTGTGCACCGCCTGTAACGCCCGGATAATTATGTTACAGTAAAACTCTCCTAATGATGCCATGTCATCTACGTTACTATTGCTAATCAAGTGGTAGTTCAAAAAACATTGGAAATTCAAAAATGAATTAGCGACAAACACCCAAAGTTTTCAAGAGTCAAAACAAAAATGTTCGGGGGTTGCCAAATATTGCATCGGTAATTATGGTGAAGTAAACACATTTTTATAAAATGCCTAAATACTTTTAAATGAATTTAAACAGAAAAGAAATAATAAAGAAAATACAAAAGGGAAAAACAAACAGAAGACAAAAAAAGAAGAGAAAACCCTTTCCCCCACTGGGCCGACTGGCCCAGCTGGCCACCAACCCACCCGCACGGCCACAGCCCCTGCCTCCTGGACCGCAACCAGCCTGGTCGGCCCAGCCGGCCCAGCCCCCCCCCCCACCGCACCGCACCCTCCTTTCCTGTTCCTTGGTCGCGCGCCGCTACAGGGCACGGTCGCCACTAGACCCGTTCGCCGGCGTCGAGGACGATAAGGCCGCCACGGCCCCCCTGCCTCCTCGGTCCCTCCTCCCACTCGCCCCCACTCTCCCCTCGGTTCCTGCGCCCTCCCCTCAGATCCACCGCGCTCCCCCTTGTTCCCCTTCGTAACCGAGCGCCACCGCCACCATGGCTCCGGCCTAGCCACGGTCACCGTGCCCACCTCGCCGCCCCATGGTGTCTCCAAGGGCCGCCGTCGTCCGCTGCTTCGACTGGTGCAACCCGTTGGAGACCGAAGCCACCGCAACGCCCCAACACCGCCATCTTCCTCCTCTACTCCGACAAGCTCCGCCGCCGTTCTTCACCGACTCCGGCCGCGCCCCTGCAGCTACTAAACCCCCAAGGGCCACCGTGTGCGCCACTCGGTGAGCCCCTGCTCCCTCCTCTCTCTCTCCTGCGCCCTAGCTAGCTGCCGCCGAAGCACCCGAGCGTCCCGCCGCGGATCTCGTCGCCGACGAGTCTCCGGTGACCAAACGGTCACGGGGCCAAGCCCTTTGTGCACAACGCGTCGCGGAGCTCCACCCTAGCCTTCCCGTTAGCCCCGAAGCGCGTTGCGTTGCCTTCTTCGTCTCACGCCCGAACCACCTCGCCGCCGTCGAGCCTGTAGCGCTCGATTCCGGTCACCCCTGCCGCCACAATCACCACCGTTGGACGCGGCGCAGCCGTAGCTCTCGAACGCGCCCGAAAACGCGATGAACGGTGCCCTGTAGGTGATTTCCGGCCACCTCCCGAGCCGCGCCGCCGCGTTTTGCCTCGCCGGCGTCGTTCCGGCGCCATCCGCCGACATGGCTAGGCAGGCCCCACCCCTGGGTCACTGCCAGTGGGCCATGGGGGGCCGTTGACTGGATTGACCCAGTCAACGTGCTGACTGGGCAGCCCAGAGGCACTGACATGCGGGTCCCATGCCATAAACGAATAAAATAAATAGATAATTTGCTAATTAATTAAATTAGTTAATTAAACACTAATCTCTCACTGACTACCGGGCCCCACCTGCTAATTAACCCATTTTGTTAGTTTAAACCCCTGTTAGTGCCCCTGACAATGACATGTGGGTCCCACTGGACCCACCTGTCTGGTTTGACTGGTCAACCGACCAGTTGACCTGCTGACATCACTTTGATGTCATGCCTGCGTCATCAGGCACTGTTCTGGATAATGTTGTAATTAAATAACTAATTAAAATCAGAAAATGATTTAAATCTTTAGAAAATCATATCTTTTGATCCGTAACTCGGATGAAAATACTTTCTACATGAAAGTTGCTCAGAACAACGAGACGAATCCAGATACGCAGCCCGTTCATCCGCCACACATCCCTAACCTATTGGACTTGCAACTTTCCCCCTTCGGTTCATCTGTCCAAAAACGCGAAGCACCGGGAATACTTTCTCGGATGTTTTCCCCCTTCGTTGGTATCACCTACTACCACGATCGGGCACACCTAGCATCATTACTTGTCATGTCATGCATCGATATACCTCTATTTGCATTATATTCATTGTTTCTTCCCCCTCTTCTCTCCGGTAGACTACGAGACCGCTGCTGCTGCTGCCCAGTTCGACTACGGAGTTGACGAGCCCTCCTTCTTGCAAGAGCAACCAGGCAAGCCCCCCCCTTGATCACCAGATATCGCCTATTCTTCTCTATACTGCTTCCATTAGAGTAGTGTAGCATGTTACTGTTCGGTTACTCCTATTCTGTTGCATAGCCTATCATTGTTGCTACAATCATTGATACCTTACCCGCAATCCTAAATGCTTAGTATAGGATGCTAGTTTATCATCATTGGCCCTACATTCTTGTCAGTCTGCCTTGCTATACTATTGGGCCGTGATCACTCGGGAGGTGATCACGGGTATATACTATACATATATACATACTACAGATGGTGACCAAAGTCGGGTCGGCTCGAGGAGTACCCGCGAGTGATTCACTGATTGGGGGCTGAAAGGACCTTTGTCCCGATGGCCCTCTGTGTGGATCTTTGTGGCGGAGCGACAGGGCGGGTTGAGACCACCTGGGAGACAGGTGGGCCTGGCCCTGGTCGGCGTCCGCGGTTATTTCATAATAACACGCTTAACGAGATCTTGGTATTTGATCTGAGTCTGGCCACTGGCCTATACACACTAACCAACTACGCGGGAACAGTTATGGGCACTCGACGTCGTGGTATCAGCCAAAGCCTTCGTGACGTCAGCGACTGAGCGGCGCGCGCCGGATTGGACCGCGTAACGTGACTTCCTTTGTAATGGGGGTTGCTAGGTCTGCTTCCGGCCGCCCACGCAACGTGCAGGTGTGCAATGGGCGATGGACCCAGACCCCTGCGTGCATAGGATTTAGACCGGTGTGCTGACATCTTTGTTGTGCCTAGGTGGGGCTGCGACGTGTTGATCTTCCGAGGCCGGGCATGACCCAGGAAAGTGTGTCCGGCCAAATGGGATCGAGCGTGTTGGGTTATGTGGTGCACCCCTGCAGGGAAGTTAATCTACTCGAATAGCCGTGTCCCTCGGTAAAAGGACGACCCGGAGTTGTACCTTGACCTTATGACAACTAGAACCGGACACTTAATAAAACACACCCAGATAAGTTCCACAGACAACCCGGTGATCGCTTTTCCACAGGGCGACGAGGGGAGGATCGTCGGGTAGGATTATGCTATGCGATGCTACTTGGAGGACTTCAATCTACTCTCTTCTACATGTTGCAAGACGGAGGCTGCCAGAAGCATAGTCTTCGATAGGACTAGCTATCCCCCTCTTATTCTGGCATTCTGCAGTTCAGTCCACTGATATGGCCTCCTTACACATATACCCATGCATATGTAGTGTAGCTCCTTGCTTGCGAGTACTTTGGATGAGTACTCACGGTTGCTTTGCTCCCTCTTTTCCCCCGTTTTCCTCTTCTTCTCGGATGTCGCAACCAGATGTGGGAGCCCAGGAGCCGGACGCCACCGTCGACGACGACTACTACACTGGAGGCGCCTACTACTACGTGCAGGCTGCTGACGACGACCAGGAGTAGTTAGGAGGATCCCAGGCAGGAGGCCTGCGCCTCTTTCGATTTGTATCCCAGTTTGTGCTAGCCTTCTTAAGGCAACTTGTTTAACTTATGTCTGTACTCAGATATTGTTGCTTCCGCTGACTCGTCTATGATCGAGCACTTGTATTCGAGCCCTCGAGGCCCCTGGCTTGTATTATGATGCTTGTATGACTTATTTATGTTTTAGAGTTGTGTTGTGATATCTTCCCGTGAGTCCCTGATCTTGATCGTACACGTTTGCGTGCAGGATTAGTGTACGATTGAATCGGGGGCATCACAAGTTGGTATCAGAGCCGACTGCCTGTAGGAATCCCCCTTCCACACTCCTTGGCCGAAGTCGAGTCTAGTCACTGCAAAACTTTTACTAACTTGGTTGTGTGCCTTACGGGCCCATGTCGCCATTGGGTGGTATTAGGATCTTTTACTCCTCGATCTTTACTCTGGGGCTCTGAACTCTCTCCTACTCGGGTTAAACGAATTTACTAACTCTGACATTAGGATCCCGTTACCACGTTCACCCCAAAGCTGGATAAGCCATAGTTATTCTGTAGGATAGTATTTTGAATAGTGCCCATATTGTCATTTGACTCCATTGAAACATCTTTGTTTTCAGATGGAACCCACGAGGCAGGTCGTGCGCCACACGGCGGCCATTGGTGCCTCAGGATCACCTGCTATGCTAGCTGAGATGATGACCTATCTGGGTTATCGCTGGCACCCTGAGTACACCGTCTACAAGGAGTACCAAGACTTTCACCAGGAGCAGTACTGTGCCATCGTCCACCTCTACTCTCGGGAGTATGAGTCCACTACCGTGCTGCACACCGCTCATGGTGTTGGAGTGACCATCGAGATGGCGGTCCACGATGCTGCTCATGCTGCTCTGACACGTCTTCGTGGAGAGTATCGGGCATTGGACACTTCCCCTTTCAGGCACATTCCTATCGCATCTGACGTTGGTGCGGAGGGATACTACACTGCTGCCTACTCCACTGTCACCCGAGAGCCCTTCCTGAAGGAAATATGCCCTAGAGGCAATAATAAAGTTATTATTTATTTCCTTATAATCATGATAAATGTTTATTATTCATGCTAGAATTGTATTTTCCGGAAACATAATACATGTGTGAATACATAGACAAACAGAGTGTCACTAGTATGCCTCTACTTGACTAGCTCGTTAATCAAAGATGATTATGTTTCCTAACCATGAACAATGAGTTGTTATTTGATTAACGAGGTCACATCATTAGTAGAATGATCTGATTGACATGACCCATTCCATTAGCTTAGCACCTGATCGTTTAGTATGTTGCTATTGCTTTCTTCATGACTTATACATGTTCCTACGACTATGAGATTATGCAACTCCCGTTTACCGGAGGAACACTTTGGGTACTACCAAACGTCACAACGTAAATGGGTGATTATAAAGGAGTACTACAGGTGTCTCCAATGGTCGATGTTGGGTTGGCGTATTTCGAGATTAGGATTTGTCACTCCGATTGTCGGAGAGGTATCTCTGGGCCCTCTCGGTAATACACATCACATAAGCCTTGCAAGCATTACAACTAATATATTAGTTGTGAGATGATGTATTACGGAACGAGTAAAGAGACTTACCGTTAACGAGATTGAACTAGGTATTGGATACCGACGATCGAATCTCGGGCAAGTAACATACCGATGACAAAGGGAACAACGTATGTTGTTATGCGGTCTGACCGATAAAGATCTTCGTAGAATATGTAGGAGCCAATATGGGCATCCAGGTCCCGCTATTGGTTATTGACCAGAGACATGTCTCGGTCATGTCTACATTGTTCTCGAACCCGTAGGGTCCGCACGCTTAAGGTTACGATGACAGTTATATTATGAGTTTATGCATTTTGATGTACCGAAGGTTGTTCGGAGTCCCGGATGTGATCACGGACATGACGAGGAGTCTCGAAATGGTCGAGACGTAAAGATTGATATATTGGAAGCCTATGTTTGGACATCGGAAGTGTTCCGGGTGAAATCGGGATTTTACCGGGTTACCGGGAGGTTACCGGAACCCCCCGGGAGCCATATGGGCCATCATGGGCCTTAGTGGAAAGGAGAAAGGGGCAGCCCAAAGGTGGCTGCGCCTCTTTCCCCTCCCCTAGTCCTATTAGGACTAGGAGAAGGTGGCCGGCCCCCCTCTCTCCCTTCCCCTCCGAGGAATCCTAGTTGGACTAGGATTGGGGGGAGGAATCCTACTCCCAGAGGGAGTAGGACTCTCCTGCGCCTCCCTCTTTGGCCGGCCAGCCTCCCCTCCTCTCCTCCTTTATATACGGAGGCACGGGCACCTCTAAACACACAAGTTGACACAAGTTGATCCACGTGATCGATTCCTTAGCCGTGTGCGGTGCCCCCTGCCACCATATTCCTCGATAATACTGTAGCGGAGTTTAGGCGAAGCCCTGCTGCTGTAGTTCATCAAGATCGTCACCACGCCGTCGTGCTGACGAAACTCTTCCCCGACACTTTGCTGGATCGGAGTCCGGGGATCGTCATCGAGCTGAACGTGTGCTCGAACTCGGAGGTGCCGTAGTTTCGGTGCTTGATCGGTTGGATCGTGAAGACGTACGACTACTTCCTCTACGTCGTGTCATTGCTTCCGCAGTCGGTCTGCGTTGGGTACGTAGACAACACTCTCCTCTCGTTGCTATGCATCACATGATCCTGTGTGCGCGTAGGAAAATTTTGAAATTACTACGAAACCCAACACTTCCACCATCAGCACCTGGTTCTACATGCTGATGGGCTGGACCGAGCTAACAGAGCTCTTCGCCACGAGTTGTACACCACTCGTCATCACCTTTACAGGGCTCTGACGCTCTTGCACCCCTTTGTCCGGTCTGGACAGCTACCGCGTTCTGCGATCTACCCAGCCAGGACCGTGATGCCCCACGGTGTCGGTTGGCCAGAGGTGGGAGGCTACTCTCCCGCACTTGGCCCTCTTCTGCCACCTGAGCGTCGGGTTCTACACCAGAGTATCCGCGGCCCCCAGGCCACTGACGTGGAGGACTATCCGTTGCCTCACTACCAGCTGTCAGGCTACAGCTACCTTCACAGTACCTCCTGGGACTGACGTAGTCTTGCTCATTAGTATTAGATGCATTCGCCGCGAGCCTGCGTGCCGCCTATGATGACTTAGTCTATGTATTGAACTCTGTGTACTGAACTCTGTGTACTGAACTCTATGTCTGACCCCTTTTGTAAGTTATGCCGACTACTATGTGGTATTTGTTGTGCTCCTTTCATTATGCATGTTTCATCATGAATGATTCTTGTCTATGCAAATTTCTCAATGCTGAACTACTCCTGTTATATATTAGCAGGATGGTTAGACCAGCTGGTCGTGGTCGTGGCGGCAACGCCCCACCACCGCCTGAGTACATGACTGGTATGGTCCAACAGCTCTAGATGAATCGCCAGTTCATGGAGAATGTGATGGCTTAGTTCCCTCGTCCCAATATGAACCAGCAGCCAACCCAAGTGACTCTGCAGGATTTCATGCGCCTCAACCCAACTGTGTACCGCAGCTCAACTCAGCCGCTGGATGCTGATGATTGGCTCCGTGACATCACCTATGACAACGATGCTACGATGAAGATCAAGGTGTCGCGCCGGTGACGATGGTGATCACGACGGTGCTTAGGAGATGGAGACCACAAGCACAAGATGATGATGGCCATATCATATCACTTATATTGATTGCATGTGATGTTTATCCTTTATGCATCTTATCTTGCTTTGATTGACGATAGCATTTTAAGATGATCTCTCACTAAATTTTCAACAAGTGTTCTCCCTGAGTATGCACCGTTGTGAAAGTTCTTCGTGCTGAGACACCACGTGATGATCGGGTGTGATAGGCTCTACGTTCAAATACAACGGGTGCAAAACAGTTGCACACGCGAAATACTCAGGTTAAACTTGACGAGCCTAGCATATACAGATATGGCCTCGGAACACAGAGACCGAAAGGTCGAACGTGAATCATATAGTAGATATGATCAACATAGTGATGTTTACCATTGAAAACTACTCCATCTCACGTGATGATCGGACATGGTTTAGTTGATTTGGATCACGTGATCACTTAGAGGATTAGAGGGATGTCTATCTAAGTGGGAGTTCTTTAATAATATGATTAATTGAACTTAAAATTTATCATGAACTTAGTCCCTGATAGTATCTTGCTTGTTTATGTTGATTGTAGATAGATGGCTCGTGCTGTTGTTCCGTTAAATTTTAATGCGTTCCTTGAGAAAGCAAAGTTGAAAGATGATGGTAGCAATTACACGGACTGGGTCCGTAACTTGAGGATTATCCTCATTGCTGCACAGAAGAATTACGTCCTGGAAGCACCGCTGGGTGCCAGGCCTGCTGCTGGAGCAACGCCAGATGTTATGAACGTCTGGCAGAGCAAAGCTGATGACTACTCGATAGTTCAGTGTGCCATGCTTTACGGCTTAGAATCGGGACTTCAACGACGTTTTGAACGTCATGGAGCATATGAGATGTTCCAGGAGTTGAAGTTAATATTTCAAGCAAATGCCCGGATTGAGAGATATGAAGTCTCCAATAAGTTCTATAGCTGGAAGATGGAAGAGAACAGTTCTGTCAGTGAGCATATACTCAAAATGTCTGGGTATAATAATCACTTGATTCAATTGGGAGTTAATCTTCCAGATGATTGCGTCATTGACAGAATTCTCCAATCACTGCCACCAAGCTACAAGAGCTTCGTGATGAACTATAATATGCAAGGGATGAACAAGACTATTCCCGAGCTCTTCGCAATGCTAAAAGCTGCGGAGGTAGAAATCAAGAAGGAGCATCAAGTGTTGATGGTTAACAAGACCACTAGTTTCAAGAAAAAGGGCAAAGGGAAGAAAAAGGGGAACTTCAAAAAGAACGGCAAGCAAGTTGCTGCTCAAGAGAAGAAACCCAAGTCTAGACCTAAGCCTGAAACTGAGTGCTTCTACTGCAAGCAGACTGGTCACTGGAAGCGGAACTGCCCCAAGTATTTGGCGGATAAGAAGGATGGCAAGGTGAACAAAGGTATATGTGATATACATGTTATTGATGTGTACCTTACCAATGCTCGCAGTAGCACCTGGGTATTTGATACTGGTTTTGTTGCTAATATTTGCAACTCAAAACAGGGACTACAGAATAAGCGGGCACTGGCAAAGGACGAGGTGACGATGCGCGTGGGAAACGGTTCCAAAGTCGATGTGATCGCGGTCGGCACGCTACCTCTACATCTACCTTCGGGATTAATATTAGACCTAAATAATTGTTACTTGGTGCCAGCGTTGAGCATGAACATTATATCTGGATCTTGTTTAATGCGAGACGGTTATTCATTTAAATCAGAGAATAATGGTTGTTCTATTTATATGAGTAATATCTTTTATGGTCATGCACCCTTGAAGAGTGGTCTATTCTTACTAAATCTCGATAGTAGTAATACACATATTCATAATGTTGAAACCAAAAGATACAGAGTTGATAATGAAAGTGCAACTTATTTGTGGCACTGTCGTTTAGGTCATATCGGTGTAAAACGCATGAAGAAACTCCATACTAATGGACTTTTGGAACCACTTGATTATGAATCACTTGGTACTTGCGAACCGTGCCTCATGGGCAAGATGACTAAAACACCGTTCTCCGGTACTATGGAGAGAGCAACAGATTTGTTGGAAATCATACATACCGATGTATGTGGCCCGATGAATATTGAGGCTCGTGGCGGATATCGTTATTTTCTCACCTTCACAGATGATTTGAGCAGATATGGATATATCTACTTAATGAAGCATAAGTCTGAAACATTTGAAAAGTTCAAAGAATTTCAGAGTGAAGTTGAAAATCATCGTAACAAGAAAATAAAGTTTCTATGATCTGATCGTGGAGGAGAATATTTGAGTTACGAGTTTGGTGTACATTTGAAAAATTGTGGAATAGTTTCGCAACTCACGCCACCCGGAACACCACAGCGTAATGGTGTGTCCGAACGTCGTAATCGTACTTTACTAGATATGGTGCGATCTATGATGTCTCTTACTGATTTACCGCTATCATTTTGGGGATATGCTTTAGAGACGGCCGCATTCACGTTAAATAGGGCACCATCAAAATCCGCAGAGACGACGCCTTATGAACTGTGGTTTGGCAAGAAACCAAAGTTGTCGTTTCTTAAAGTTTGGGGCTGCGATGCTTATGTGAAAAAGCTTCAACCTGATAAACTCGAACCCAAATCGGAGAAATGTGTATTCATAGGATACCCAAAGGAAACTGTTGGAACATTCGTTGCTAAGAATGGATCATTTCTAGAGAAGGAGTTTCTCTCGAAAGAAGTGAGTGGGAGGAAAGTAGAACTTGACGAGGTAACTGTACCTGCTCCCTTACTGGAAAGTAGTTCATCACAGAAAACTGTTTCAGTGACACCTACACCAGTTAGTGAGGAAGCCAATGATAATGATCATGAAACTTCAGATCAAGATACTACTGAACTTCGTAGATCAACCAGAGTAAGATCCGCACCAGAGTGGTACGGTAATCCTGTTCTGGAGGTCATGCTACTAGATCATGATGAACCTACGAACTATGAAGAAGCGATGGTGAGCCCAGATTCCGCAAAGTGGCTAGAAGCCATGAAATCTGAGATGGGATCCATGTATGAGAACAAAGTATGGACTTTGGTTGACTTGCCCGATGATCGGCAAGCGATTGAGAATAAATGGATCTTTAAGAAGAAGACTGACGCTGATGGTAATGTTACTGTCTACAAAGCTCGACTTGTCGCAAAAGGTTTTTGGCAAGTTCAAGGAATTGACTACGATGAGACCTTCTCACCCGTAGCGATGCTTAAGTCCGTCCGAATCATGTTAGCAATTGCCGCATTTTATGATTATGAAATTTGGCAAATGGATGTCAAAACTGCATTCCTGAATGGATTCCTGGAAGAAGAGTTGTATATGATGCAACCAGAAGGTTTTGTCGATCCAAAGGGAGCTAACAAAGTGTGCAAGCTCCAGCGATCCATTTATGGACTGGTGCAAGCCTCTCGGAGTTGGAATAAACGTTTTGATAGTGTGATCAAAGCATTTGGTTTTATACAGACTTTTGCAGAAGCCTGTATTTACAAGAAAGTGAGTGGGAGCTCTGTAGCATTTCTGATATTATATGTGGATGACATATTACTGATTGGAAATGATATAGAATTTCTGGATAGCATAAAGGGATACTTGAATAAAAGTTTTTCAATGAAAGACCTCGGTGAAGCTGCTTACATATTAGGCATTAAGATCTATAGAGACAGATCAAGACGCTTAATTGGACTTTCACAAAGCACATACCTTGACAAAATTTTGAAGAAATTCAAAATGGATCAAGCAAAGAAAGTGTTCTTGCCTGTGTTACAAGGTGTGAAATTGAGTAAGACTCAATGCCCGACCACTGCAGAAGATAGAGAGAATATGAAAGATGTTCCCTATGCATCAGCCATAGGCTCTATCATGTATGCAATGCTGTGTACCAGACCTGATGTGTGCCTTGCTATAAGTTTAGCAGGGAGGTACCAAAGTAATCCAGGAATGGATCACTGGACAGCGGTCAAGAACATCCTGAAATACCTGAAAAGGACTAAGGATATGTTTCTCGTATATGGAAGTGACAAAGAGCTCATCGTAAAAGGTTACGTTGATGCAAGCTTTGACACTGATCCGGACGATTCTAAATTGCAAACCGGATACGTGTTTACATTAAACGGTGGAGCTGTCAGTTGGTGCAGTTCTAAACAAAGCGTCGTAGCGGGATCTACATGTGAAGCGGAATACATAGCTGCTTCGGAAGCAGCAAATGAAGGAGTCTGGATGAAGGGGTTCATATCCGATCTAGGTGTCATACCTAGTGCATCGGGTCCAATGAAAATCTTTTGTGACAATACTGGTGCAATTGCCTTGGCAAAGGAATCCAGATTTCACAAAAGGACCAAACACATCAAGAGACGCTTCAACTCCATCCGGGATCTAGTCCAGGTGGGAGACATAGAGATTTGCAAGATACATACGGATCTGAATGTTGCAGACCCGTTGACTAAGCCTCTTCCACGAGCAAAACATGATCAGCACCAAAGCTCCATGGGTGTTAGATTCATTACAGTGTAATCTAGATTATTGACTCTAGTGCAAGTGGGAGACTGAAGGAAATATGCCCTAGAGGCAATAATAAAGTTATTATTTATTTCCTTATAATCATGATAAATGTTTATTATTCATGCTAGAATTGTATTTTCCGGAAACATAATACATGTGTGAATACATAGACAAACAGAGAGTCACTAGTATGCCTCTACTTGACTAGCTCGTTAATCAAAGATGGTTATGTTTCCTAACCATGAACAATAAGTTGTTATTTGATTAACGAGGTCACATCATTAGTAGAATGATCTGATTGACATGGCCCATTCCATTAGCTTAGCACCTGATCGTTTAGTATGTTGCTATTGCTTTCTTCATGACTTATACATGTTCCTACGACTATGAGATTATGTAACTCCCGTTTACCGGAGGAACACTTTGGGTACTACCAAACGTCACAACGTAAATGGGTGATTATAAAGGAGTACTACAGGTGTCTCCAATGGTCGATGTTGGGTTGGCGTATTTCGAGATTAGGATTTGTCACTCCGATTGTCGGAGAGGTATCTCTGGGCCCTCTCGGTAATACACATCACATAAGCCTTGCAAGCATTACAACTAATATGTTAGTTGTGAGATGATGTATTACGGAACGAGTAAAGAGACTTGCCGTTAACGAGATTGAACTAGGTATTGGATACCGACGATCGAATCTCGGGCAAGTAACATACCGATGACAAAGGGAACAACGTATGTTGTTATGCGGTCTGACCGATAAAGATCTTCGTAGAATATGTAGGAGCCAATATGGGCATCCAGGTCCCGCTATTGGTTATTGACCAGAGACATGTCTCAGTCATGTCTACATTGTTCTCGAACCCGTAGGGTCCGCACGCTTAAGGTTACGATGACAGTTATATTATGAGTTTATGCATTTTGATGTACCGAAGGTTGTTCGGAGTCCCGGATGTGATCACGGACATGACGAGGAGTCTCGAAATGGTCGAGACGTGAAGATTGATATATTGGAAGCCTATGTTTGGACATCGGAAGTGTTCCGGGTGAAATCGGGATTTTACCGGGTTACCGGGAGGTTACCGGAACCCCCCGGGAGCCATATGGGCCATCATGGGCCTTAGTGGAAAGGAGAAAGGGGCAGCCCAAGGTGGCTGCGCCTCTTTCCCCTCCCCTAGTCCTATTAGGACTAGGAGAAGGTGGCCGGCCCCCCTCTCTCCCTTCCCCTCCGAGGAATCCTAGTTGGACTAGGATTGGGGGGAGGAATCCTACTCCCAGAGGGAGTAGGACTCTCCTGCGCCTCCCTCTTTGGCCGGCCAGCCTCCCCTCCTCTCCTCCTTTATATACAGAGGCAGGGGCACCTCTAAACACACAAGTTGACACAAGTTGATCCACGTGATCGATTCCTTAGCCGTGTGCGGTGCCCCCTGCCACCATATTCCTCGATAATACTGTAGCGGAGTTTAGGCGAAGCCCTGCTGCTGTAGTTCATCAAGATCGTCACCACGCCGTCGTGCTGACGAAACTCTTCCCCGACACTTTGCTGGATCGGAGTCCGGGGATCGTCATCGAGCTGAACGTGTGCTCGAACTCGGAGGTGCCGTAGTTTCGGTGCTTGATCGGTTGGATCGTGAAGACGTACGACTACTTCCTCTACATCGTGTCATTGCTTCCGCAGTCGGTCTGTGTTGGGTACGTAGACAACACTCTCCTCTCGTTGCTATGCATCACATGATCCTGTGTGCGCGTAGGAAAATTTTGAAATTACTACGAAACCCAACACTTCCACCATCAGCACCTGGTTCTACATGCTGATGGGCTGGACCGAGCTAACAGAGCTCTTCGCCACGAGTTGTACACCACTCGTCATCACCTTTACAGGGCTCTGACGCTCTTGCACCCCTTTGTCCGGTCTGGACAGCTACCGCGTTCTACGATCTACCCAGCCAGGACCGTGATGCCCCACGGTGTCGGTTGGCCAGAGGTGGGAGGCTACTCTCCCGCACTTGGCCCTCTTCTGCCACCTGAGCGTCGGGTTCTACACCAGAGTATCCGCGGCCCCCAGGCCACTGACGTGGAGGACTATCCGTTGCCTCACTACCAGCTGTCAGGCTACAGCTACCTTCACAGTACCTCCTGGGACTGACGTAGTCTTGCTCATTAGTATTAGATGCATTCGCCGCGAGCCTGCGTGCCGCCTATGATGACTTAGTCTATGTATTGAACTCTGTGTACTGAACTCTGTGTACTGAACTCTATGTCCGACCCCTTTTGTAAGTTATGCCGACTACTATGTGGTATTTGTTGTGCTCCTTTCATTATGCATGTTTCATCATGAATGATTCTTGTCTATGCAAATTTCTCAACGCTGAACTACTCCTGTTATATATTAGCAGGATGGTTAGACCAGCTGGTCGTGGTCGTGGCGGCAACGCCCCACCACCACCTGAGTACATGACTGGTATGGTCCAACAGCTCTAGATGAATCGCCAGTTCATGGAGAATGTGATGGCTTAGTTCCCTCGTCCCAATATGAACCAGCAGCCAACCCAAGTGACTCTGCAGGATTTCATGCGCCTCAACCCAACTGTGTACCGCAGCTCAACTCAGCCGCTGGATGCTGATGATTGGCTCCGTGACATTACCTATGAGATGGAGTCTGCTGAAGTAGCCCCTGCCCGCTATGTCATCTTTGCTTCCTTCTTTCTGAAGGGACCCGCAGCTCAATGGTGGGACAGCCACAGGCGTACTCTGCCAGTTGGGACAATCATCACCTGGACAGACTTTCAAGCTGCCTTCCGTGCCCGCTTCATTCCTCAGGGGATCATGGACAGGAAGAAGCGTGAGTTCCGTAACCTCACCCAGGGTAACAAAACTGTGGAAGCTTATCAGCGGGAGTTTCTGGACTTATCCCGCTATGCTGAAGAAGACATTGCAACTGATGCACGTAGACAGGAGAAGTTCCGTGACGGCCTTCAAGCTGACATCAAGCTCGCACTTCTAGTGCATGACTTTGCCACCTTGGTGAACAAGGCCATCAATGTCGAGACTGGTCTGCAGGAACACCAGAGCTCTCACAGGCGCAACCGTGACACGGTCTCATCTTCGGGCCCGCCCTCGCAGAAGCGTAAGATATGGACCCCGAACAACATGTACCATCCAAATGCACCTGCCCCAAGGCAGACCTATGCTGCACCTCGTCTGCCTCCTCCACCATCTAGGCAGCCAAGGCTTCCAGCTCCACCACCCGGAGCACCTGTTCCCACTCCCAATAATGGTCTGTGCTACAAGTGTGGTCAACCAGGTCACCTTGCCAGGAACTGCTAACAAAATCAGAACCAGAATCAACTGGCCCTTCCAGCAGCTGGCCGTAGAAACAACCGGGCCCGCAACAACAATGCCAAGTCTTATGGCCGTGTTCATGCCAACCACGTTGATCTGAATGAAGCTCAAGACCAGCCTGCTACTGTGATGGGTACACTCCTCGTAAATTCAGTACCAGCGTCCGTTTTATTTGATACTGGTGCATCGCATTCACTCATGTCAGAAGATTTTGCATGCTTGCACGACATTAAATGTGAGGACATGAACGCTTCTCTATTAGTGCACAACCCTGCGGGCCAATGTCGGACCTCCATGATTTGCAACGACGTCCCCGTTGAAATCGAAGGACTGGAATTCCTTGTCTCTCCCATCGTACTGAAGTCCTATAGCATTGATCTCATTCTGGGAATGAATTGGTTAAAAGCACATACTGCTTCTATAGTTTGCGCCACTAAGACCGTCCATCTGCTACACCCTTCTGATGAAATAATTAGCTACAATGCTCATCTGGTTCAGAATGCCGAGGCAAGGCTTTATGCCTTGAACGCATTGAATGTTGCACCCCTCGAGGGCATTGAAAACATACCTGTTGTTCGCAAATCCCAAGACATATTTCCTGAAGAACTTCCAGGGATTCCCCCTGCTAGAGCTGTCGAATTCATCATCAACTTGAAACCAGGCACCACTCCTATAGCCAAACGGCCCTACAAGATGCCGCCGCATGAACTCATTGAGCTTAAGGAGGAAATCGACAAATCTCTTCGAAGTGGTTTCATTCGCCCAAGTTGCTCTCCTTGGGGAGCACCTTCTCTCTTTGTCAAGAAGAAGGATGGGACAAACCGATTGGTCCAGGACTATCGCCCTATTAACCAGGCTACCATTCAGAACAAATATCCTCTTCCTCGGATCAATGATCTATATGATCAACTGGCTGGTTCGTTAGTGTTCTCTAAACTCGACTTGAGGTTGGGTTACCACCAGATCCGTGTTCGTGAAGAAGATATCCCGAAGACCGCATTTGTGACTCGCTATGGTTCATATGAGTACACCGTCATGTCTTTTGGATTAACCAATGCTCCAGCCACCTTCTCTCGTCTGATGAACTATATCTTTATGGAATACCTCAACAAATTTGTCATGGTTTATCTGGATGATATCCTTGTATATTCCAAGAATGAAGAAGAACATGCTGAACATCTTCGTCTTGTTCTGGAAAAGCTTAGAGAGCATCAACTCTATGCCAAGTTCTCCAAGTGTGAATTCTGGCTTCCCAAAGTAACCTATCTTGGGCATGTCATCTCTAAGGATGGTATTGCCGTTAACCCTGAAGGAGTCCAGGCTATTCTTGATTGGACTCCTCCGAAGAACGTTAAGCAAGTCAGGAGTTTTCTCGGTCTCTCCAGCTATTGCTGTCGATTCGTCGAGAACTTCTCCAAGATCGCTAGGTGTCGGTGTCAAAACCGGCGGATCTCGGGTAGGGGGTCCCGAACTGTGCGTCTAGGCGGATGGTAACAGGAGACAAGGGACACGATGTTTTACCCAGGTTCGGGCCCTCTTGATGGAGGTAAAACCCTACGTCTTGCTTGATTGATATTGATGATGTGGGTATTACAAGAGTAGATCTACCACGAGATCAAGGAGGCTAAACCCTAGAAGCTAGCCTATGGTATGATTGTTGTTCGTCCTATGGACTAAAGCCATCCGGTTTATATAGACACCGGAGAGGGCTAGGGTTACATAGAGTCGGTTACAATGGTAGGAGATCTACATATCCGTATTGCCAAGCTTTCCTTCCACGCCAAGGAAAGTCCCATCCGGACACGGGACAAAGTCTTCAATCTTGTATCTTCATAGTCTTGGAGTCCGGCCGATGATGATAGTTTGGCTATCCGGACACCCCCTAGTCCAGGACTCCCTCAGTAGCCCCTAAACCAGGCTTCAATGACGACGAGTCCGGCGCACATATTGTCTTCGACATTGCAAGGCGGGTTCCTCCGAATAATTTATAGAAGATTGTGAACACCAGGATAGTGTCCGGCTCTGCAAAATAAATTCCACATACCACCGTAGAGAGAATAATATTTACACAAGTTCAATCTGCTGACATATTTTGTGGCGTGATGTCACACCACTACCAAGCCTTTACTCGAATTGTTTTTATTGTACCACCTCAGCGCGTTTAGCGGAGCGGTTTCCTTGGCATGTCTTGTCGAAGCAGAGATCATGTTCCCCTTATTTCGGGATTCCCATCAATACGGACGTGGGTAACCCAACCGCGCCATCGATTGCGGCGCTTGGGAGGTAAGCGAGTTTTATCAGGCCGGTGGGGACGCATGGTTTCATCCGCCCATATAAGGGGATAAAGATCCAACCCTTTTACCTACGCCTTCTTCCTCCTTTGCTTATCCATCTCCGCGAACTTGAGCTCCAGCGCCCAAGTTCGCACATCTCACCTCAACCTTCTCCAACTATGTCCGGAGCGGGAGGCAAGTGGATGGCCTCCTCTATTACGGAGGGGCACATCCAGAAGCTGCGCATCGCCGGATATCTGTCCAGCGACATCGCGCACCAGCTCCCCGATGAGGGGGAGCTCATCCCCACCCCCAGGCCCCATGAGAGGGTAGTATTCCTTTCCCATTTCCTCCGCGGACTGGGATTCCCACTCCATCCCTTTGTCCGGGGGCTCATGTTCTACTACGACCTGGATTTCCATGATCTGGCCCCAAATTTCATCCTCAACATCTTGGCGTTTATCGTCGTGTGTGAGGCCTTCCTCTGCATCCGGCCCCACTTCGGCTTGTGGCTCAAGACCTTCAGTGTCAAGCCGAAGGTTGTGAAGGGCAGCCAAGCGGAGTGCAAAGGCGCCATGGTGGGCAAGATGCCCAACGTTACTTGGCTTGAGGGCACCTTCGTGGAAACCATTAAGGGGCAATCGGGGTGGTTCTACATCACTGAGCCGCGTGACCCTGAATGGGCAGCGGCCCCCGAATTCAGATCTGGCATCCCCATATGGCTCACCTCCTGGAAAGAGAGTGGCTGGACATGGGGTGATTCGGAGGAGCTGACCGGACTTCAAGCCTGCATCCAAAAGCTAGTGAACAAGAAGCTCAAGCTTGTCAACGTAGTCCAGGTCAAGCTCATCCGTCGGATTCTCCCGTGCCAATAACGGGACTTCAATATGTGGGAGTTCGATCCGGCGCAGCACCAGACTTTGAGCGGGCTCTTCGACACTACGTACGAAGAGGCCTGGAGGGTGCTGTTTAAGGGCGCCGAGGCTCCCGCATCCGCTACCGAAGATCGCGGATTCAGCTCGCAGCGTCCAGCTAGCGAGGTAAGCGATTTTGCCCTTTACAGGACACTTGTTTTCCATAGTTTGACTCTATGCAGGATCTAAACTCCCTCTCCTTTGACAGGACTGGCTGAAGAAGGCCGAGCAGACTATCTGTCCAGCCCCTTTGCCAGAAGACCCAGCGGATGCCTGCTTAACGGGGTTGCTGGCTCCGGCACCCCACGTGCTGCCGGAGAAGAAGGCCAAGAAGAAGGCCACGTGCACTCGAAAGAGTTCCCGTTTTCAGGTGTCATCGGACGATGACACCGAGGCGGACTCCTCCCACAAAGGCGAGGAGGAGAAGAAAGAGGCCTCTCCCCTAGCGGGGGGAGGGAAGAAAAGGAAGGCCTCCTCAAAGAGGGAGGCCGAAGGGTCCAAGAAGGGAAGGACTCTCCCCCCGGACTGCTCTGCCAATGCCGGCGATGACGATGAGGATTGGCCTCCAAGGGCCAAGCCCCTGGCGAGATCGTAAGTATCCGGACTCCCGAATAACTTCATGATTTTTCTTTTCGCCACATGGTGTCTTTCTAATGCCGCATACAACCCTGCAGTCCGCCCAAGGATGATCTTCCCGCTTCGTCGAGCGGGTCCTTGGGTGCGTCGGATATGGATTCCCTTCCGACCGCCTCCTCCCCCCGTGATGCGGATGATGCCGAGGTGGGATCCCGGGAAGGGACTCGCCAGGAGGAGGAGGCCTCGGAGGTGCCGCAGGGCAACCTCCCGGACTTTGCACCGGACTTCGCACCGGAACCTGTAGTGGCTCCGGAGTCCGGCGGGCGTCCCCTTTGTAAGAAGGGAAAGACCGTGATGCCGGCGGCCTCCGTCCAACCGGAGGCGCCGGGTAGCTTGCTGGAGGCGCTCAACGGCGCTTCCATCAAAGAGGAACATGACACCGTCATGAGTGCGGTGATTCAGAAGGTTCAGCTCGCCAAGAGCGGGCCGACCGAAGCCTGCAGTAGCCTTCTAACAGGCTTTGAGGTAAGAATTTTGATATATGTAAAATAGTACCGCATAGACAGTAGCCCCTGATGCTCGGTTCGGTGTTCGGAAAGAAAAGCCGGACTGAGGATCTAAAAAGATATACGCAGGAGTCATAAAAATATGTCAATATGGGATTGCAGGCTGTGCTGCTGACCTCTGCCGCACTGACTGCGGAGGTCAATACTTTGAAGCAAAGCCTCAAGCGGTCCGAGAACGAGCACGGCCGTGCCAAGAAGCAACTCGAGGACAAGGAAGGTGAGTAACACCTTGAAAATTGTACCTTACAGAAAAGGATTTGGTTGCAAGAAGAATGACAAGGATAACGTGGGTATTGCAGGGGCCACAAACGAGGTGGCGACCCTGAAGGAGGCGGTGTCCGCGGCCGAACGTAATGCGGCCGCGGAGCGCACCGAGCGAGAGAAGCAGGAGGCGCGGGTGGCGGAGGTACAACAAGAGCTCCAGGCTCTCGTGGAAAAACATGAGAGTTTGGAGCGCGACTCGAAGACTCGAGAGTCCGAGCTTGCATCGGCTCTTGAGAGTGCCAAGGCCGCTAAGGCCGAAGCCTACAAGGCCCTCCAGGAAATCGAGGCGTTGAAGAAAATAGCGGCGGGTAAGGCATTTTTATGCAAAGTAAGCATGTGAGTGTGAATTACTTATCACTTACCCGAATTCGGAGCTCTCCAGGAGCATTCGCAGATCTGCCCCGCAGCATGTCCGATGCTGCCGCTTTCTACAGGGCCGAGGAGGGGAGCTCGACGGAGAAGGTCTTCTGGTCTCAGTATGCTGAGGCCGGACATCCGGTGCCCCTTAGCGACCAGCTGAAGCAGCTGGTCGAGCTCCACAAGGTGGCCGAACAGGCCATGAAGGGCCTCATAGTTCGGCTGTGGCCCAAGGAGGCCATGCCTGGGAGCTACTTCGGCCTGGTGCAGCGGCTCGTGGATGCGTGTCCATGGGTTGAAGTCATCAAGCACTCCGCCTGTATTGAAGGTGCCCGTCGGGCCCTTGCCCGCGCAAAGGTGCAATGGGGCAAGATGGATGCTGAGAAGCTTGTGACGGATGCGCCACCGCCGGGCAAGGAGTATCGCACGCCCGAGATGTATTATAAGAGTGTCCTGAAGGGTGCCCGCATTATTGCGGGTGAGTGCTCCAAAGATGTAATATTTGAGTAGACTCGCATTTTATCCTGTGCGCTGAAAACTTTGTTCATATGCGCTAAGCAACGCTTGTTAATTTAAAATATTACCTTCTGTGCGGCCATTTATCAAATCTTGAGAGATGGCAAGTCGTCGGCTTCAGCCCCCATGCCACGAGTGCTGGGGTGTTCGGGATAAATTTGAGCACTCTTGTTCCCATTTTTGGGTCCATCTAGGGAGGCGCTCAACACAACGAACCAGGCAACCGGACTTATAATGCTTGAACACTCTCACTTAGCCATAGAATTCTATAATTTTAAATTTCGGCGAAGCCCCTAGTGTTTGGAAGGCCGAATTTGGGGCGCTATCCATGCCTGGGCCGGACAAAGCCGGTTCCTCGCTCTAAGCGGCATAAGTCTTTAGGGACTCGAAAAAAACCTCTCGAACAGCGACCGGCTCTCGCCTCATCATGACGGTCAGTTTTAGCTTTCTCAACTGAGGCGCTCGCCCAGCTCAACTGGGGCGCAATCGCAGTGGTTCTCCCAGTGCTACCTTAGCCGATACAACGGAACGTAAGGTACCAAAACATGGGAGCCGGGCAAACCCAACTATTGACCCAAGACATGATTCGGAGCCGATGCATATAATGCTATAAGTTCGGGGTGCCGCACTTGTGAAAGTGTTCGGACTTATCACACCATGATGCGGGAAACATAAGCCCCTGGTGTATTTAGCCGTACCAAAGTGTACGGATGCAACATGTCATAAATGAACATATGTATAAGAAAGAAATGCAATGATAAGCAAAAAGGTGCTGCATTGTTTATTCAAGAAATACTGCTGTGAATGCAGAACGATACAAATGGTGCGATAAGCAAGGGATGGGACTATTAAACATGTCCCCCTCCAGGGGTAGGCTGCGGAATGGTGTATAAAACAGATTTAATGCTCGTAATGGAGACCACCTGGATATTCGTCGTAGCCTTTCTCCTTCCCTGGTTGTTGCATCGTGAGTTCGGCAGGTCTACTATCGGACAGGGCCTCTGATGAACGGAGTCCTGTGGGTAAAAAAAGGAAAAGAGAAAAAAAAAGAACGACACACTTGAGAGCCCCTGGTGTGGTTAAGCCGCATTCTGGGCTTATCGTGGTCGTGCCCCTCCCCCTATGCCCATGGTATCTCCAGAGCGTAATGATGTACGCGAAGGACCAGTCTTGCAATCTTGCAGGGGCTGGGGTTGGGGACGCATTGCTACGCGTGCTCGGAACGTGCCAGGTGGTCCTGTTGTAGGTTACTCCGGGCGCGTTTAGCCATGTCCGGTCGCTTAACGGCCGGACTCGAGAATTGCCTTAAGAGGCTGCACTGTACTTCTGCCACGAGAGCCGCTGTATGTTCCTCCGTTCGGGGAGAGCGTTCAGTGTTTCCGTTGACCGTGATGACTCCTCAAGGGCCTGGCATCTTGAGCTTGAGGTATGCGTAGTGTGGCACCGCGTTGAACTTTGCAAACGCGGTACGTCTGAGCAGAGCATGATAGCCGCTGCGGAACGGAACTATGTCGAAGATTAATTCCTCGCTTCGGAAGTTATCCGGGGATCCGAAGACCACTTCCAGTGTAACTGAGCCTGTAGAATTGGCTTCTACACCTAGTATGACGCCTTTAAAGGTCATCTTTGTAGGTTTAATCCTTGAGGGGTCTATGCCCATTTTGCACACTGTATCCTGATAAAGCAGGTTCAGGCTGCTGCCACCGTCCATCAGGACTCTGGTGAGGTGAAATCCATCGACGATTGGATCTAAAACCAATGCGGCGAATCCCCCGTGGCGGATGCTGGTGGGGTGGTCCCTTCGATCAAAAGTGATCGGGCAGGAGGACCATGGGTTGAACTTCAGGGCGATTGGCTCCATCGCGTATACATCTCTGAGTGCACGCTTCCGCTCCCTTTCGGGTATGTGGGTTGCGTATATCATGTTCACCGTCCGCACTTGTGGGGGGAAACCCTTCTGTCCTCTATTGTTCGGCGGTCGGGTCTCTTCCTCGTCATCGCTATGTAGCCCCTTGTCGTTGTTTTCGGCAATTAGCTTGCCTGCCTGCTTGAATACCCAACAGTCCCTGTTGGTGTGATTAGCTGGCTTTTCGGGGGTGCCGTGTATTTCGCACGAGCGATCGAGTATTCGGTCCAAATTGGACGGACCTGGAGTAGTTCTTTTGAATGGCTTTTTCCGCTGACCGGGTTTAGAGCCTCTGAATCCGGCATTGACTGCCGTATCCTCGCTATTGTCGCCGTTAATGTGGTGTTTGATCTTGTTGCGACGCGACCTGCCATTGCGGTCCTTGATATCTGGACTGCCAGAATTTTTGCTGAGGTTGTTGCTGTGGGCTAGCCAACTGTCCTCTCCCGCGCAGAAGCGGGTCATGTGTGATGTGAGGGCTGCCATGGATTTTGACTTTTCCTGTCCCAGGTGCCGGGCAAGCCACTTGTCGCGGATGTTATGTTTGAAGGCCGCGAGGGCCTCCGCATCCGGACAGTCGATGATTTGATTTTTCTTAGTTAAGAACCGTGTCCAGAATTGTCTAGCCGATTCGTCTGGCTGCTAAATTATATGGCTTAGGTCGTCAGCGTCTGGTGGTCGCACATATGTGCCCTGGAAGTTATCCAGGAATGCGGCTTCCAGGTCCTCCCAACACCCAATTGATTCTGCTGGCAAGCTGTTGAGCCAATGCCAAGCTGGTCCTTTAAGCTTGAGTGGGAGGTATTTGATGGCGTGAAGATCATCACCGCGGGCCATGTGGATATGAAGGATATAGTCTTCGATCCAAACCGCGGGGTCTGTTGTGCCATCATAAGATTCAATATTCACGGGTTTAAACCCTTCTGGGATTTGATGATCCATTACTTCATCTGTGAAGCATAGTGAGTGTCCGGCGCCTCTGTATTGGGCTATATCCCGACGAAGCTCAAAAGAGCTTTGTCTACTGTGTTCGGCCCGGCCGGACTTGCTGTGTCCGGCGCGACGGTTGTCGTCACGTATCATGGGGCGCCCACGCGATCCGTAGATCGATCTTGATTGTCTTGCCTTATCCTCCAATATATCTCGCAAGTCCAGAGCGTTCCCCTGTGGTCTTGTGCTTTTCGAGCGATGCCGGGGTATGGTTCTAGTGGAGGGCCTAGAGGCCTCTCTGTCACGGCCACGGGGTGGTCGGTCAGCCGTATCGTGCTCTGGTGATGTGGGTTTATATGCCTCCTCCTCTAATCGGGGGAGCAACTTGCGTCTAGGGTAGCTTTTGGAGGGGCGTTCGAGCTCATGCTCTTCGGCCGCAAGGACTTCAGTCCATCTGTCGGCTAGCAGATCTTGATCAGCTCTAAGCTGTTGCTGCTTTTTCTTGAGGCTGTTTGCCGTGGCCATAAGCCTGCATTTAAAATGCTCTTGTTCAACGGGATCCTCAGGCACGACAAATTCGTCGTCGTCGAGGCTTGCCTCGTCTCCGGAGGGAGGCATGTAATTATTATCCTCTACCTCTTCGTCTGCCGCTCTCTCATGAGGGCTGGCTTCTCCGTCCTCCTGTGCTGAATCTTGATGGAGGGGGTTGTCTTCGACACTGTCTGGGGTATTATTTCTCTGGTGCCGGAATCTCCATTCTTGCTGTGGCGGGATTTAGAGCGGCGCCGCTGACGCCGGTGCTTGGGCTGTTTCTTGGAGGGGTCATCCTCCGCTGTTCCTTAGCCATTCCCATCCTTTGAGATATCCACCATGCATATGTCATATGATGAGGTGGCTTTCCAGTGCCCAGTAGGCGCTGGTTCTTGGTCGTCTCCGGCATCGTCGTCCATACCGTCGATGTCTTCGGAGTCGAAGTCTAGCATGTCGGTTAGATCATCGACATTGGCTACTAAGTGGGTGGTGGGTGGGTTTTGAATTTCTTCGTCGTCCGCATCCCAACCGTCCTGACCGCGGTCCGGCCAGGGCTCCCCTGATAACGAGAGATACTTTAGCGAACTCAAGATGTCGCCGAAAGGTGAGTGTTGAAAGATGTCCGCAGCAGTGAACTCCATGATCGGTGCCCAATCGGATTCGATTGGAGGGGGCGCGGGAGGTTCGGAGTCCGGTGAGGAGTCCGACACCTCGGAGTCACGAGCTTCACGAGGGACAAGGTCAGTATTCGGCTCCATCACCGTAGAGGTTGCAGCCCCCGAGGTGGTGTCTAGCCACCCATCCTCGATCTGCGCAGCCGGCTCCGAATCGAGGGTCGGAGCGGGCTCATGTGCGGCCTCCAGGGCACTGTCTGGCTGCAGAGCTAAATCATGCCCATCGTGACAGTGCGGCGCACTCGGCTGTGGCTCGAATCCATCGAAGATCAAGTCTCCGTGGATGTCAGCCGTGAAGTTCAAACTTCCAAATCTGACCTGACGACCAGGGGTGTAGCTTTCGATCTGCTCCAGATGGCCAAGCGAATTGGCCCGCAGTGCAAAGCCGCCGAATATGAAGATCTGTTCGGGGAGAAAAGTCTCACCCTGGACTGCGTTGTTGTTGATGATCGAAGAAGCCATCGAGCCTATCGGTGACGACACAGAGGAACTCTCAATGAAAGCACCAATGTCGGTGTCAAAACCGGCGGATCTCGGGTAGGGGGTCCCGAACTGTGCGTCTAGGCGGATGGTAACAGGAGACAAGGGACACGATGTTTTACCCAGGTTCGGGCCCTCTTGATGGAGGTAAAACCCTACGTCCTGCTTGATTGATATTGATGATGTGGGTATTACAAGAGTAGATCTCCACGAGATCAAGGAGGCTAAACCCTAGAAGCTAGCCTATGGTATGATTGTTGTTCGTCCTATGGACTAAAGCCATCCGGTTTATATAGACACCGGAGAGGGCTAGGGTTACATAGAGTCGGTTACAATGGTAGGAGATCTACATATCCGTATTGCCAAGCTTGCCTTCCACGCCAAGGAAAGTCCCATCCGGACACGGGACAAAGTCTTCAATCTTGTATCTTCATAGTCTTGGAGTCCGACCGATGATGATAGTTCGGCTATCCGGACACCCCCTAGTCCAGGACTCCCTCACCAGGCCTCTGACTAACCTGTTGCATAAGGGCGTCAAGTTCCAATGGACAGACAAATGTCAGGAAAGCTTCCAGGCACTCAAAGACAAGTTGACCTCTGCCCCAGTGCTTGCTCCTCCAGATACTAAGAAGGACTTCGTCATTTATTGTGATGCTTCACGTCAAGGCCTTGGCGCTGTCCTAATGCAAGAGCGCAAAGTGATTGCTTATGCCTCTCGTCAATTGCGCCCTCACGAAGAGAACTATCCAGTTCACGACCTCGAGCTTGCTGCTGTTATCCATGCACTAAAACAGTGGCAACATTACCTTCTCGGTAATCGTTGCGAGATCTTCACCGACCACCAAAGTCTGATGTATCTGTTTACTCAACCAGACCTAAACCTCCGTCAGCAGAGATGGATGGAGATTGTTGCAGATTTTAACCTGGGTATTTCGTATACCCCAGGCAAGGCTAATGTAATGGCTGATTCCTTGAGCCGCAAGTCATATTGCAACCACCTCCAGGTTCACAAAGTTCAGCCCTCGCTTGTTGAAGAATTCAGGAAGCTAAACCTCCATATTGTTCCTCCTGGTGCTCTCACTCCCCCTCCTCCTGAGAGCCACAAAATGAACCTCCATGTTGTTTCCCAGGGTTCTCTCAATACCCTAGTTGCTATACCAGATCTCGTGGAAAGCATCAAGACACTTCAGAAGTATGACTCTCAAGCCCACCAGATTAAACGCTACCTTGAAGAAGGAAAGCCCTCGTTCTTCACTGTTGATGATACTGGCACCTTGTTCTTTAAAGGTTGTCTAGTGGTCCCTTCAAAAGGTAACCTGGATATGACCCAGGAGGTTATGAAAGAAGCTCATGATACACCTTTGTCTATTCATCCCGGTAGCACCAAGATGTACCAAGACATTCGCCAGAGATTCTGGTGGACTAATATGAAGCAAGATATTGCTCGTTATGTTGCTGAGTGTGACGTTTGTCGTCGTATCAAAGCAGAGCATCAAAGGCCTGCTGGAACTCTGCAACCTATCTCTATTCCCGAATGGAAATGGGACCATGTTGAAATGGACTTCGTCACCGGTTTTCCCAAATCGCAGAAAGGTAATGATGCCATTCTTGTCGTCATTGACCGACTTTCTAAGGTTGCACATTTTCTGGCTGTCAAAGAGACTATCACTGCTAGTCAGCTGGCAACCCTCTACATGTCCAGAATTGTCTCATTACATGGTATTCCACTGGTTATCAGTTCAGACCGTGGCAGTTTATTCACTTCTAGATTCTGGGCAAGTTTTCAAGAAGCTATGGGAACTCATCCGTCATTCAGTACTGCGTTTCATCGACAGTCGCAAGGGCAAGTTGAACGTGTCAACCAAATTTTCGAAGACATGCTTCGAGCTTGTGTTATTTCCTTCGGTAAGAAATGGGAGGAATCTCTCCTGTATGCTGAGTTCTCTTATAATAATAGCTATCAAGCTAGTCTGAAGATGGCCCCCTTCGAGGTGTTATATGGACGAAAGTGTCGAACCCCTCTTGTAACGCCTCGGATCCGATGCGCCAGGTGTCTGCCAGTTATTCATCGTTGTTGCCATGTCATTTGCTTGCGTGTTGCATTTTATCATGTCATCATGTGCATTGCATTGCATACGTGTTTGTCTCATGCATCCGAGCCTTTTCCCCGTTGTCCGTTTTGCAATCCGGCACTCCTATGCCCTCCAGCATTCCCCTTTTGTCTCCTGTTGTATGCGGGTGTTAAACTTTCTCGGAATGGCCCGAGGTTTGCCAAGCGGCCTTGGTATACCACCGGTAGACCGTCTGTCAAGTTTCGTGCCATTCGGAGGTCGTTTGGTACTCCAACGGTTAACCGCGTAGCCCGAAACCCCCCTTTCTCTTTGCAGCCCAACACCCTTCCAAAGTGGCCCAAAACCCATCTAACTCCCCTCCATGCTCTCGGTCATTCGATCACGATCGTGTGGGCGAAAACCGTGCTCCATTTGGACTCCCCTAGCTCCCAGAATCTATAAATTAGTCCCCCCTCCGAAATTCACGGATAAACCCTAGCCCCCTTCTTCCTCCGCGTGCCGGACGCGTCCGCCCGGCGCCGGACACGTCCGCCGCCGCCCCCTCGCCCAACCAGGGAGCGCCACGTGGCACTCCCGCCGCCTCCGCTGTCCGGCCCGCCCGACCCGCGTCTGGCCCGCGCGGCCCGCGCGCCCGCGCCGCCGCCCGAGCGCGCCCGCGCCTCCGCCCGTCGCCCCCGCCTCGCCGGAGTCCTTCTCGTCCGCCGCCCGCCGCCAGACTCGCCTCGCGCTGCCGCCCTCATCCATCGGAGCCGCCGCGCACGCCCGGAGCCGAGCTCCTCCGGCGCCTCGTCTCCCTTCGCCGCCCTCCGCCGCGGGACCGCGCCGGCCGACCGCGCCCCGGCCGGATCCGGCGCCCCCTCACCGACGCAGCCCCATCCCCGGTCGTCGTCCTCTTCTCCGGCCCCGCCTCGATCCGTGTGCCACGATCCAGATCCAGATCCATTTCGGAGGTTGACCCCGTTTATTTCCCCAAGTCCCCGTATATTTTGCATAATCATGCCACGTTCATTGCATCGTATCTCTGCATCCGTAGCTCCGTTTCGTGCGTGTAATATGTCAAATTGTTCGTCTCGACGAGTACTTCATTTCATTTCATTGCATCATTTTCATTTGAGCTCATCTTGATGCCTGAATCATCGTTGCAAGAGTGCTTCATGATGTTAATCTGCTGAAACTGTAATAACGAGCTCATTTGTCATTTTTGCCATGATTGATGTGTGAATCCTATGAGGTTGATGTCTACATGTGTTTTGATCTATGCCATGCCATCTTTACAGAGGTGCTTACCATGTATTTTTGTGATCAATATGATGACTAGCACAAGCATGCAAACTAGGCATCGTGATGTTGTTGATTTTAGTCCCTGTTCTGCTGTTATTTTGGTGCCATGTAAACTTGATGCTACAGAGAGATCCATGCATATTTTGAGATACTTCAGTAAGGATGTTTTGAACATGTGGTTATTGTCTATCCATTCATGCCCCTGTTTGCAATTATGGAGTAGTGTAGCATGTCATTTTCGTGCTGTACTTTTGCTTCAAAATTTTTCCTGGCAGATTGTTTACATGTTATTCAATTTTGCCAAGGTTGTTGTTAGTGATCCATGTACCCTATGAACTTGCTCTTGCCATGCTTAGCTTCACAAATATGTCTTCTTACTGTTGGTTTCCTTGCCATACCATTTATTGCTCTGTGGTGAGTGGTACAAGCTCACCAACATGCCTTCATAATTCTATTTCTGCCATGTTTGAATCTGTAATATAACTTGCTATGTTTACGTGGGTGCCATCATATTTTCTGATCCTTTTTGGATCATGGTCAGTAAGGGACTTTTGTTCTATGCATTTAGTAGGTTCATGGCATGCCTTTATTTGCCATTATAAGTTCCTGTAACATGTTGTTTGATAGCTCTGAACATTGCAACCTGATGTTATTTTCTGCAAAGTCTGAATTGTTATCATTTGCAATCTTGCCATGTGTGTTTGAGCATGTTCTAATGATTTCTGGAGATAGCTCAGTGTTCATGTTTTGTTATGCTTTACCTGTACATCATGCCCATGCCTTTTGTTTTCTTGTTGAGGTCCTGTAGCATGTTGTTTTGATGCTTGCAATATGCCTAGTTGCTGTTTTGGACAGCTTGTCCTTTAAACTTGTTTCATGTGTGTGTTGAACCGTTGCTCCGTTTTGAGTGTGCTCTATATGAAACTTGCTTAGAATTGCATGTAGCTTCATATTATCATGTTGCATACATGTTTTGAGGTGTTTGCTTGATGTTTGTATGCATTTTGCATCAATGCCATGTTTAACTTGTTTTGCTCATATCTCCTAGGCCGTAGCTCCGATCTAAATGAACTTTATATGTAACTTGACTAGAATCTAGTGTAGATCATCTTTGTGCATCTTAACTTGCTGTTTATCAACTTGAACATAAGGTTTATTCAGATCTGGACCAATTTCTAAATATGCATATGAGGACTTACCGGAATTGTTATATGTTGTTCCCGGCCTCATTTAAACTTGCCTTGATGTGTTGCTCTTGTTTGCATCATCTCTTGCCTTGAATAGCTTAATGTAGTCTTGTCATGCATCATGCTTGTTGTGCATCATGTCATGTTCATGTGTGGTGTGTTTACCATGTTGTGTGCTTCTTCTCGATAGTTCCCGTTTCGTTGCGATTGTGAGGATTCGTTCGTCTACGCTTGGTTCGTCTTTGTGGCTTCATCCTCTTCATGGACTCGTTCTTCTTCCTTGCGGGATTTCAGGGAAGATGACTACTACCCTGGATCTCACTACTATCATTGCTATGCTAGTTGCTTCGTTCTATCGCTATGCTGCGTTACCTACCTTTTGCTCATCAAGCCATCCCAAATTGCCATGAACCTCTAACCTTTGACACCTTTCCTATGCAAACCATTGTTTGGCTATGTTACCGCTTTTGCTCAGCCCCTCTTATAGCGTTGCTAGTTGCAGGTGAAGTTGAAGATTGCTCTATGGTGGACAGGATTTTGGTTGGGATATCACAATATCTCTTATATTATTAATGCATCTATATATTTGGTAAAGGGTGGAAGGCTCGGCCTTATGCCTAGTGTTTTGTTCCACTCTTGCCGCCCTAGTTTCCGTCATACCGGTGTTATGTTCCCGGATTTTGTGTTCCTTACGCGGTCGGGTGATTTATGGGACCCCCTTGACAGTTCGCTTTGAATAAAACTCCTCCAGCAAGGCCCAACCTTGGTTTTATCATTTGCCTCACCACCACCTACTTTTCCCTTGGGAGTCGCTCTCTCGAGGGTCATCTTTATTATAGCCCCCCCGGGCCAGTGATTGTCTAAGTGTTGGTCCGAACCAGAGCCACTTGCAGCGCCACCTCGAGGAAACTTGAGGGTTGGTTTTAGTTGTACGTAGTGTTCATCCGGTGTTGCCCTGAGAACGAGATATGTGCAGCTCCTATCGGGATTGTCGGTGCATCGGGCGGTCTTGCTGGTCTTGTTTTACCATTGCCGAAATGTCTTGTAAACCGGGATTCCGAGTCTGACCGGGTCTTCCTGGGAGAAGGTATATCCTTCATTTATCACGAGAGCTTATCATGGGCTAAGTTGGGACACCCCTGCAGGGTATAATCTTTCAAAAGCCGTGCCTGCGGTTATAGGCAGATGGGAATTTGTTAATGTCCGGTTGTAGATAACTTGACACCAGATCTGAATTAAAACGCATCAACCGCGTGTGTAGCCGTGATGGTCTCTTTTCGGCGGAGTCCGGGAAGTGAACACGGTTTCTGGGTTATGTTTGACGTAAGTAGGAGTTCAGGATCACTTCTTGATCATTGCTAGCTTCACGACCGTTCCGTTTGCTCTCTTCTCTCTCTTATTTGCGTATGTTAGCCACCATATTTGCTTAGTCGCTGCTGCATCCTCACCACTTTACCCCTTCCTTTCCCTTTAAGCTTTGCTAGTCTTGATACCCATGGTAATGGGATTGCTGAGTCCTCGTGGCTCACAGATTACTACAACAATAGTTGCAGGTACAGGTTGTGTGATGATCATGACGCGAGAGCGATGCTTGCTTGCGTTGAGTTCTTCTTCTGCTTCTTCGATCAGGGGATAGGTTCCAGGTCGGCAGCCTGCGCTAGCAGGGTGGATGTCATTTGAGTTTATGTTTGTGATCATCCGTAGTCGGATGATGCTCTTATGTATTGCGATGTTGTATTCATGTGCCATTGTATGCCTCTTGTATGTATCCCCATCTATTATGTAATGTTGATGTAATGATATCCACCTTGCAAAAGCGTTTCAATATGCGGGTCTATCCTTGGTGGGACCTTCGAGTTCCTTTTGGATAGGGTCGCATATTGGGCGTGACAAGTTGGTATCAGAGCCTCGACCGACCCTAGGAGCCCCTTGGTTGATCGTGTAGTTTGGCCGTTGTTGAGTCTAGAAGAAAACTGTTTTTGGAGTCTAGTTATATCGGAGAGTAGGAATTCTTTTTACTCCTCAGCCCCTTCGTCGCTCTGGTCAGGAATCTTGACGTAGGTGTTTTGAACTACTCCTCTTCCCCTTCAAATTTTTCTTTAGGATCATGCAGTTGTTGTTTTTTTCGATCGTTGGTTCTCAGCTCTTTTCATCCGGTGCATTTCTCGTCAAGTTGACTCGACCCTCTTCTTCTTTGCCAAGTTCAATCCTCAGTTGTTTTCTTTTCCCACCCGCCCTCCCTCTTTTCTTCTTGGAACCGGAGTCCGTAATCGAGTATCCATCCTACTCGTGCGAAGTTTTTGCTCTCTCTCCTCAATGTTTTCAACCGGTGTTTTCTCTTCAAGATATTCGTCGGTCCCCCCTTCAAAGTTGCCTTTGTTTTCCCGCCCTCCCAACCCTTTTCTTCCCGGAGTCTGAGTCTGTTTCGAGCATCAATTTCATTCGTGTGGAGCCTCTTAAGTCTTCCCTCAATCTTTTCAACCGGTGAATTCTCGTCTTGTTCGTCATTCTTCATCCCTTTCTTTTTCCGGTGGATTCAATTCTAATCTTCGGTAGTGATTATATTCTTTTCCTCGGCTCAAGTGTTCTCCTTGCTCATTTGCCTCTCGTCATTCAATCATTCCAGAGTCCTCAAGACATCTCAGAAGATTCGTCTGTGTTCCAATTAATTCGAGGTTGTCACCTCATTCAAATATTTCAATTGTTCCGGTGCTCCATCTACCTCTTCAACATCACTTTCCAACGGTGTTCTATTTTAGTGGGCCCTAACCCCCAAGTCTTTTCCCAGGATCTTACCTGACTCTTCTAATTATTCCGGAGCTATTCCAAATTCTGCTCGTGTTCGCATCTTGTCAAGTGCCATCCCATCTTGTGAAGCTCGTGTTCTATTCCTCCATGTTTCAGCAGGAGTGCTGCCTAAATTCTTTCAGTCTTATTCATTTCTTATCTCGTTCTAACCGGAGTGGTTTCATAGTCTATCTGATTCCGTGAGCTTTCGATTCTCGTCATTCTTGTCGTTCCTCTCTTCTTCTCAAGTGCTCTCGATTCTTTGCTTCTTCTCGAGTTCTTGTTTCACCTCACCCCTTTTTCCCTTCCATCTCGGTCCTAAGATCTCGGGACGAGATCTCTTGTTAGTGGAGGAATGTTGTAACGCCCCGGATCCGATGCACCAGGTGTCTGCTAGTTATTCATCGTCGTTGCCATGTCATTTGCTTGCGTGTTGCATTTTATCAGAAACTGGGGAACGTCCACTCTTTGGTCCGGATATTATCCAACATGCCGAAGAACAAGTCCGCATTATTCGCGAGAATCTCAAGACTACTCAGTCACGTCAGAAGAGTCAGTATGACCGTAAACATAAGGACATGGTCTATCAACCTGGCGAAAAGGCCTATCTTCGAGTTACACCAATGAAGGGTGCTCAGTGCTTTAGGATCAAGGGCAAACTAGCTCCTTGCTATATTGGCCCATTCACTATTCTCTAAAGGCATGGAAAAGTGGCATACCAACTGGAGCTTCCGCCGAACCTTTCTCAGGTTCACGATGTGTTCCATGTGTCACAGCTACGCCGTTGCTTCAAGGACCCAATCCAAGGAGTGGATCATGAAGTGCTCGAATTGCAACAGGACCTCTCCTATAAAGAGCATCCGGTTCACATTCTCGACCAAGCTGAACGCCACACACGTCAGAAGGCGATCAAGTTCCTCAAAGTTCAGTGGTCGCACCATTCTGAAGATGAATCCACTTGGGAACGAGAGGACCGTCTGCATGATGAATACCCCACACTCTTTCCTTCTACCTCCTAAATCTCGGGACGAGATTTCTTGTAGTGGAGGAGATTTGTAACGCCCGGATAATTATGCTACAGTAAAACTCTCCAAATGATGCCATGTCATCTACGTTACTGTTGCTAATCAAGTGGTAGTTCAAAAAACATTGCAAATTCAAAAATGAATTAGCGACAAACACCCAAAGTTTTCAAGAGTCAAAACAAAAATGTTCGGGGGTTGCCAAATATTGCATCGGTAATTATGGTGAAGTAAACACATTTTTATAAATGTCTAAATACTTTTAAATGAATTTAAACAGAAAATAAATAATAAAGAAAATAGAAAAGGGAAAAACAAACAGAAGACAAAGAAGAAGAAGAAGAAGAGAAAACCCTTTCCCCCACTGGGCTGACTGGCCCAGCTGGCCACCAACCCACCCGCACGGCCACAACCCCTGCCTCCTGGACCGCAACCAGCCTGGTCGGCCCAGCCGGCCCAGCCCCCCCCGCACCGCACCCCCCTTTCCTGTTCCTTGGTCGCGCGCCGCTACAGGGCGCGGTCGCCACCGGACCCGTTCGCCGGTGTCGAGGAGGATAAGGCCGCCACGGCCCCCCCGCCTCCTCGGTCCCTCCACCCACTCGCCCCCACTCTCCTCTCGGTTCCTGCACCCTCCCCTCAGATCCACCGCGCTCCCCCTCGTTCCCCTCTGTAACCGAGCGCCACCGCCGCCATGGCTCCGGCCTAGCCACGGCCACCGTGCCCACCTCGCCGCCCCACGGTGTCTCCAAGGGCCGCCGTCGTCCGCTGCTTCGACTGGTGCAACCCGTTGGAGACCGGAGCCACCGCAACGCCCCGACGCCGCCATCTTCCTCCTCTGCTCCGACAAGCTCCGCCGCCGTTCTTCACCGACTCCGGCCGCGCCCCTGCAGCTACTAAACCCCCAAGGGCCACTGTGTGCGCCGCTCGGTGAGCCCCTGCTCCCTCCTCTCTCTCTCTGCGCCCTAGCTAGCTGCCGCCAAAGCACCCGAGCGCCCCGCCGCGGATCTCGTTGCCGACGAGTCTCCGGTGACCAAACGGTCACGGGGCCGAGCCCTTTGTGCACAGCGTGTCGCACAACTCCACCCTAGCCTTCCCGTTAGCCCCTAAGCGTGCTGCATTGCCTTCTTCGCCTCACGCCCGAACCACCTCACCGCCGTCGAGCCTGTAGCGCTCGATTCCGGTCACCCCTGCCTCCACAATCACCACCGTTGGACCCGGCGCAGCCGTAGCTCTCGAACGCGCCTGAAAACGCGATGAACGGTGCCCTGTAGGTGATTTCCGGCCACCTCCCGAGCCGCGCCGCCGCTTTTGCCTCGCTGGCGTCGTTCCGGCGCCGTCCACTGACGTGGCTAGGCAGGCCCCACCCCTGAGTCACTGCCAGTGGGCCATGGGGGCCCCGTTGACTGGATTGACCCAGTCAACGTGCTGACTGGGCAGCCCAGAGGCACTGACATGCGGGGCCCATGCCATAAACGAATAAAATAAATAGATAATTTGCTAATTAATTAAATTAGTGAATTAAACACTAATCTCTCACTGACTACCGGGCCCCACCTGCTAATTAACCCATTTAGTTAGTTTAAACCCCCTGTTAGTGCCCCTGACAATGACATGTGGGTCCCACTGGACCCACCTGTCTGGTTTGACTGGTCAACCGACCAGTTGACCTGCTGACATCACTCTGATGTCATGCCTGTGTCATCAGGCACTGTTCTGGATAATGTTGTAATTAAATAACTAATTAAAATCAGAAAATGATTTAAATCTTTAGAAAATCATATCTTTTGATCCGTAACTCGGATGAAAATACTTTCTACATGAAAGTTGCTCAGAACGACAAGACGAATCCGGATACGCAACCCGTTCGTCCGCCACACATCCCTAACCTATCGGACTTGCAACTTTCCCCCTCCGGTTCATCTGTCCAAAAACGCGAAACACCAGGAATACTTTCTCGGATGTTTTCCCCCTTCGTCGGTATCACCTACTACCACGATCGGGCACACCTAGCATCGTTACTTGTCATGTCATGCATCGAAATACCTCTTTTTGCATTATATTCATTGTTTCTTCCCCCTCTTCTCTCCGGTAGACTACGAGATCGACGCTGCTGCTGCCCAGTTCGACTATGGAGTTGACGACCCCTCCTTCTTGCCAGAGCAACCAGGCAAGCCCCCCCCCCTTGATCACCAGATATCGCCTATTCTTCTCTATACTGCTTGCATTAGAGTAGTGTAGCATGTTACTATTTGGTTACTCCTATTCTGTTGCATAGCCTGTCATTGTTGCTACAGTCATTGATACCTTACCCGCAATCCTAAATGCTTAGTATAGGATGCTAGTTTATCATCATTGGCCCTACATTCTTGTCAGTCTGCCTTGCTATACTATTGGGCCGTGATCACTCGGGAGGTGATCACGGGTATATACTATACATATATACATACTACAAATGGTGACCAAAGTCAGGTCGGCTCGAGGAGTACCCGCGAGTGATTCATGGATTGGGGGCTAAAAGGACCTTTGTCCCGACGGCCCTCTGTGTGGATCTTTGTGGCGGAGCGACAGGGCGGGTTGAGACCACCTGGGAGACAGGTGGGCCTGGCCCTGGTCGGCGTCCGCAATTATTTCATAATAACACGCTTAACGAGATCTTGGTATTTGATCTGAGTCTGGCCAATGGCCTATACGCACTAACCAACTACGCGGGACAGTTATGGGCACTCGACATCGTGGTATCAGCCGAAGCCTTCGTGACGTCAGTGACTGAGCGGCGCGCGCTGGATTGGATCGCGTAACGTGACTTCCTTTGTAATGGAGGTTGCTAGGTCTGCTTCCGGCCGCCCACGCAACGTGCAGGTGTGCAATGGGCGATGGGCCCGGACTCTGCGCGCATAGGATGTAGATCGGTGTGCTGACATCTTTGTTGTGCCTAGGTGGGGCTGCGACGTGTTGATCTTCCGAGGCCGGGCATGACCCAGGAAAGTGTGTCCGGCCAAATGGGATCGAGCGTGTTGGGTTATGTGGTGCACCCCTGCAGGGAAGTTAATCTATTCGAATAGCCGTGTCCATCGGTAAAATGACGACCCGGAGTTGTACCTTGACCTTATGACAACTAGAACCAGACACTTAATAAAACACACCCAGATAAGTTGCACAGACAACCCGGTGATCGCTTTTCCACAGGGCGACGAGGGGAGGATCGCCGGGTAGGATTATGCTATGCGATGCTACTTGGAGGACTTCAATCTACTCCCTTCTACATGCTGCAAGATGGAGGCTGCCAGAAGCGTAGTCTTCGATAGGACTAGCTATCCCCCTCTTATTCTGGCATTCTGCAGTTCAGTCGACTGATATGGCCTCCTTACACATATACCCATGCATATGTAGTGTAGCTCCTTGCTTGCGAGTACTTTGGATGAGTACTTACGGTTGCTTTGCTCCCTCTTTTCCCCCGTTTTCCTCTTCTTCTCAGATGCCGCAACCAGACGTGGGAGCCCAGGAGCCGGACGCTTTACGACGACTACTACACTGGAGGCGCCTACTACTACGTGCAGGCTGCTGACGACGACCAGGAGTAGTTAGGAGGATCCCAGGCAGGAGGCCTGCGCCTCTTTCGATCTGTATCCCAGTTTGTGCTAGCCTTCTTAAGGAAACTTGTTTAACTTATGTCTGTACTCAGATATTGTTGCTTCTGCTGACTCGTCTATGATCGAGCACTTGTATTCGAGCCCTCGAGGCCCCTGGCTTGTATTATGATGCTTGTATGACTTATTTATGTTTTAGAGTTGTGTTGTGATATCTTCCCGTGAGTCCTTGATCTTGATCGTACATGTTTGCATGCATGATTAGTGTACGATTGAATCGGGGGCGTCACACCGCCCGCGCCCCAGGAACCGCGAGTGGCGCCCTAGATTCTTCTATAGTACTCGATCTTTATTAGGTACCTAGCCAGTGATGTATTCGATATATAATATTCGAGACAATGTATTCGAGATTATATATATTAAGACGATGATGTATTCGAAATTATATATTCGAGACGATGTATTCGAGATTCAGTTTTTCCTTATTGATTAATTGCATCCATGCATTGTAATTTGAATACTAAATTGTTTTATATTTCTTCTGTATTAATTAGTAAAGTAAAAGCTATGGCGGACAATACCGGCAGAGAGAGAGAAGAGGAATTGTTCGACATCATACGCAACCCTCATAGGCTATATGATCTAAATGAAGATGACGGCTCCCAATATCTGAACAATACCGGAGAGGGTGATGAAAAGATATTCGATCTCGACGATCGAGCTGATGAAGTCATGAACTATGATTATGATGACACATACAATGTTAGTGATGACACAGACGATGCTGATCTTCAAATAACAAAGACTTCCGGCGAGGTATATATTTATATAAGCATGCATCCTAGTGATCATCACATGTTTTTTTATTGAAGATATATTAACGAATCGATCTTTCTTCTTTCAGCCCTCCAGATCGAGCAAATCTGCTTCTATAGACAGCAAGACAAAGCGAGGCCCGGGCAGATTGTTGAAGGATGGTGTAAAGTACCACATCGAATCCACCAAACTTAGTGGCGAACCCCTCACGCCTAAGAACGTTGCGGACAAGTGGACTCGTCAGTGCGGAGTTCTTGTGAAGGACAAACTCCCGATCTCCATTCAAGAATGGAAAGAGCCAAAGACTAAATGTCCAGGTGTTACTTGGGTCGATGGCAGAGCCAAAAAAGACCTGGTGAAATCTCTGATGGAACATTTCACCCTACCAGATCATTTCACTAAAGCAGATGTGGAGAAAGTCAAGGCCGCTGCTCTTAAGAAGATGGCAATTGCATTCAACACCCACAAGAAAACTATATGGGCCAACTACCTCGCTAATGAAAGGAAGACTCCAGATTTCAAGGGAACACTGGAGAAGCAAAGAGAACACTGGGAAGATTTCGTGACCTTCAAGGATTCAGAATTATCTAAGGAACGGTCGATGAAAAACAAGGCAAATGCCGCAAAAAAGACGCAGTTCCATAGGCTGGGTCCAGGTGGCTATGCGGTGGGATTGCCTAAGTGGGATAAGTCTGAGCAAGAGATGGAGGGTGCAGGGGTCGCTCCGATTACTAGGAGCTAGCCCCCCAGGTGCAGAACTTGGTTCTATGCGCATGGGGGCGTTGGACCCGAAGACAGGCCTGGTTTCGAAGAAGGCAAGTCTAAAAGGAGCCAAACAAAAGATACTTGACGCAATAGAAGAAGCTCGAGCGGGGGTGTTTACACCCAACAGAGAGAACGACGAGCTTACGCGCGCCCTGGGAAATCCTGAACACCCGGGAAGAACACGAGGCATGGGTGTTATTCCCTGGTATGAGGGCTTTTCGGACTGGAATGATGACTACAGGTCCCGTGCAAGAAAGAAGATGGAGGAGGAGAAGAAGAGGAAGCTGGAGGAGGAGCAGAGGAAGCAGGACGCAGAACGCCTTCAAGGCCTAGAAGCAAGGCACGCGGACCTGGCACTCAAATTCCAGCAGCAGCAACAGCAGATCGACTCACTTAGCCAGGAAAGGGGGTCTCAGCAGCGGCAGCAGCAAGCGGATGATCGTCCAGCATTGGATAGCACCGTCCCATCCATGCCGAGAAGCAGCGTTGGTTCTGCCCCGGGCGACACACTGCTGGATACATACCCTGTGGATGACATCATAGAGAACACTAACTATGAGCTACACTCCAAAATGAAGAACATATCCATGAAGGTGGCGGACGGCGTTGCTTTTCCAGTGACCCCCGAAGCAACCTACCATTGCATCCCGATTACAGAGGGCTATGCTCGTGTCATGGTTGATGAAGTGGTGGACCCATATTCGGGGCTAACGCTTGACATTCCTGGAGGTGAAGACGAGCGCACACTGGGAGAGGCCATACATCGTATCATCCTATGGAGAAAGGATTGCATCATCTTTCGAAGTCCACCAACACCGCGTCGTCTGCCGACTCCTCGAAGTCCGCCACCGAGTCAGCAGACTCCCGCTCCTTCAAGTCCACGAACGCGTGAGACTCCTCCTCCTCGAAGTCCGCCACCTCCTCCGCCGGTTTCAAGTCCGGCATCATGTCAGGCCACACCTCCTGCTTCAAGTCTGGCACATCGTCAGGCCACTTCTCCTGGTCCAACTCCACGTCAGCCGTCTCCGCCGTCTCAGCAATCACAGAAGAGACATGCCGCAGCTTTGGTGCGTAGCGGTACGAGTCGAGGTAGTTCAGGAAGTACAGGCGGACACAAGAGATATAAATACGGTCCAAGCCTCGCTCCTCTTCCTCAAAGGCCTTACGACATGACCGAGGAGCAAAACACAGCGATAGTGCAGGCCCAAGTGGACGCCCATTTTGGACCGAAACTGGCACCGCCACCAAAGGAGAAAGTGCCTCAGAAAATGATTGACCACTTCATTCATATGGCTAGAGCACCAGCTCCCAAGCCTGTTGACTCAGACTATGAGCGTCAAATCAGGAAGCTACATCGAGCACGACTACAGAAGGAAGCGAGCTCGAGCTCGAGCCAACAAGCAGCTGGCAAAAAATGCGGGAAAACCGTTCCCCAGCTGGGAGAACAGGCGGCGCAAGCGATCCCCCCGCTTGTTGTGCCAACAACACATGAGAGGAGTACACGTGCCAAATATTATTGTGGGCAAACCGTTAGTGTTCCCCAGCAGGGCGATGCGGTAATAACGAAGGAGCATATCATGCAGGCTGAAATGCTCAAGATCTCTGTTGGACAACTCCTCAAAATCGAGCCCATGTCTCCGCTTAAAGAATCGGAAATAAAATGGAAATATGCCTGGGGCCAACCTTTGGTCCATCCAGACAAGGTCAAGGACCTCCCAACGAGAATGTATGAATTGCATCAATGGTACATGAACATGACCAAGATTTCCAATCGAGTGTCCCTCATGGTGAATGTCAAGAAGGAGCATTATTACCATGAGAAAGCTCTGTCCATTGAGTATACAGAACTTTTTCAGTTATACAATCAAGACGCACTCGACAAGTCTATCGTCAGTTGCTATTGTCTGTAAGTGATTTCTTTCTGTAATTTAAGTCTCAAGCTAATTATGTAGTGATAATTTTGATCAATCATTACATGTAATTATACTCACTATATTCTTTTCTGTTGTATTATATGCAGAATGAAGATGTATGAAATGAAAAAATCTGGACGCTATGGCATTGGGTTCATTGACCCAAATACCATTAATGAGGACATATGGAAGTTTCCACTTTATCAAGCAGGTGTAGAGGAAAGCATGGTAGAGTTCTTGAAGCGCCTCAATAGCAATGAAGATATACTACTTCCTTACAACTTCCCGTGAGTCACACTGTCTTGTACTACAAATTCTATTTTTGCTTACTAGCTAGCTAGATGTTAATAATTAAGTGTATACTGTTTACGGTAGTTGATTAATTTTATGCACATGCCCGCTGACATGCAAACGTGTGCGCATGCAGTTGGCACTGGGTCTTGATAGACATTAAAGTTGAGGAAGGAAAAGTTGAATTACTGGATTCACTAACTAAAGAAGAAAGTGACTTCACCATCGTGAAGGGGATAGTCAACTGGTAATTTCAATCATTATTAACTATATATATCTCGGCCTATTATTAGTTCGTCATTTCCTGATATGAACTATTTAATAACCCCTTTATTAATTTTCTTTGCCGGCGGGCAGGGCATGGGCAAAGTTCATCAAGGTGACTCCAGGCGAATGGAAACAAAAGTTGTTTTGGCATCGACCAAAGGTAAGTAATTAAGTAGTACTAGCTAGCTACCATCTCTTTAATTCTTGTTTCAATATCTTAATTAATTATCATGCTTGATTAATCATTATCTGATTCAATTCCATTCTCGTAAAGGCCCTGAAGTAGGCGCCGGGGAATAATCTGTGTGCATTCTACGTTTGCGAGAACATTCACATGATGACGTCCGAAAGGAGCAGATTTGATAGACAGGACTGAGTACGTTTGTCAAAAACTATTCACACCATTATCGATATCTAGTCACACAACTAACACACATGCATATTGATCTCCTTCTTAACAGTTCAGAGAGGTGCGGGATAAGCTCCTACCATCAGACCGCATACTAGCACTTCAAGAGGAAATAGCCGGATTTTTGCTCGACCAGGTCATAAATCCCAAAGGAGAATACTATTACCCGCTACCGCCCCCATGAACCACTTTTCATCGTGCTCCGGAGGCACCAAGACAACATATGTAGGAGAAATTGTATATGTATATACATGTGTATGTGTGAATAATGGTGTTGGTTGTGAGACATTCGATGATATATTATATATATATACGGTTCTATATGTACGAGAAAATCTATTTATATATATGCATAACGTGTACAATTTGTAGTATCGTGAAATACCAGCAAAAAAATGGAATGGAAAATAAAAAAAAAACACCCAAACATTTAGTACCGGTTGGTGTTACCAACCGGTACTAAAGCCCTACGCGCATCCGGGCCTGGATCGTGCCACGTGTTCGCACTTTAGTGCCGGTTCATGATGAACCGCTACTAAAGGGGGGGGACCTTTAGTCCCCACTCTTTAGTGCCGGTTGGAGAACCGGCACTAAAGGCCGTTACGAACCGGCACTAAAGGCCGGTTCTGCACTAGTGTATTCGGCCTCCCTCCTGTGACTCCTTTATTTTTGGCTTCATTTCACATACACTCTTTTTTTCTTTTAGCACAAATATGCATGCATGCAAAAAGACAAAAGTGATGATGTCAGCCAAGATTCCTTTTTATTTGAAATTCAAAATGTTTTGTAGCTCAAACCGTCGTCGTGATTGAAAAACTGTCTTCATATAGAAGATTTGTCGCGAGGAGACCTTCAAAACTAGATCCCATATTGATATGTTCCGATGACTTTTCTTTTCGTGTCAAAAGTTACCAGACCCAGGCAAAGTAAGTTCTCATGTCTCTGGTTCATAAGTTACCATTTTGTTTATATAGAAATTACCGAAGCATAAAAATGGTTAACCAACCTTCTCCCCACCTGCAAATGAACTAAAGGACATAGTAGCTAATGCCATCCTACCTTCTCCCCTATTTCAAAATTTCAAAATGTTTTTTAGCTCAAACACCCGTCCGGTCGAAAACATTTTCACATAAAAAAATCGTCACGACAAGAGCTTCGAAACTAGATCTCATGTTCATATGTTTCGTCGTCTTTTTTCGGATCAAAAGTTACCACTTCTGCGCTAAGTAAGTTATCACACATGTGCTACATATGTTACCATGTTGTTTACATAGATATTATCGGGGCATAACATGGTTACTCTAACTTTCTTATCAAGTCGGGTTAAAGTTACCACGATGTTTGTGCATGAGTTATCACATGTACGATGCGTATAGTACCAAACTATTTTCACAAAAGTTATCGGGTGAATGTTTTTGTAAACACCCCCCTCGCCAAAGTTACCAGGATGGGGTGCATAAGTTATCAGGTCTGCGATGTGTGAGTTACCATGCTATTCATACAAAAAGTTATTGAAGGTATGTTTACACTAGTTTTTTGGGGTCAAAAAAGCTACCACGATATTTGTACATAAGCTACCAGGTCTACAATGTGTGAGTTACCATGCTAATGTCACAAAAGCTATCGAGGGGATATTTCATCAACTCCTCCCCCCCTCGTTGCCAAAGTTACCGGGATAAGATGCATAAGTTATCAGGTCTGGGATGTGTGAGTACCATGCTATCACACAAAAGTTCGTCAACTCCACCCCCCTTCGGTCGCCGAAGTTACCAGGACATGGGTAAATAAGTTATCGGGTCTGCAATGTCTGATTTATCATTGTATTCATAGAAAAATTACCTGGAGATATTTAATCAACTCCTCAAAAAAAATTAGAAAAAGGAAGCAACATGGAATGGTCAAATAGTATGATGTGCATTCTTTTGCACAACAAAAGATAGAGGAGAGCGTCAGGCCCAGATTTTTGGAACACTTCTACGGGGAATGCTCATTGAATGACTGATGTTGCTAAGTCACCTTCCGCTGCTCTTGCGTCATCCCTTTTCCAATTCTTTTTGTATGGCTCAAGTAGCGGAAGATCGATCCCAAAAACGGTATCTGAATTCAACACTCTAATTTGAATCTTATGTGCAAGAAGTTCAATGAGTCCCGATGCCATAATAGCCGCCACAATAAGAAAGAAGCAAGCGAAACAGCTAGAAGCGCTCACTTCGCCGCGCCCAACAATTCTTATTCACGGGAAAGCCAACTGAAAGATTCGATTCGGACTTTGTAGAGCCGCCAGTGCTGATAAAATTATGCTGTCCAGTCCGGGAAAGCAAGTGATTACCAATTTGACCCTTAGTCCCAGTGTTATATTTGGTTATTTACTAAAATCTCCTTTTGGTGGAGAAGGGTGGATTGTTAGTGTAGATGATTTAGAAGATATAATTGGTGGGCATGTATGGTTGGGTTTTATTTGTGTATTTGGCGGAATTTGGCATCTTCTGCATCATCCAGCAAGGCTCGGAAGTCTGAGCTATTAAGGTGCGGTTGATGGATAAGAGGCCTTCGATATGTTAAGGGAGAGAGGGGAGAGTCTTTCCTTTTCTGCAGCATTGCTTCTATGATCTTAGGAGCACTGGCCGCCATGGCCCAAACGGGGTTTGGTGAACCAACATGTCGCTCCTTTAGTTGAAGTATCGGGCCCCTTTTTCGTTGCCTAGGTTACACCTTCGGAATACCCCAGACGGGGATTTCGCTCTATTCCCCCCAATCTTCACTTTACGCCACGCCGACTCTCCTTCGTGGAATTAGACCAAGGGTCGAAGAAGCCACAAAAAGCATTGTGCTCTTGTAACTAATCTTTTAGTAGGCTAAGTTGCCAAATTCTAACTTCATGGGCGAGGTCTCTGGTTCAAGTCCAGGATGGCCCAGATGCGCCAGGGAAAAGAATAGAAGATTGCCATCCCCAACAAATCTGCTAGCAGCCCATTCGAGTTTCGCTTGGAAACAAGAAGCTCTTCTTTATTTGCGTTTTTTGCGCAAGATAAGCCCCCTATATTTGCTCTCTGGGCTCCCATATTCCTCTTTCGAGTCTTTCTCTAAAGTCCTATATTCGTTCTCTGGGTTCCCATATCCGTTTTCTGGGCTCCCATATTCGTCTTCTAGGGTTTCATATTCGTATTCGTCTTCTAGGATTCTCGGAAGGCATACCCTGGAACCAATTCATTCATCTGCCCTCTTCGCGATAAAGCTTTGCCTTACTTTGCTTGCTGGCCGGAACTAAGAGGCATGGATACCCATCTTTATCGATTCAAAAAAATGAATAAGTATCAGGGAGGCAGGGAATACGGGCCCGGTAGAGATAGGGAAGCTAGCTATTGCATTTGAAGGCTCCACAGAAAGAACCCGCAGGTACTATTACGACAGGTGGCTTTGAATCCAGTTTGTTAGTCGTTTGCGTCTCGGTTAACAAAAATAAGCTTGAATCCCTCCATTCGTAGATCAATTAGATGGAGAGTTCGATCCTGGCTCAGGATGAACGCTGGCGGCATGCTTAACACATGCAAGTCGAACGGGAAGTGGTGTTTCCAGTGGCAAACGGGTGAGTAACGCGTAAGAACCTGCCCTTGGGAGATACTCTAAAGAAGCTTCCTTACATCAACATGGGATTGCAAAAGGGAGGGAATTGAAAAAGGCGACTCCTCCTTAGTAGGAATAGTAGCTGAGGCTGTTTCAACTCATAACGAAGCTATTCCAGCACATAAGTCCGGGATGATCTAAGGTCGCTGGTGGAGACTGGAGAATGGGTCGAGTAAACTCCCTTAGGGCCAATTAAATCACAGAGGAGGAACTTTTCTTTCTTTTTTTTCTTTTTGATTTGAAGGGTATGTTCTCAAAAAAGAAAGGCAGATCAGGCAGTCCTCTCGTACTAGGGCTGGTTCCTCGCAGTTCTCCCTTTAACACCAACGATAGATAGGAATCGAACTATCTCACGACGTTCTAAACCCAACTCACGTACTTAATTAGTGAAAGATACGTTGGGATGTTTTCAGTTCTCCATCAAGAGGCGGGCAACTATCTCTTTTCGCACTAGACTTCGGATCACCTTCCTACTGGTTTTCTTCTCGGTCTCCCTGAGGGAGTTCTGGACTAGGGGGTGTCCGGATAGCCGAACTATCATCATCGACCGGACTCCAAGACTATGAAGATACAAGATTGAAGACTTCGTCCCGTGTCCGGATGGGACTTTCCTTGGCGTGGAAGGCAAGCTTGGCGATACGGATATGTAGATTTCCTACCATTGTAACCGACTCTGTGTAACCCTAGCCCTCTCCGGTGTCTATATAAACCAGATGGCTTTAGTCCATAGGACGAACGACAATCGTACCATAGGCTAGCTTCTAGGGTTTAGCCTCCTTGATCTCGTGGTAGATCCACTCTTGTAACACACATCATCAATATTAATCGAGCAGGACGTAGGGTTTTACCTCCATCAAGAGGGCCCGAACCTGGGTAAAACATTGTGTCCCTTGTCTCCTGTTACCATCCGCCTAGACGCACAGTTCGGGACCCCCTACCCGAGATCCGCCGGTTTTGACACCGACATTGGTGCTTTCATTGAGAGTTCCTCTGTGTCGTCACCGATAGGCTCGATGGCTTCTTCGACCATCATCAACGATGCAGTCCAGGGTGAGACCTTTCTTCCCGGACAGATCTTCGTATTCGGCGGCTTTGCACTGCGGGCCAATTCACTTGGCCATCTGGAGCAGATCGAAAGCTACGCCCCTGGCCGTCAGGTCAGATTTGGAAGTTTGAACTTCACGGCTAACACCCGCGGGGACTTGATCCTCGATGGATTCGAGCCACAGCCGAGCGCGCCGCACTGTCACGGCGAGCATGATTTAGCTCTGCAGCCGGACAGTACCCTGGAGGCCGCACTCGAACCCGCTCCGATCTTTGATTCGGAGCCGGCTGCGCAGATCGAGGACGGATGGCTAGACACCGCCTCGGGGGCTGCAACCTCTACGGCGATAGAGCTGAACAATGACCTTGTCCCTCATAAAGCTCGTGACTCCGAGGCGCCGGACTCCTTGCTGGACTCCGAACCTCCCGCGCTTCCTCCGATCGAATCTGATTGGGCGCCGACCATGGAGTTCACCACAGCGGACATCTTTCAACACTCACCTTTCAGCGACATCTTGAGTTCGCTAAAATATCTCCCGTTATCAGGAGAGCCCTGGCCGGACTGCGGCCAGAACAGTTGGGATGCGGACGACGAAGAAATTCAAAGTCCACCCACCACCCAATTAATAGCCACTATCGACGATCTAACCGACATGCTAAAGTATGACTCCGAAGACATCGACGGTATGGACGATGATGCCGGAGACAACCAAGAAACAGCGCCTACCGGGCACGGGAAAGCCACCCCAACTCATGACGTATACATGGTGGATACACCAAAAGGAAGCGATAATGAGGAAAAATGGGACGTGGCGAAGGACAACTCCCCCAACAAACAACCAAAGCGGCGGCGCAAGCGCCGCCCGAAGACCGGCATCGATAAAAACGGCACCCATACGGACCCGGCCCTAGAGTAGGGCGAAGCAGTGGACGACGCAAATGTCAACAAGCAGCCAGCCGGACATGAACTGTACAAGCAACCCATCCCCGGCGAAGATGATCTCACATCACTAGAGCATATGAATCTTCATAAAAGGCTCGTCGCCACTGCAAGAAGTTTGAAGAAGCAAAAGCAGAAGCTCAAAACAGCGGAGGACGCACTCAGAATGAGATGGAGCAAAGTACTCAACAGCGCAGACAAACATGGCGCTAGTCACCAGACAAAGAGCTACCCGAAGCGCAAGCTGTTGCCCGAATTTGACGAGGAGGCCTTAGAGCCCCCGCAGTCAAAAAAGAAAGAAGTCGCCTGGCTGGATAGACGACCAGATGACAGGCCAAGAGCAACAAGGGGCGCCGTACACAAGCCGGCACACGATCAGCATAAAGATCCTCGAAAAAAGGACGACCCAGTCAGATCTATTTATGGGCCAAAAAAGAAGACTCCAGGAAGCAACATAACCCGCCGAGCATTTGAAGACAACGGCACACCCAAATACAGGGGCGCCGCACACCCACTATGTTTCACCGACGAGGTACTGGATCATGGATTTCCAGCGGGATTCAAACCCGTAAACATAGAAGCATATGACGGAACAACAGACGACCCCGGAGTCTGGATTGAGGATTACATCCTACACATACATATGGCCAGAGGAGATGATCTCCATGCCATAAAATACCTACCCCTCAAGCTCAAAGGGCCAGCTCGGCATTGGCTTAAAAGCCTCCCAGAAAATACCAATGGAAGTTGGGAAGAGCTCGAGGATGCGTTTCGAGCAAATTTTCAGAGGACCTATGTCCGTCCTCCGGATGCAGACGATTTAAGTCACATAACTCAATAGCCCGGAGAGTCAGCACGCCAATTCTGGAATAGGTTCCTCACTAAAAAGAACCAAATAGTCGACTGTCCGGACGCTGAAGCCTTAGCAGCCTTTAAACACAACGTCCGAGACGAATGGCTTGCCAGACACCTCGGCCAGGAAAAACCAAGAACAATGGCCGCACTAACAAGCCTCATGACCCGCTTTTGCGCGGGGGAAGACAGCTGGCTGGCTAGGTGCAGCACCAGCGACCCGAGTACATCCGAAGTTAGGGATGGAAATGGGAAATCACGACACAGAAAAGATCAGCGCCGGAATAAGGAAAATGGCCCGAATAGTACGGTGGTCAACGCCTGATTCAAAAGCTCTCGGTCGAACAACAAGACACTGCCCCTCAAGGACAACAGTGACGAGCTATCCAACCTAAATAAGATTCTGGAAAGACTATGTCAAATACATGGTACCTCCGGGAAGCCTGCAAACCATACCCACAGAGATTGTTGGGTCTTCAAACAATCCGGCCGACTTAATGCCGAACACAAGGGGCTCGACACACCAAGCGAAAGTGACGAAACCCAAAAGCAGCACTCCGGAAAACAGAAAACTTTCCCACTAGAAGTCAAAACAGTGAACTCAATTCATGTGATAACGCGAAAAGACAGCGCGGCACCTGCAATACCAGGACACCGCCCGCAGAATGGGGATAGACCATACCAAAATTTGCCATAGCAGCATCCTTCAAAGGAGTGATGCCAGGCCCTTAAGCCAATTATACAGGCTCCGTACAACTAGAGGTTGTGTTCGGTTCATCCGACAACCTCCGTCGCGAAAAGCTCCCTATCCATCGCCCCATTGAAACAGTAGCCATTAAGCACTACTAGGGCGCGCAGCTTCCGCCAGCCCTAACGCAATACCACATTATGCGTTTTTACGCTTAAAAATGCCCGGTCAACGTGGCATAATTTCATTAAAAAGTAACTCCGAGTGTTCCTCGACTACGGAGAACGAGAGACTGCCTCGACAGCCACACACTAATCAGACCTTGTGGGTCAAAGCCCCTTAAAACAGGTAATTCAGACCTCGGACATGGTTAGGCGAGTCCGGCAAGGGGCTTCCCAGTCGCATATCCCCTTTATAAGGGGCTGCGTGTATAAATGATGAGAGCCAGTAAAGCTCAATTTTCTTCCTTCTATTCTATTCTTATACAACCTCTGCACGATATTTCTTGGAAACTAAGTCCTTCTCCTTTACAGATGAAGCTCGTGCTACACCCGTCCAGGATACAGCACAACGGAGACACAGACGCAGACGTGCAGCAGGGACCCGTTGCAAGGATTCTTTTCAGATTAAGACCCTGCGTCAACCTTTCTTACTGTCTCTTGTTGATACACATCCCCCGGTTTCCTACCATAACCGAGGAGGAGGCTGGCATTTTGGCATCGGCCGCGTCAGAAGTTCCCGCCTGAACCTGGACACTAGGGGCTTAGGGCATTGTTCTGCCCGGTATTATAAAGACCGAACACCTCAGGGAGTGTTCGGCGTCTCGAGTTACGCCTTATATGCATCAGCTCCGAATCATGTCTTTGGTCAAATGTTGGGTTTGCCCGGCTCCTGTGTTTTGCTGCCTTACATTCCGTATCATCGGCTAATGCGGCTCCAGGAGAACTACTGCGATTGTGCCCTGGTTCGGCCGGGCGAGCACCTCAGTAGAGAAAGCCGAAAACTGACTGTCATGATATAGCGAGAGACTGGTCAACCACTCGATCGACCATTGGAATGTCTAGAATTCCTCCGCTTTGACGAAGGACCGCTTCCCGGTCAGGCACATACGCGCCCCGAAGTTCGGAGAGGAGCGGTGCCGCTAGGGGCTATATAGTAGCCCCACATTCGAGCTCCTATGGCTAAGTAAAAGTGATAAAGCATTATAGTCCGGTTGCCTAGTTTGCTACGCTATCACCTCCCTAAAAGGACCAAGACGTTGGATTAAGTGTGAAAAAGCGCTTTTCTTTTTGCAAACACCACCGCACCATGTGCGTGGGGGCTGAAGCCAAAGACTGCAACTTTTAGGTTATTCATACATATACGGCCGCACAGGAGATAGTTCCATACTTGAACACACAAGTATAAAAAGTTATTGCATTATCAACATCTCAGAAATCATACATGTCATTCAAATATAACATCTTTCGAGCACTGTGACTCTATTACACGAGCGCCCTGCAGGACTTCCTCAAAATAGTGCTCGGTGGGGAATCGGCTTTTGTCCGAACCCCGGGATGCAACAGCGGTGGCATCCATCTCCGCCCAGTATGTCTTACCATGAGCGAGAGCCATCCGTGCACCTTCTATGCATGCCGACCGCTTCATCGCCTCAATACGCGGCACCGCCCCAAGGAATTGCTGCAACAAGCCAAAATAACTCTTCGGCTTGGGCCCTTTCGGCCACAGATGAGCGACCACATCCGTCATGGCAAGTCCGGACAATCTATTCAGCTCAGACCACTCAACCAGCCGATCACTCAACGGAAGTGGACGCTCCGGACTATGGAATTGAGACCAGAAAAGCTCTTACATTTCATGATCCTCCTGGCTTCGAAAGTGCACGACTGCGTCCGCCGCACTCGCCGCCAAGTCCAGATAAGGATCCTCCGCACCGTACAATCGGCCCAGCTAAGCATACTTCAGGTCCGTGAACTTCCTACGCAGCATAAAGGGCTTTCCAGCCACAATGTCTCCGACCTGACGCAGTTCCTCCTTCATAGCCCGCATCGCACTACGGGCATCCTTGGCTTCGGCGTCGGCCTTCTTCAGGTCCTCTTGCTCCGCTTGGCGTTCTCCTTCAAGAACATCTAGGCGGTCGGTAGCAACTTTTAATTTCATGGCCATTCCGGCCATCTCCTCCCTGCTTCGGCAGTGAGCAGCCTTCTCGGCTTCTAGCTCTTCCGCTGCCTTTGAGGCAACCGCCTTGCTTTCTCTGGCTTGCTCCTTGGCCCGAGCAAGTTCTGCTCGGAGGCCTTCCACAGTAGCAGCACTATCTGCATCAGGCATACAAATTGTAAGGAATGGGCGTCAGCTCCCTTACTAGGCGACCGCAGAGCAACCACATACCTTGAGACTCATCGAGTCGTTTATTGACCAGCGAGATGTCCGCATCCGCAACGTCGAGTTGCCTCTTCAGTTTGGCAAATCCATCAGTCCGGCTGGCCACCGAATGTTCCGCCACCTGCATAGGAAAGGCGACAATCTATAACTGAGATTATGATTCTCGGCATGCTGTCGCTTTCGACAGCATACCAAGTCTCAGGGGCTACTATCTATACAGGGCGCACTTCATGTGCAAAACTATCAAAAGGTATGTCATTTTTTGCGTACCTCAAATCCCGTCAGCAAACTTCCATCGGCCTCACACAACCCGCTTTCGGCGGACGATATCCTCTCAATCACCATACCCATTATTGTGCGGTGATCTTCTGAGATGGACGCCCTCTTAAGCAAATCTTGCAGCTCCACCGGCCGTACTCCAATGGGTGCCGAACTCTCTGGCCCCGCCGGACTCGGGGAGACCCTCCGCGACGACACCTCAGGGTCGTCCGCCCCGTGCGATGGGGCGGCAGATGGAGGCGTTTCGCTCTCCATCATCTCCGGACGAAGGTCTCCTGAAGATGAGCTGTGCTGAGATGGGCTGAGATCCGAACTACAAGGTGAAAACTTCGGTTACCCTTAGAAATTAAACAGGGATGTCCACTATTACAAAATCCCCCCTTTTTCTACTTACAGCTCGCTAGAGGGCTGATTCCTCCGAGGAGACAGTTCGGCCGAGGCTCTTTCCGGCACGGGACCTTCCGGTACAGATTTCTTTCCCCGCTTTGAGGCCTTGGCCTCCGGGTCTTCGGAAGCGGTCCTCTTCTCTCCTTGGAAGGAGGGACTCTCGATTCCTCCCTTACTGAAAGCCTCCGTGGCTGAGGTAGTAGATCCCTTGTGTCCTCCTTCGCCCTCCTCCGAAGGTGCAACCTCCAACATATTGATCAACACGGGATCCTGCATGGTCTCAGGGAGGGGGGCCGGACACCGTATCAGTTTTGCTTGCGCTATCCACTCCTGTCCAAGGGATAGCTGGTTAAAAGGCAAACCCACATTAAATAAATGGACGATGTGTCCGAACACAAGGCTACTTACTTGAGTATCCGGGCGATTGCAGCTTAGGCCAGCGTCCTTGGTCAATTCCGAATGCATCTCTTGCGATCCGAAGAACAGTTTGTACATCTCCGTGGGTGTCAAACCCATGAAGTGTTGAATAGCTCGTGGCCCCTCCGGATTAAATTCCCACAAGCGGAGGGGGCGACGTTTGCAGGGCAGTAGGCACCGGATCAACATAACCTGTACCACTACGGCCAGATTGATCTCCCTTTCTTGGAGGCCTCGAATCCGGTCCTGCAACAGGGGAACGTCCTTGGACGGCCCCCAGTCACGCCCCTTGTTGACCCATGACGTCAGTCGCCGTGGAGGGCCCAAGCGGAAGACGAGTGGCAGCCTCTGCCTGCTGCCCCTGGGAGCGGTGATATAGAACCACTCCTGTTGCCACAAGCCGAGCTCCTCCTGAAAAGAGCCCTCGGGCCATGGAGCATCGACCCTCTTATTTATAACCGCCCCGCCACACTCTGCCTGACGCCCCTCAATCATCTTCGGCTCCATGTTGAAGGTTTTGAGCCACAAGCCGAAGTGAGGAGTAGTGCGGAGGAAGGCTTCGCAGACGACAATGAATGATGAGATGTGGAGGATAGACTCCGGAGCCAAGTCATGGAATTCCAGCCCATAGTAAAACATGAGCCCCCTCACGAAGGGATCCGTTGGAAAGCCTAAACCCCGACGAAGGTGAGACACAAACACGACGCTCTCGCCAAGCTCGGGAGTAGGAATAACTTGCCCTCGGGCAGGCAGCCTATGCGAAATCTCGTAGGTTAAGTACCTGGCGTCTCTTAGCTTTAGCACGTCCTCTTCCGTGACGGAGGAGGGCATCCACCGGCCTCGTAGGTCGGGGCCGGACATTGTCGAAGATCGAAGGTACCCAAATATGGATCCCTGGGTGTTGGAACTCGGGGCGAGGGGCGGATTCAATAGAAGATTGAAGGAAAAGAACGGGCCTTGGTCTCATTATAAAGAGGGAGAATACCAAGAGCCGTCCCCGTGACCGTTTGGAACCCGCCTTCGATGGAGGGGGCGTGGCAACGGGCGCGGTTGGGTTACCCACGTCCGTACTGATGGGAATCCCGGAATAAGGGGAACACGATCTCTGCTTCGACAAGATGTGCCAAGGAAACCGCCTCGCTAAACGCGTGGAGGTGGAACAATAAAAACAATTTGAGTAAAGGCTTGGTAATGGTGTGACGTCACGCCACAAAATACGTTAGCAGATTGAACTTGTGTCATATTATTCTCTCTACGGTGGTACTTGGAATTTATTTTTTGCAGAGCCGGACACTATCCTGGTGTTCACAATCTTCTATAAATTATTCGGAGGAAGAACCCGCCTTGCAATGCCGAAGACAACATGCGCGGCGGACTCGTCATCATTGAAGCCTGGTTCAGGGGCTACTGAGGGAGTTCCGGACTAGGGGGTGTCCGGATAGTCGAACTATCATCATCGGCCGGACTCCAAGACTATGAAGATACAAGATTGAAGACTTCGTCCCGTGTCCGGATGGGACTTTCCTTGGCGTGGAAGGCAAGCTTGGCGATACGGATATGTAGATTTCCTACCATTGTAATCGACTCTGTGTAACCCTAGCCCTCTCCGGTGTCTATATAAACCGGATGGCTTTAGTCCATAGGACGAACGACAATCATACCATAGGCTAGCTTCTAGGGTTTAGCCTCCTTGATCTCGTGGTAGATCCACTCTTGTAACACACATCATCAATATTAATCGAGCAGTACGTAGGGTTTTACCTCCATCAAGAGGGCCCGAACCTGGGTAAAACATCGTGTCCCTTGTCTCCTGTTACCATCCGCCTAGACGCACAGTTCGGGACCCCCTACCCGAGATCCGCCGGTTTTGACACCGACACTCCCCAACTAGGGGAAACCTCAAAGCAAACAACAGAGCAACACCTATCTTTTTTCTTTAAGCACTGAACATCTGGATCCCCTTCCGACTTGCTTTTCCGAGCACTGATCTTTCTAACAACTGGAACTCGTCTCCCTTTTCCTGATTCACATCTTCTTCGGCTTTTGCTATGGAAGGCGGCTCTTACGCGACTAGGCCGAGGAAACCTCCAATACTGGCTGAACGTCCAGTCCAGTAAGAAGGAATAGAGAAGAAGAAAGTCACTCATCAACTCCTACTTTGGTTATTGAGACTTGCCCGCATAGCATAGAACACATTATGAGAGATGTTGAATGAGGCTGGTTGCTTCGTTATATGCATGCTAATGGGGCACGATGGAGTACCCTAAACCAGAGATCCTCGAAAAAAAAGTCTCGATTCGAGGAACGAAACGCGTCGACGCCAGGTCAATTTATAGTTCTAGTCTACTGGCCCTAATTCGCAGTCGCATTTATTACACTTTTACAAGACGAAAGCGATAGTGGTTAGAACACGCTAGACTGGCTGATGCTATAGATTTGCTCCATCCAGAGTCACCCAAAAGGACCTTATCTGTTGGGAATATTCCTATCGGAAGAACAATCAGAAAATAAGGAGATAGTCAGTTGGCACTTTTCACACAAGAACCGCTTTTCGAACTCAAAACAGAAGTAGGAAACGTGTTGTCAAAAATGTCGGAGGTTACCAGATCTCTGAGACTACCATTGATCCGAGGTTGCTATTCCCTTCTATTGAAGGCTTTTTACCACTATCATACATGACTTTTTTTCGCCCTTCTTTTTAGAACTCATATAGAGGAGAGTGAAGGTCATGGCTTATTGAAGCAGAACGTCAATTGGCCAAGAGAAGGGGAACTCCTTTCGTCGGTAACTATTGAATTGCCTATCTAACAGTGGAGCGTCCTACTCTAACTAAATGCTCAACTGAGGTCGTGTACAACAACCTTAACCGCACAAGCCCGGGCCTTGCACTGGTGTTCGCTGTCAAGAAGCTACGACACTACATGATAGCACATCGGGTCACCCTCATATCCAAAGTTCATCCACTTAAATATCTCATGACAAGACCAATGACAACTCAAGCACCAAAGACAAAGGTATCACTTGTAAAAGTGATTTTCATCGTAGTACTCGCTCTAGCGTTAGGTTCAATGCAACATGTAAATACCTCTACCTATGAGTCCAGAGTGGCCAAGAGGATGAATAGGTTATTCTAATGACCATAGGAATAAGGAAGACTCGTAGAAGAAGGAAATTGTGCTTCTTCAGTTCTACATTCAAATTATTGTGAGTAGATGGATACCAGGCCTTTTCTGAGAAACTTGGTTTCAGGCGTGGAGAAGCATTGGGAACCCCAATATCTTTCTTTGGAGCAGTTTCTTTTCCCGTCCCCTCGCCCCAGCATAGCGCTTTGCAAAACGAGGATTTTTCCACCACACCAGGGGCGGGCATTACGCTCAAGCAGGGGAAGTCAATTTGACTGATGTCCTTAACAGGATGGTACTGACTTTCATACAGGTGCTGCATGGCTGTCGTCAGCTTGGCACAAACTATACAAAAGTCTTAATTAGGGTGTTTTTTTCGATCAACCCGAAACTCTGAATAGAACCGACCCTGACTAGACCTTTTCCCAAGCAACTCCGAATACTGGAAAATATGAATGAAATTCGATAAGAGAAATCAGAGCATGTTTCTAAATTTGTGATAACTACTTATTTATGAGTGAGAAATGCTTCATGCGAGCACCCTTGTCTTTCGTGCGGGTCGGAACTTACCCGACAAGGAATTTCGCTACCTTAGGACCGTTATAGTTACGGCCGCTGTTCACCGGGCGTTAGGAATCGAGGATCTTTTAACAATACCCTCTAAGGGATGGTTAGTCCAAGACTTGGAAAGCCACCTACAAATGCTTTACGCCCAATCATTCCGGATAACGCTTGCATCCTCTGTCTTACCGCGGCTGCTGACACAGAGTCCCGGAATGAAGGTATTTGCTACGACCTTCGCAATCCAAACAAGAAACGATTTGAGTAGTAAGCGGCATCCCCTCTGAGTTGTGAGTAAGCGAAACCATTCTTTTTTTGTTCTTCTCCAGATTTTGGCCGGAGGGCTTTGTACCAGGAATAGATCCAGGGGGAGGACGCGAATAGAAAAGGCTATGAGGATCATAAAAATTGAGGTGGAGGGAGATTGTATAACTAAGGATCGAGTAGAGGAAGACGTTAGTCTTTCAGTTGTAGATGATCATTACCGAAAAAGATGTACATTCGAATGAAAAAACGAAGAAAGTATGGCCTATACTACTACTCTATGGATAAAGTTTCTCAAATTGATAGAGAAAGCACCGTAAAGATAAATTAGTGAGCGACTGGGTCGAACTTTATTAGTCATCAATGCGATTTCTCGCACTTTTTGATACCTCCGAGGGGGTACACTTTAAAGGCATGCAAAACTTGCCTTACAGTCATGCTGGACGAGGCTAGGCGGTGAATGCAACGCTGGGAAGTTTTGTCCCGGTTCCCGGCATCGATTTCACGTGTCGGTTGCCCAACCCAATAAGTAGTAGTTTTTGAATGATTCGTGTTAGCCCCTTTTTAATGTGGATTTGATAAAGAGCAAGTCAATCCACCGTTTACGGATTGGAAAACATGGGCTATATACTAAACCTGGGATGGGTCCATCTCCTGCTCCAGAGATCGGCGCTTGCCCGCGCCAGTCCATGAAAGGTGGATGAAGGTGAGTTTGACTACAAACTCGAGGATGCTAGGAACGATCTCTTTTCGGTGAGTGGCATTTCACCCCTAACCACAACTCATCCGCTGATTCTTCAACATCAGTCTGTTCGGACCTCTGCTTAGTTTCATCCAAGCTTCATCCTGGTCATGGATAGATCACCGAGGTTCGGGTCCATAAGCAGTGACAAAGGCTGGATGGCCAAGGCGCCCTTTCGAGACTAGGACTCTCAGGTGGGTAAGATTCGGAAAACAGAAAAGCTAACCTGAATTCCTGCTTATCCCTAGGCTGCTGCTCTATTCCCTTAGATGCAATAGTTTACTGATCTGCCATTCCTTACTTTGATCCGACCCTGTTCCCCAACTAGTTTGCTTGCTCACTGGAATCGGAATAGTTGAGAACAAAGTGGCGAATGGGTGCGTAACGCGTGGGACTGATCTTGACGTTGGCGTTGGTTTTTCCAATGAAAAACAAGAACATTCTTTCACGAACTTCCATGACAAAATGCTAGTTGCCTTGTAACGCATACACTGGAGCATTTGTCCCATCGACGAAGTTCGCTATGATGAACTAATAAGTTTCTCTTCTTGTCACCTTCTTTAAGCCTTTCCTTCCGCTTCCATCGAGAAATATATATAGATAAGCTTGGGGGGGGGGGCTAGAAGAGTGGGCATGTGGGCTTCTATCAAAAGAGGAAAAGATACCGCTATCGCTATGGTAGTAGCTGGTCCGAGAGGATGATCAGCCACACTGGGACTGAGACACGAAAAAGAACTACTAATCCTTAACTTTTCGAGGAATCCTTCATCAGGACTCTGAAGAAGGAAACTCTCTTCCCGTCTTGCGTAACTGACCACTGCAGTAGTTTCCCATCATAAGGCTTTCCATCTATAGATTGAGCCATTACCCACCAAGGATCCCATTCGTTCAGAACTCAGTCGACTGCTTCTATAGATAAGGCGGAACGTCCTTAGTTCAGCATTATAGCACATAGTCTTCGACGCTACTACACCCGTCGCTGTCTCGGCTGTGATACCGGAGGCTCTAGGGAAGTCGGACGAGAGAGCACTCATCTTGGGATGGGCTTACTACTTATATGCTTTCAGCAGTTATCCTCTCCGCACTTGGCTACCTAGCGTTTACCGTAGGCATGATAACTGGTACACCAGAGGTGCGTCCTTCCCGGTCCTCTCGTACTAGGGAAAGGTCCTCTCAATGCTCACTTCTATATCTTACTCTATCTTGTTTTTTAGTATTATCTAAAATAACTGATGAATTATGAATTTCCCATAACTTAGGTAAATGCTTTACCAACATATGTAGTGTAGTAAAAAATAAATAAATGGAATTTAACTCTTTCATGCTTACTTTAACTAGTTATTTTGGTTTTCTACTGGCTGCTTTAACTATAACCCCAGCTCTATTTATTGGCTTGAACAAGATACGCCTTATTTGAATTGACTGATCCAGTGGAAATTGAAGACATCTATCCATTTATAATCCTCCTTCAATGTCCGTCTGGCCCGAGGAAACCTTTGCACGCCTCCGTTACCTTTTGGGAGGCCTACGCCCCATAGAAACTGTCTACCTGAGACTGTTCCTTTTCGTTTGCCATTAACTGATCACCAATGTTGCGTAACAGTCACTCAAATACAGGGTTAGAGAGCACGTCCTTTCTTTCTTACGAGAATACAATATGGTATAGATAATCCAGAAGAAGTCTGCATAAAAGTCTTTGCCCAAAAGGATAATCCTAGAATTCCCCGACAAAGAAGAATATATTTTCTAGTTGTAGCTTTTGAGGAGAAGAAGGATTGAATCAAAGGGACGAGCAAAGGCAAAGCAATGGCATGTTTGAATTCCATAGAGGAATCCCCAAGCAAAGGACAAGACGCTAACGCTAACACTATTGATATTCCTAGCGCTTGTTTTTGTAGGATGCCAAGGAATCATTCACTATCATAGTCAGTCTCACCTTCGCTTAGTTGAGGGATACTAACATCACCATCTGCACTGAGGAATATCTGAGATTTCTCAGGGTTCACGTGCATGCCCCCGCCACCACGTTCGACCACAGAAATAAATCCACTTAGATTTACGTGCCTTAAGATGTCCAGAATTTGAGGACGGTCAAGATGATATGAATCATAGCATCGTTATTGGGTTAGCCATACACTTCAAATGTTTCTAGCGATTCACATGGAATCATCAAATGATACAAGTCCTGGATAAGAATCTACAACGCACTAGAACACCCTTGTTGACGATTCTTTACTGCGATAGCATCTAGGGTTCCTCCCATTCTTTTCCGGTGCACTCGCTTTGTATCTCCGACACACAAGGAAGGACGTGGTGGGAAGGCATGACCTCTTTTTGCTCCCCATTTCGTTGGAACTGAGGCCTCTGTCTACTGGCCCCGCACTTCATCAGTAGTAAAGCCCGGCGCCTGAAACCCAAGCTCAAAACCACCCTTCCTTTAGTTGGACCGGCATACATATCTTATCTCGTAAGAAACCATGGCCACCAAATTCGGGATGGATTGGTGTGGTTCCTCTACGCCTAGGACACTAGAATATCGAACCATGAACGAGGAAAGGCATGAGATACCAGGTGCGAAGAACCCCGGAGGCGACTGCAATGAGCAAAAATGTCACTCACCGGCCTAAACGACGAGCAAACACTCGAACGTGAGAGCAAGGGATCACACTTTCAACCCGATTCACCGCCTACGTGCCC
>NC_041381.1:570831951-570940823 GCF_002162155.2 Triticum dicoccoides | reverse complement strand
TACCGCGGCTGCTGGCATGGAGTTAGCCGGGGCTTCTAGGTTAAGTTGGTTGGTTAGTGTATCACGACCGGGGACACCTGGCACTGACTCATTCCTGTATTCTTCAAAACCGAAACGGGGTAGTCCGCATCTTCACAGACATGTCTATTTCACCGAGCCTCTCTCCGAGACAGTGCCCAGATCGTTACGCCTTTCGTGCGGGTCGAAACTTACCCGACAAGGAATTTCGCTACCTTAGGACCGTTATAGTTACGGCCGTCGTTCACCGGGGCTTCGGTCGCCGGCTTCCCTGTCATCAGTTCACCAACTTCCTTGACCTTCCCGTTGCGTGTTAGCGCATCTGTTTTCTTGCTTGATTTTTATACGATTTTCTGGACTGATCTGAAAAGTAGAAAAGGACAAAACTTAGAAATCTAAGGCTGAAGGCTAGTTTCATTAACGAGTCTCACCTATTTCTTACTTCCCCTACCAGCCCTACCTACATCACCTTTCATATGGAACAGACATGCTTTAGTGATGGGGCTAGCCGCAAATAGTCTAGCTGAGCTAGTTAGTGTGTGTTTCACATTAGCTCCTTGGCATGTGTTCAAATCCCATATTTAGCATCATTTTTTTGACTAAAAATGTAACCAGGGCATGCCAAATAGATCTAGCATCCCAAAAAATGACAGATCCAATCCAAAGAAAAAAAATCACGGCAGTCAATGCCATAGTCTCTGGATTCTTCCCACTAAATTCGCCATCAAGTTAGCAAGCCACCCGTCCGCCCCATCTCGGATGGCCTCTAGGCCATGGAGATGCGGAGGATCTCGGCCCCCCGCCGGCAGGAGGAACCTTGTTCTCGTTCTTGTTAGATCTAACATCTTGGTTGGGGCTGCATGGCAGCGCAATGTCCTTTAGTAGGAATGATGCCTCCCACGTTCTATCCTTGTTCTGATGGTGCATCTAGCATAGTTGGAGGGCATGTGGAGGTTGGTCTTCGTGGGATCTCGCGAGATTCGGCCGGTGCTGGTCTTCGGTGGATTTGTTTGGATCCGGTCTTTGTTCGTCCTTGTTTGAGAGTTTACAGGTTTGTTCTTTCTGATCTAAGACTTTCTTCATCAGTGATGGTTGCTACTCTGGTGCGTTGGTCCTATGGGGCCTTAGCACAACGACTTTCTGACTATCTACTACAACAAGGTTTGCCCAGCTTCGGCGAGGGAGGGACGATAACAGTGGCGCGCCTTCGACTCGCTCTAGTGCTTGCAGTCATCGCTAGGTGGTCCATGAACATGGTTGTCATTTTTATTACCTCTGTTGTTCTTTGTACTGCCATGATTGAAGATGAATATATTGGAGGTTTTTTGAAAAAAAACTAGGATAATTGTTGAGTTGGACGAGAGAGAAATAAGAAAAAAAGTTTGCCTTCTAATAAGAGATGATCTCTTATAAATAAGATAATTTTGTCCATTGTCTAAGTTTTCATCTCTTAGTTACATATTTTCTAGTATAATCTCCATAAATTTAGAAGATAACTATAAGAGATAACCCATTGTAGGCTATGTATTGTTGTCTTCTCTAAATTACATGCATGGTAAGATAAGACAGTATTATCAACGATTATACATGCCATAAGAACTCCTACAGAAAGCCCCAGCTCCTCATCATTCTTGCAGGAGGCAATCTAGTCTGCAGAAGATCCCCGCGTTCCAGTACATATCCCTTGCCTCTGGTCACGGCTCCGACATCATGTGGCAGCGGGCGTTTCCTCTTTCGCGTTTGTTGGTCTCTTTTGTTTTATTTGTCTCGCGTCTAGATGTAACGTCATGGCGGTGGAGATGCTGTTGCATGGAAATGGGTTCCTCTGGCTCCCTTCTGTAATGAAGGCGTCTTCTTTGACATCGACATGGAGCTATGTTTGTAAGTGCGCAATTTTGTTCTCATCGGTCAGTTCGTAAATATCCTATGGGCCTTTGGCTTCGTATTGTCATCTTCGGCCAAGTTTGGGGTGTGTCTCTAGTCAATTTAAAAGAAGTAAAACCTTCTAACGTAGGAAAGTTTCTAATGCGGTGTATAGAGCCTATTTGAAATGATTCGGGCTTGTTCAGTTTCTGCGGAGAAGATGTTGGTAGCTAGGATCTCGTTTTTTACATGTTTGTATATGATTTGTCATGTATGTCTTGCCTTGAGTATTAATGTTTGATACATTTACCCTGAAAAATAAGCCTTACAGATTTGAAACATATTTCCTCACACACATATGAGGTTGTATGTTAATCAACTCTTTATAGGGTTTTCCTATGTGGTTGTGAGCCAGGAATTTAGATATGGGAACTCAAAAATCATGAACAAAACATAACCTCTACAATAGCAAAGAAAGATTCATTAACGTAATAAATGAACAAAAAAAATAGATTTTGACACCATGAGATGTGAGCCACGTCCAAAACAAATAAACAAACACCATGTTTGACTTCGGTAAAGAAATCATACAATTAAGTGTTGCACAATGAAGATTTGCAATTTTGTGCCTTGTCAAAAATATTTTTTGTCACAAAACACAATTTTATCATATATTTGTAGATTGTAGTGTCACAAAAGAATAAGAACTATCTAGACATGTAATAGTGCTCAAAAGTTACAATGCAAGTGAAAAGAACAAATGTTGATCGATGTCCACCCACGCCAGTAGGATTAGAGGGAATAGGAGATGGACCGGATGGCTAGTCCCTGGGCTAACACAACAACTAGTGCCACCTAGTGAATGTTAATTGTGGTTAACAACAACAACGACGACGATGACAAGAACAACAGCAACAACAACACCACCACCACCAACAACAACAACACTGTAGTGTTACATGCACGGTTTTTGAAAGATGTAACCCAATTTTCTTTAGCTTGTGGTACAACACCTGGTAGGGCTCAATGTGATCCGGTGTGTTCATTCGAAGCTTTGTGCGCCTCCTCATTGCATCCCAGAAGAGAGGTCCAATTTTTCCAACTTGAGGCCTCGAGGTAGCCTATCACTGCGAACACAAGAGAGCAATGGTTGAAAAGCGAGGAAGAGACGATATGGGGGACATGAACGCTGAATTGAGTGTCTCATTAGGCGTTGCAAAAGAGAGAGTCAAGCTTGCATATGGTCAGATTTTCCTACTCATTACTCTATGTGAAGTTTCTATTTTGCAAATGGATCTCCTCACCTCGCTATTTTGAAACGTGTCAATGAAGCAATTACTATGCTTCTATTGACATTACTCTCATTCTTGCCGCTGGCACGGTGAATTCGGTTGAGAACAGCGAAGTCGACCCACATCTCCCTACATGTGTTTTAATCAATAAGCTTGGCAAAGGTGGCATATTTGCAAGAGGATGCAGTCGACCCATACACCAAAGTGATGTTGAAGTGGACGTCAGAGTCCCGAATGTGGATCATGGCTGAGAGAAATTTTCCAAAGAACTTCAATATTTTAGTTTCTCTGGGATTACTTATGTATGTTGGGTTATTTAGAAGAGCAGAAATAATATGTTTCAAAGCTAAGAGAATCAATGATCCTTTTGCATTGATTCATCTAATATGTTTCTGGATTAACTCCTGGTGCATTTCACCGAGAAAACATGATAATCTAAATGTAGCCACTGTAGGGAGCAAAGCTTTTAAAGCACATATCGAGTGAGATCTTTAGGGCATGAGAGGGATGGCGTCCAGTTGTGATGCGTTGAGATTGACAAGGGCTTCTTCCACCTCAATCTTGTCGTAGTTGAATTTTGGCATCAAACATTTTACCAACAACCGCACACATGTCATTCACTTGTTTGTGTAAAAGAAAATGACATGGCATTCCCATTTCTGCGGAATTTGCCAAAGGAATCAGATCTTAAATTAAATCTAAAATTACAATAGTCTTGCTAGATTGTTTCCACCTGGTTATGCCGGCCACTTTGTGGGTTGGGTAGTTGAAGCAAAAACAAATTATAAACCGTGAACGGTTTTCTGCCTTAAAATAGTCAAGGCACACGTAGTTCTGTCTGGACTCTGGACCTCTGCTCCGCTATAAACCGCTCGTGATACCATGTCCAGTCAGTCGTCCGTCCATGCTCCAGAGCAGTCCCTCGCTTCCATTCCGTCGAGCCCACCGAGCAACGCCACCCATGGCCGCTCCCCAGGAAGACGCGCCGGTGTCGGCCGAGCCGTCGTCCCGGGAAACCAGCAGCAGCCCGCCGCGGGTGCGGGCGCCGCGGTGGCCGGACATGGGCAGCGGGTGCGCGTCGCTGTGCTTCCACCTCCCGCGCCGCTCCAAGAAGAAGCAGCCCCCGCTGGCGAAGCTGAGCTCCGGCAAGAGCGTGGACGAGGCCGCCGCCGCCGCCGACGCGTCCGCGTCCCAGCGCGTCACCTTCTTGGCGTCGGCGTCGCTCTCCACGTGGTGGCCGTCGTCCCCCTCCGCGGCCGGCGCGCCACCCGGCGGCGACGTGGCTTGGAGGAGGTCGTCCTCGTCGGCGCGGGGCGGCGGCGGAGGCGCCGGGCGGAGGGCGCTGTCGTCGTCCTTCTCGTACTGGCGCCGGTCGCAGCACTCGTCGTCCCGCGTCATGCCGCACGGCGGCGGCGCCGCCACGTCCGCGCGCGTGTCCTTCTCCTTCCCGTCGTCGCCGGTGTCCGTGTCCTCCTGCATGAGCACGCCCAAGATATCGCACGGGTGCGATCAGGAGTAGGCGGCACGCACGGCACGCACGAACTCGACGATCCGTTGATCGCCTGTTGAGGTTCCGTTCTGTGTGATCGTGTACGGCGTACATTGCTGATCTCTGGATAATTTCATATGCTGCTGTGCGTCATGATCGTGAGTGAGCTTAATTTTTGATTGATCATTTTGGAACTTGCATCACTATTTCGTACTGTTCATGAGAAACGGTCCGGCCGTAGTTGGCATCAGGACTAATCATCGTGGGGAGGTGTTAAGATATTTGGAGCACGTACGTACACTTCTTTCTTTTATTTATATCTTTATCTTTACCTCTTTACCTATATATATATATATATATATATATATCTTTATCTTTATCTTTACCTACTAATAAAGCGGCTATTGCTTCTGGTCGTCCGTCATTAAAATTACCCTTCAAGTTAGTAAAAATTACCCACCAATGCCACCCATAAGTGAAAAAACGATTCAAATATTCGGACCAAATATCGCCGCCCCGTTCATTGTTTTATAGAGGTGCGACGAGTACATGTAACAGAATGAGGCTTACCAGGGTGGTTGGCCGACCGCTCCTCTATCGACCAGACCAGGGTTCGATCCCCTGTTTTGCAATTTTTATCTTTCTTTTCTCACGCATGTGTGGGACTTCACTTCCCTGTTTTTTATTCATTTTACTTTTTTTTCTCATTCTGTTTTCTTTCTTCTTTTCTCTTTAAATTAATTTGGGATTTGAATATTTTAAAAGTTGCGCTTTTTCAAAAAAAACAATCTTTGAGAAATCATAAAATATATGTGAATTCAAAAATGTTTAGAAAATCATAAAAATTTTGCAGATTAAAAAAATGTTGGTGGTTTTGCAAAACTGTTCGCAAAATTATAAATAAATCATGATTTAGAAAAAATGGTCGGCAAATAAAATCATGTTCATGATTTTAAAAAAATGACCGTGTATTCAAAACATATTCGGGAATCTGAAAAAAATGTTCATGACATTTTAGAAAATGTTCACAAAAATAAAAATAAATATTTGTTCCATAATTTTAAAAAAAATTATCGGTTCTAAAAATGTTTGTTGGGTCAAAAATTGTTAATGAATTCGAAACTGGTTCATACATTTAAATTCTTTTGTGGGACTTCACTTCCCTGTTTTTTATTCATTTTACTTTTTTTTCTCATTCTGTTTTCTTTCTTCTTTTCTCTTTAAATTAATTTGGGATTTGAATATTTTAAAAGTTGCGCTTTTTAAAAAAAAACAATCTTTGAGAAATCATAAAATATATGTGAATTCAAAAATGTTTAGAAAATCATAAAAATTTTGCAGATTAAAAAAATGTTGGTGGTTTTGCAAAACTGTTCGCAAAATTATAAATAAATCATGATTTAGAAAAAATGGTCGGCAAATAAAATCATGTTCATGATTTTAAAAAAATGACCGTGTATTCAAAACATATTCGGGAATCTGAAAAAAATGTTCATGACATTTTAGAAAATGTTCACAAAAATAAAAATAAATATTTGTTCCATAATTTTAAAAAAAATCATCGGTTCTAAAAATGTTTGTTGGGTCAAAAATTGTTAATGAATTCGAAACCGGTTCATACATTTAAATTCTTTTGTAAAGAAAACTAATCTTTATCATTTTTTTGAGAAAATCAAAAATTTCAAAAAAAAATTGTTTGTCTATTCGAAAAATTGTTCACTGATTCAAAAGTATTTTATGTCTAGGATTTGATTAGTTTTTCGAAAGTCTTTATATGTCTTGGCGTTGGGAGTATTTCGTGGTCAATGAGATTTGTTTTTAAAGTTTTAAACGTTCCCTTGCGCAACAAAATGACACGTGTGGCATGCACCGGCGAACTCATAGCCTTGGGATTTACCGCGTCGAATGCATTGTGATCACGTGGACATCGCGGCCATCATCGGCTAGGGTAAAAAAATGGCAACATGATGAGCCACTATGTTAAAATAGAGTACACTCATATATCAGGATATTGAGTCATACTTATTTGGTTAGCCATAATTTTTTGTCTCCCGTTGCAACGCACGGACATATTTGCTAGTATATATCTTTCCCTACTAATAAAGCAAATAGTGCTTCTGGTCGTACGTCACTAAAATTACCCTTGGAGTTGTAAATAATTACCCACCATGCCACCGGTAAGTGGGAAAAAACGGTTCACTTAAATCGCGGACGGCTTATGTTTATTTAAGGTAAGCCCATATCATTCATAACGTGAGGTAGAGTGGCGTGGTGGTATTAGCCTCACGTCTCCATATCTGAGACCCGGGTTCGATTCCTGGTTCTCTCCTTTTCACTTCTTTCTCCTTCTCCTTTTTGTTTTTTCGAGAAATCTTCTCCTTCTCCATTCTCTCCTATTTAGCAGATGGGCCACATGATGTTTCAGTTTTGGCCCAGCCACTTTATTTTTATTTTTTCTATTTTCGGGCACATTCAATTTTTTTTAACTCATAACTTTCAAACCCAAAATCTAACATGTCATATATGGAAATCTCTCAAAAAATCATGCAGATTTTAAATATGCTATTATATTAATCATTTCTAAAATTTTGTTTACGATACAACCTTAATTAATATCTTCTTTACATGTGGTATTTTGGAAATGTCGGTTTACCATTGATATTTATGTTGTTAAATAAATTTGAAACATCTTGAGTATTCAAAAATCATCCAATCTTATGCTTTTTGCGAAACACCACTTATCATGTTGTTTGTTGTGTGGCATCGTGAAAGATTTTAAAGGATTCGCCGATGTTGTAAAGTGTGAGCATATGGATGGATATTTTTTTCCCGTTGCAACGCACGGGCATGTTTTGCTAGTAATAATAAAGAGAATTGGGTTTCTGTCGTAGGTCGTCGGCGTTTTTACAGAAAAATCCCTTTGTTTGTTGGTAATTAACCCGCAGTCACGTGCATAAGTGAAAATAACGGTTCGTCGGGGAAAAAAAAGGAGTCACCCGCATCCACCCGCACCCGCACCCGCTCGCATCGCCCTCCTCTCCCTCCCCGCTGCAGCAGTCAGAGTTTGTGCTAAAATTTCAGATTCGAATTAATAGTCCCACCCCGCAACTTTACATCAAATCCTAGCAACTTATATACTTTCCAAATTGCAAGAATCAACAAGCCAACGAAAGAAGTGTGAGATACAATCAATCAAAGAGAAAAGGCGCATGAATCCAACAAAAAACAGTGGTCGCGGCGGCGAATTTGACATTCCTTCTAATAATCCTCATGGAAACAGAGCTGAGAGAATACAGAAAAACATTGATACCATTGGCAGCCGCAGTGCACACGGCACCACCACAACGCATCCCGCCAGGCAGCTGCCGAGGACGACACACAGTAGGCCACCGCTGCGCCAGACCGCCTCCCCCGCGCCTCCCACACAGGCCTGCCGATCTGGCGAGCAACCGAGCCAGCCCCGCATCCCCTGTCGCCCAGCCACCCACCGGAGAGCTCCACCACCACGGCACGGGGATGCCGTCGCCGCCGCCGTCACAGGCCGGGCCGCGGCTGGACGAGGCGTTGGCCTTCTCGGGGTCAACGCGAGCAGACGAAGCGGCGCGAGATCATCGGCCGGACCTAGGGGGGCATGCGCAGGTGGCAGAGGCTGTGGACGTCCGAATCGAGCCGAAGCCAACGCAGGGATCAGATACTGGGCTGGCGGCCAGATCGGGCGACGCAGCTCCAAAGCGGCCATCCATGGCGTCCTCTCGTGGTTCCTTACCGACAGGGGGGGTTGCTGCCCTAGCCCCCGCCAGCCACCACGGCTGCGCACAGTGGGAAGGCTAGGCCAAGCTATTCGTGGGCGCTATATCGGGGTAGATGAAGAAGAGGAGGTGGAATGGCCGATGTGTGTTGTGTGTTGTGTGTGTGGATAAGGAAGAGGCACGCAGTGAGCGGTGGTGGGCGGCAGTGGGTGTTGTTGTTGCTGCCGCACCGAGCGGAAGCTACTGGATGCTATTTCTATTGTTTGATTGATGTTACTGGCATAATTTATTCATGTCTACCACATCATATGAATATATTATCAGACATATTGATTTAAAGTAAGTACATATTGGAAAGAGATACTACTATTTCTTAGAGCATACACCTCATACGCCCGGGCGGGCCTCCCGGTCACGATTTTTTAACCCAGACAGGCCCCTCAAACGCCCGGGCTCACCGGCACACACCATATCTAACTTAAATATGGGGCGGATATGGGAGCGCCCCGGCATGCCCGCCATGTCGGACCCGGTCCACGCTGGCCTACCCGATCCCACATAAAATCCTCCACACCGCTCGTCGGACCAAACCCTAGCCACTTCCCTCCCCTCCACCACCCAAGCTCGTCTCTGGCTCCTTCCGGTCGTCTCCGGCATGGTGGGCAATGGATCCAAGTTCTTCACCTCCAGATCCCTCGACTCCGATCTCATCCCGCGCGGCCCCGAGCAGGAGATGGACGTCCGGCTTGCGCTCCGCCATGCTCGGGAGGAGGCCCGTGGACGGCTGTGCTCGGACTCCATCCGTCGGGAATCCATTGCGTCCGCTCAAATGGGGCATGGATCCGGCGCTAGGCTGGCCATAGCTGCCTCGCCGGAGGTCATGCGGTCCGTCTGGCGTTCGAACGAGCTGGCGCACACGCAACCCCTTCGGTGGCGCACCATCATCCCACAAGGCCATGGCACGACGTGCACGCCATGCAAGGCACCAAGCATGGGAGGCGGCGGCAGCCCTTGCGGCGATGAACGTCGACGAGGCGGAGTCACATTCTCCGACGCCCCGTATGGCCCATTAGTCCGGGCGCCGCAACCGCATTGTGGTGGACGTCGGCGGCTCGTCCCGGACGGATCCATCATCGATCTGGCGTCCACCGACAATGTTCGGGTTCCGGTCTCCGACGAGGAAGAGTAGGGCATGGGAGACGGCGGGGCCTCGAGTCCCGTGAGCCAACTAGCTTGTGTCCCATGCCCTACACTACCTTGCCGGCGACCGGCCAACACTCTGAGGAGCGCAACCGACCGGCGGACATGGCCATGGCAGAGCCGGGCGAGAGGGGAGCAGAACCGGACGAGCTCCGCGTAGATTAGTTTTCACGTTGCATGTAATAATGTGGATTTGAGGTTTCTAATTTGAGATATCGGGATGTGGAAACCATTTTTTGAGGGGTGACCGGTCGCTGGCGTTTGAGGGGTCGGATTTGAAGGAAATATGCCCTAGAGGCAATAATAAAGTTATTATTTATTTCCTTATTTCATGATAAATGTTTATTATTCATGCTAGAATTGTATTAACCAGAAACATGATACATGTGTGAATACATAGACAAACATAGTGTCACTAGTATGCCTCTACTTGACTAGCTCGTGAATCAAAGATGGTTAAGTTTCCTAACCATGGACAAAAGAGTTGTCATTTGATTAACGGGATCACATCATTAGGAGAATGATGTGATTGACTTGACCCATTCCGTTAGCTTAGCACACAATCGTTTAGTATGTTGCTACTGCTTTCTTCATGACTTATACATGTTCCTGTGACTATGAGATTATGCAACTCCCGTTTACCAGAGGAACACTTTGTGTGCTACCAAACGTCACAACATAACTGGGTGATTATAAAGGTGCTCCACAGGTGTCTCCGAAGGTACATGTTGGGTTGGCGTATTTCGAGATTAGGTTTTGTCACTCCGATTGTCGGAGAGGTATCTCTGGGCCCTCTCGGTAATACACATCACTTAAGCCTTGCAAGCATTGCAACTAATGAGTTAGTTGTGGGATGATGTATTACGGAACGAGTAAAGAGACTTGCTGGTAACGAGATTGAACTAGGTATTGGATACCGACGATCGAATCTTGGGCAAGTAATATACCGATGACAAAGGGAACAACGTATGTTGTTATGCGGTTTGACCGATAAAGATCTTCGTAGAATATGTAGGAGCCAATATGAGCATCCAGGTTCCGCTATTGGTTATTGACCAAGAATAGTTCTAGGTCATGTCTACATAGTTCTCGAACCCGTAGGGTCCGCACGCTTAAGGTTTCGATGACAGTTATATTATGAGTTTATGAGTTTTGATGTACTGAAGGAGTTCGGAGTCCCGGGTGAGATACATGACGAGGAGTCTCAAAATGGTCGAGACGTAAAGATCGATATATTGGACGACTATATTCGGAGTTCGGAAAGGTTCCGAGTGATTCGGGTATTTTTCGGAGTACCGGAGAGTTACGGGAATTCGCCGGGGAGTATATGGGCCTTATTGGGCCATACGGGAATAGAGGAGAGAGGGCGAAAGGAAGGAGGCGCGCAGCCCCCCTCTGGTCCGAATTGGACAAGGGGTGCGGCCCCCTTTTCCTTCCTCCTCTCCCCCTCTTTCCCCCTTCTCCTACTCCAACAAGGAAGGAGGGAGTCCTACTCCCGGTGGGAGTAGTACTCCCCTTGGCGCGCCCTACTAGGCCGGCCACCCCCTCCCCCCTTGCTCCTTTATATACGGGGGCAGGGGGGCACCTCTAGAGAAAACAACAATTGATCCCTTGGATCTCTTAGCCGTGTGCGGTGCCCCCCTCCACCATAATCCACCTCGATAATATCGTAGCGGTGCTTAGGCGAAGCCCTGCGTCGGTAGTACATCAAGATCGTCACCACGCCGTCGTGCTGACGGAACTCTCCCTCGACACTCAGCTGGATCGGAGTTCGAGGGACGTCATCGAGCTGAACGTGTGCTAGAACTCGGAGGTGCCGTAGTTTCGGTGCTTGATCGGCCGGGCCGTGAAGACGTATGACTACATCAATCGCGTTGTTCTAACGCTTCCGCTTTCAGTCTACGAGGGTACGTGGACACACTCTCCCCTCTCGTTGCTATGCATCACCATGATCTTGCGTGTGCGTAGGAAAATTTTCGAAATTACTACGTTCCCCAACAGTGGCATCCGAGCCAGGTTTTATGCGTAGATGTCATATGCACGAGTAGAACACAAGTGAGTTGTGGGCGATAAAAGTCATACTGCTTACCAGCATGTCATACTTTGGTTCGGAGGTATTGTGAGATGAAGCGGCCCGGACCGACATTACGCGTATGCTTACGCGAGACTGGTTTCACCGTTACGAGCACTCGTGCTTAAAGGTGGCTGGCGGGTGTCTGTCTCTCTCACTTTAGCTGAACCGAGTGTGGCTACGCCCGGTCCTTGTGAAGGTTAAAACAACACTAACTTGACGAACTATCGTTGTGGTTTTGATGCGTAGGTAAGAACGGTTCTTGCTAAGCCCGTAGCAGCCACGTAAAATTTGCAACAACAAAGTAGAGGACGTCTAACTTGTTTTTGCAGGGCATGTTGTGATGTGATATGGTCAAGAGTGATGCTATATTTTATTGTATGAGATGATCATGTTTTGTAACCGAAGTTATCGGCAACTGGCAGCAGCCATATGGTTGTCGCTTTATTGTATGAAATGCAAACGCCCTGTAATTGCTTTACTTTATCACTAAGCGGTAGCGATAGTCGTAGAAGCAATAGATGGCGTAAACGACAACGATGCTACGATGGAGATCAAGGTGTCGCGCCGGTGACGATGGTGATCACGACGGTGCTTCGGAGATGGAGATCACAAGCACAAGATGATGATGGCCATATCATATCACTTATATTGATTGCATGTGATGTTTATCCTTTATGCATCTTATCTTGCTTTGATTGACGGTAGCATTTTAAGATGATCTCTCACTAAAAATTATCAAGAAGTGTTCTCCCTGAGTATGCACCGTTGCCAAAGTTCGTCGTGCCCAGACACCACGTGATGATCGGATGTCATAAGCTCTACGTCCATCTACAATGGGTGCAAGCCAGTTTTGCACACGCAGAATACTCGGGTTAAACTTGACAAGCCTAGCATATGCAGATATGACCTCGGAACACGGAGACCGAAAGGTCGAGCGTGAATCATATAGTAGATATGATCAACATAATGATGTTCACCATTGAAAACTACTCCATCTCACGTGATGATCGGTTATGGTTTAGTTGATTTGGATCACGTAATCACTTAGATGAACTAGAGAGATATCTATCTAAGTGGGAGTTCTTAAGTAATATGATTAATTGAACTTTAATTTATCATGAACTTAGTCCTGGTAGTATTTTGCAAATTATGTTGTAGATCAATAGCTTGCGTTGTTGCTTTCATATGTTTATTTTGATATGTTCCTAGAGAAAATTGTGTTGAAAGATGTTAGTAGCAATGATGCGGATTGGATCCGTGATCTGAGGTTTATCCTCATTGCTGCACAGAAGAATTATGTCCTTGATGCACCGCTAGGTGACAAACCTATTGCAAGAGCAGATGCAGACGTTATGAACGTTTGGCTAGCTCAAAATGATGACTACTTGATAGTTTAGTGCACCATGCTTAAATGGCTTAGAATCGGGACTTCAAAGACGTTTTGAACGTCATGGACCATATGAGATGTTCCAGGAGTTGAAGTTAATATTTCAAGCAAATACCCGAGTTGAGAGATATGAAGTCTCCAACAAGTTCTATAGCTAAAAGATGGAGGAGAATCGCTCAACTAGTGAGCATGTGCTCAGATTGTCTGGGTACTTCAATCGCTTGAATCAAGTGGGAGTTAATCTTCCAGATAAGATAGTGATTGACAGAATTCTCTAGTCACCATCACTAAGTTACTAGAACTTCGTGTTGAACTATAGTATGCAAGGGATGACGAAAACAATTCCCAAGCTCTTCGCGATGCAAAAATCGGCGAAGGTAGAAATCAAAGAAAAACATCAAAGTGTTGATGGTGGACAAGATCACTAGTTTCAAGAAAAAGGGCAAAGGGAAGAAGGGGAACTTCAAGAAGAACAGCAAGCAAGTTGCTGCTCAAGTGAAGAAGCCCAAGTCTGGACCTAAGCCTAAGACTAAGTGATTCTACTACAAAGGGACTGGTCACTGGAAGTGAAACTACCCCAAGTATTTGGCGGATAAGAAGGATGGCAAAGTGAACATAGGTATATTTGATATACATGCTATTGATGTGTACTTTACTAGTGTTTATAGCAACCCCTTGGTATTTGATACTAGTTCAGTTGCTAAGAGTAGTAACTCGAAACGGGAGTTGCAGAATAAACAGAAACTAGTTGAGGGTGAGGTGACGATGAATGTTGGAAGTAGTTCCAAGATTGATATGATCATCATCGCACACTCCCTATACTTTCGGGATTAGTGTTGAACCTAAATAAATGTTATTTGGCGTTTGCGTTGAGCATGAATATGATTTGATCATGTTTATTGCAATACGGTTATTCATGTAAGTTAGAGAATAATTATTGTTCTGTTTACATGAATAAAACCTTCTATGGTCATACACCCAATGAAAATGGTTTGTTGGATCTCGATCGTGTGATACACATATTCATAATATTGAAACCAAAAGATGTAAAGTTAATAATGATAGTGCAAATTATTTGTGGCACTGCCGTTTGGGTCATATCGGTGTAAAGCGCATGAAGAAACTCCATAAAGATGGATTTTCGAAATCACTTGGTTATGAATCATTTGATGCTTGCGAACCGTGCCTTTTGGGCAAGATGACTAAAACTCCGTTCTCCGGAACAATGGAACAAGCTACTGACTTATTGGAAATAATACATACCGATGTATGCGATCCAATGAGTGTTGATGTTCGTGGCAAGTATCGTTATTTTCTGACCTTCACAAGATGATTTGAGCAGATATGGGTATATCTACTTGATGAAACATAAGTCTGAAATAGTTGAAAGGTTCAAAGAATTTCAGAGTGAAGTGGAAAAATCATCGTAACAAGAAAATAAAGTTTCTGCGATCTAATCGCGGAGACGAATATTTGAGTTACGAGTTTGGTCTTCAATTAAAACAATGTGGAATAGTTTCATAGCTCACGCCACCTGGAACACCACAACGCTATGGTGTGTCCGAACATCGTAACCGCACTTTATTGGATATGGTGCGATCTATGATGTCTCTTACTGATTTACCATTATTGTTTTGGGGTTATGCATTAGAGACAGCTGCATTCACGTTAAAAGGGCACCATCTAAATCCGTTGAGACGACACCGTATGAACTATGGTTTAGCAGTAAACCTAATGTCGTGGATTTGTCACGGCAGATGTCCTTGTGAAAGGACTTAGTCGTGGAGCCATCGCTACGGGTTAACTTGAAGGGGTTAAAGCGGACACAAAGACACAAGGGTTTATACTAGTTCAGCCCCTTCGATGAAGGTAAAAGCCTACGTCTAGTTGTGATGGAATTGATGTGGTTTCGATGGCTAGGGAGCAAACAAGCTACGCCTAGGCTCGAGTTGTTGTTGTCTGTCCCTAAACCGCCGCCGGGTCGTCCCCTTATATACACGGGTGACGCCCGTCGGTCCACAGAGTCCCACACCGGTTCATACTCGTATCCCGGTTGGTCTCTCTCTATTCCTAACTTACAATGCAAGTTTACATATCAAGCCGGTTTACGGCTACAGGTTCTAAACCGACTACAGGCCTTGGGCCTTCATCTGCTTAATGACCTTTATACTACTAATGAAGTTAACCCGGCCCAGGTAGGCCGGTTCACACCTAGTAGTAATATCCCCAACATTAGGCCCCAGATTGATTTGAACTGGTTCATGTCAATCCTTCACAAAAATCTTTATCTTCAACATCTTCTGGTAATTGGTAAACCGCCATGTCGTCATCATCTCTGGTTGCTGTAGACTGGCATGACATCATCACGAAGTTTAACATTTATGACACCTTCTTTCATTGATAGATCTGCGATACCCAAGGCAGCAGCTCCACTTCCGAATTTTGTGGCTCCTGGATTCGCGCGCCTGACACACGTCCTTTGCCTTATAAATAGGACCGAAGGGTCATTTCCTTTTCTCCCCTTCGTCTCTTTCTCTTCGTCTTCCTCGCGTCGGCAGCCTCGGAGCTCCGCCACCGCCATTGACCTCTGCACCGTCTTGGGCCGCTGCATCAACCTGAACGCTCCAGAGCACTGCGGTAGCTTTCCGCGTCTTCCTCGATTCTGGTAAGCCTTCTGCTCTTCTTAACATAGATCTGTTCTAGGGTTTCGTGTTCTTGCCGTGTTCCTCACTTGTTCATGCTCGTACCCAGACTCCTGGATAGATCTGTGAAACCCTGCTCTGATTAGCAGTAGCCTTTTAGCATCACCTGTAGTTTCACGCTCAAGTCCATAGATCTCATCTACATACCTGCCCATTGATTCACTTCCGTTCTGCTTTAATCTTTTGAATATTTTCTGTTTTTCTGAACTTGCTTTGGATCCATTACTACAATAGGACCTTGTGAAACCTGTTTCTGCATACTTAGCCATCCGCAACCTCAATTGCTTTCAATGTTTAGATCAGGCGGTTTAACTTAATATAGGAAAAATTATTAAATCGGTATATACCATTAATCCCCTTGTTGAACCGCCAGACTTCTTCAGTCTTATTATGCTATCTCATAGAAATCCGGTTTAAATGTACTGCCTCCGGTTTAACATTGTTCATACCAGCGCATTCTTGAACCGGAATCACTTATTTCTTGTAGATCTTCATCATGGCCAAACAAGTATATGAGTGCAACTGGGTTCCTTCTCGCGTCACAGAAACTCAGCTGGATGATTTAGTTTCGATTGGCGCTTTAGACAGTAAAGATACAATCCACTGGAGGGTTCCTGGTGATGAATGTCCTCCCACACCTCAAGAGGGAGAGGTTGTGATTTTTGCGGACCATTTAGCCCGGGGCTTCAAGCCGCCCGGTTCTAAATTTTACCGGGATGTGTTAGCCAATTTTCAACTTCGCCCACAAGACACTGGCCCCAACTCTGTTACCAACTTATGTCACTTCCAAGTACTTTGTGAAGTATACCTTCAAGAGGAACCCACAGTTGAATTGTTTAGAGATTGTTTCCACTTAAATCGCTGCACAGAATTCACTGATGGTCCCAATACCGAATTGGGCGGTATGACAATTCAGAAAAGGAAAGAAATCACTTATCCCCATGCCAGACTACACAGTCACCCCAAGGAGTGGAATGCAACATGGTTTTACTGCAAAGATACTTCCCCTGATGATGAAAATCCTTTGCCTGGCTTCCGTCCGGAGCGGCTCAGCAATACACACCCCTTCCCACAAAGGTTAAATGCCAAGGAGAGGAGTAAATACGCTCCGCAATTATCCAAGCTCCGAGCCTTCATGGCCAACGGTTTAACAGGAGTAGATCTCGCACGCTGTTGGATATCATGGAGCATACTGCCTCTCAGCCGGCGCTCCGGTTTAATGTGCAAGTATACTGGTAGCGTTGATGACCCACTCCGACACACCAACATCCAGCTCTCTGATGATGAAGTCACAGATGTTGTGAAGAAAATGTTGAACGAACCGGAGCACCTCTGCGCTCAAACCGGCCTGCCCCCTTTCTGTGCTACCAACAAACCGCTAGCTGTAAGATTTTGATTGTACTTTTTATTGAACCTGTTATTGCTATCTCTGTCTGACATCAATTGCTGCTTACCCAGGGTGATAATCCGTTTTGGAGCAAGAAGCTTCCACAAGACAAACTGGAGAAAGCAGAACGATCAACCCGGCTAAAGACCAAGGTCATCAAGAAACCTGCTAAAAAGAGGAAAACCACTGCTTCATCTGATCCGGCTGTTGATGATGATGTGGGTAATTCGGACCTTGAGGTAGAACTCGATTCACTAGGCTTACTTTTTACACGCCTTATTGATGATGATACTTGTCAGGACGACGCTGAAGCCAGTAATGCTGATGTCGCTGAGGTAACTATTCTCTCTTCCGATTCAGATCCTTTGCCTTTGCCAAAATTTCGCCAGGCAAACCGGAAAGTTAAATTTTCTCATCCTCTTGCTTATTTGGATCCCAAATTTCTTATGAAGACTCAGCAACATGAAGCTTGCCGCACAACCCGGCACAGCGGCCAGGTAGTTACCTCCGCCGGTTTACCAAACAGTCCGGTTCGAAAACGCCGCTCCGAGGTCTCCGACCTTTTTATTAATTTATGTCCTAAAGCGGGCTTCATCCGTCAACCTCTTAATCTGTCCGACTCAGATTATCAGGTTACTTCCCATTCTTCCTCTGGTGAATTGTCGACCACTCAACTGCCACCACTGAAAACGGTTCTTGGGTAAGCTAGACTGAACATATGCTTCTGGTATACCACATTATAACTTATGCTGTTCCTTGACTCTTTGTTTCTCTTTCGGGGCTAAACCTAAACCGAGCAAGAAAGCCCGCCTGAATAAAGCGGCCGAGGAAGATGTCGCCCCTGAACAGGATAAAACACCAGATCTTGAAACGTTCGTTTATGAGGATATTCCCAATGATCCTCCCTTGCAAGATGATGCTATTCCTGAGAAAAGGCCTATCAATACCTCAGTCCCTGTTGACCAGCCTGCCAGCTCCGTCCGGATTGATGGGTCCCGCAGTCCTTCAAAGCCTGCCGATAAACCGACCGTGCCAACGCAAACCGGCGAGTCCAAGGATGATGACGTTGTAATTACCGGCGTAGGTCGCTTTGAACCAGGGAATCCTGTCGCTTTGGCCAAGCATACTGTGAAAGAAGATTTTTCTGCCATGAACAAAGGCAAATGGGATGTTGATCTGGAAACATATGCTGCTATGAGTGCCCAAGATCTTTGTTCTGGTTACTTGAACCGGCTATATACTAGTCGTGACTGTGAAGCTGGCATGGTAAAGATGATGAAAGATAAATTTGAGGTAACTTCCTTGTGCTTCTTCTTTCTTTAATTACTGTCACTGTATTAATCCTCGTAGCCCCCAAGGGCCGGTTTGTAACCTCCTTCAAGCCGGGACTTGAATATAGTCCTCAATACTTTGAAATCCATCAATGTAGCCCCCAAGGGCCGGTTCAACTTAGTATAGTTAAACCGGGACTCCAATAAAAATTCTAACATCAGAACATAACTGAGCAAATAGCCATTAGCCCCCAAGTGCCAAGTTGAATACCTGTATTGAGCTTGGGACTTTGCGATTTAGTAATAGATGAAAATTGAAGGTGCATTAGCCCCCAAGTATCAAGCGTATAACTTGTTATGTGGTTGGTACTTCAAATTCTTGTACCATTTGTTGAAAGCCAAGCACTGTCTTTATGCAGGCTGAAGTGAGGATCAAAGAGGACCGGATTACTGATCTGCAGGAAATTTTGAAAACCCAACAAACTGAAACCGACAAGGCAAGGGAAGAAATAACCAGCGCTTTGAGCATCACAAAACAGCTGAAAGAGGGCTTCAAGAAGGAGCGGACTGATTGGGCCACTGAGAAGGCCGATTTAATAAAAAGAGCTGAAAACGCTGAAGCTGCCCTTAAACCGGTGGTAGATGAGCTGACCGCCGTAAAGCGGCAAGTACATTCCATGACCGCTGCTATCTTTGGTAAGCTCCTTTTGGTTTCCTGGACAACTCTGGCCTGCTTATAATAGATCCGGTTTGTGATCTTTCCTGTATTGTTACAGGTACACGCATTGATCACTTAGGGTCAGATGTTCGGAAGAAGTTGAAGGCTGCCTACACTTTAATTGAACAGCTGTATACCGGAGCGCAACGGATCATCACCACTGCATCTCATAACAATCCGGCACCCACTTTAATCCAAGACACTCTTAATAGGTTGTCAATGCTTCCTGCTCGGATTGAAGAACTGAAAAAATCTGCTTCTCGAACCGGAGCCATTAATGCCTTAATCCGGGCAAAAGCATGGGTGCCGGATTTCGATCCTGTTGAAGTAGCTCAAGGCTATCCCAGCTTGAAGGAAGATGGCTCAGAGTTCAATGAAGATGATTTAAGGGCGATAAACCATGCAGTACGCCCTTTGGCTTGTCAATTGGCTGAAGAGGCCGACTTGTCGCATTATCAAGCTCAGTACAATGAGCAGAACAAAAGAGTGGCCGCACCAATTCCTGAAGCGGAGAATCTGGTTCCTCCAATCCGTAAGCATACTTACGCTCCTGATATTGAACCGTCTTCTCTGATCCATGAAGAGGCTGTCTTTCAAGCTTTAATGGGAATCGACTGGTCCACTGTTGATTTCCAGCCAATGGATAGAGATGAGGAAGCTAAAGCGGCGCGGGACGACCCACAACCATCAGACCGGTTTGATGAGCAGGCTTGAACCGGAAGCCGGTTTAAACAACTGCCTTATTATGATTCGCCAAAATAACAATGATCTTATTTTGGCACCGCGTTGCCTTGTAATAGAATAGCCAATACTTCTACTTTAAATATGCCTTCGTGCATACGTGCTGATGCTTTTGCGTGAAATCCTCAATTTATATTTCCTGCAATCAAAAAATCTTGAACTGCGGTGGCGGTTATACCGCCAACCGGTTTATAACCTTGATATATATATATCAATGTATTTAAAACATATAATCAAATATGCGATACAAAATACCTGCCATCGCTGGGCATGAAGTTGGCTTAGCCAGGCTTGAAACAGAGGTTCTATAAACCATTACCATCAAAGGGGAGAAAACAACTCCCATGTAAACCGTGCTGGGTCATTATGAGCCCCCCTGCTACTTCATGATGTTAACAGGAAAGTTAAACCGGGCATATTTCTCCGGAGTACAAATGAACCAATTTCCGTGAGCTGAACCGGTAAAAAAGTGTTGTTGGTTTAAAGGAAACACAACAAAAATTGAAGAATAGTCATCAAAGAAATATGGAAGCAAAGGCAATGATAAAAACCGTTTGCAAAAACATGCTTTACTGAGCTGATCAGATGGTGTTACCACGGTCGGACAGGACCAAGCCCCCAATAGGAGTGACAATGGTTCAAGTCAGCCAGGTCCCCAAATGAAACCGTGGCATTTATGCCGATCAAAAGGCGTGGCAATGGTTCGGGTTCGACCAAGCCCCCAAGTGATTCTATGGCCTTAGGCCGATCAAGAGGCGTGACTGGTTCAGACTTGACCATGTCCCCAAGTGATCTGGTGGCTTTCGCCTATCAAAAGGTGTCGCATTGGTTCGGACACGACCAAGGCCCCAAGTGATATCACAAAGCTTTTTTTTTGAAAAGCAAATTTCAAGGGGTAAACCGGAGGCCGCTTTAAAACAGAACCACTCCATGTAATCACACATGATATGAAAGGACAAAGACCCCGCTTTAGCTGAGGCTCCGGTTTTATTATATCAATGATAATATATACACTGCCATAATATGTACATAGATAGAGCCGATGGCTCAAGTGTAGTAAGGCCGAAGATGAGCTATATTCCACGGCCTGTTGGTCTCCTCCTCTGATGTGCGTGAGTCTTTATGCTCTCGAATATCAATCAGATAGTATGACCCGTTGTGCAGATTCTTGCTGACCATGAAAGGTCCCTCTCAAGGTGGGGATAACTTGTGCATATCCGTCTGATCTTGGATGAGCCGAAGCACCAAATCTCCTTCTTGAAAAGTTCTGGTTCTGACCCGGCGACTGTGATAGCGACGAAGATCTTGTTGATAAATCGCCGAGCGGGCAGCCGCTATGTCACGCTCCTCATCTAATAGGTCCAAAGCATCTTGCCGTGCTGTCTCATTGTCCGCTTCAACATAAGCCGCCACACGAGGCGAATCGTGTCGGATATCACTAGGGAGAACCGCCTCTGCTCCGTAGACCATAAAAACGGTGTGTATCCTGTAGATCGGTTGGGCGTAGTGTTGATACTCCATAGCACAGATGGTAGCTCTTCAACCCAACATCCCGGTGTTCTTTGCAATGGAACCATAAGCCGGGGTTTGATGCCTCGCAAGATCTCTTGATTAGCTTGTTCTGCCTGCCCATTGGACTGGGGGTGAGCCACTGACGATACGTCAAGTCGGATGTGCTCACGTTCACGGAATTCCTTCATAACGCCCTTGGATAAATTGGTACCATTGTCCGTAATGATGCTGTGTGGAAACCAAACCGGAAAATCACCTTTTTAATGAACTGCACTGCTGTAGCTACATCACACTTACTAACAGGCTCCGCTTCAACCCACTTGGTAAATTTATCGACTGCCACCAAAAGGTGGGTTTTCTTATCCTTGGACCTTTTAAAAGGTCCGACCATATCCAGCCCCCATGTTGCAAACGGCCAAGTAATTGGAATCATCCTCAATTCTTGAGCTGGCACATGAGCACGCCTTGAAAATTTCTGACAACCATCACACCGTTTAACCAAGTCCTCCGCATCAGCATGAGCTGTCAACCAGTAGAACCCATGACGAAACGCCTTAGCTACCAGAGACTTTGAACCGGCGTGGTGACCACAATCCCCTTCATGGATTTCGCGTAAAATTTCACAGCCTTCCTCAGGGGAGACGCAGCGTTGAAACGCCCCTGATACACTGCAATGATGCAATTCGCCATTGACAATAGTCATAGACTTGGACCGCCGGACTATCTGCCTGGCTAGAGTCTCATCCTCTGGCAACTCTCCCCGGTTCATGTACGCAAGATAAGGAACTGTCCAATCCGGTATAACATGCAGGGCTGCCACCAATTGAGCCTCCGGATCAGGAATAGCCAAATCCGCTTCACCTAGGAGCTTGACTGACGGATTGTGCAACACATCAAGAAAGACATTAGGTGGGACCGGTTTACGCTGAGAGCCCAACCGGCTTAAAGCGTCCGCCGCTTCATTTTTTCGACGATCCACGTGATCTACCTGATAACCCTTGAAGTGACCTGCAACAATATCCACCTCACGACGATATGCCGCCATGAGTGGGTCTTTAGAATCCCAAGTGCCAGACACCTGTTGAGCTACGAGGTCCGAGTCACCGAAGCACTTAACCCGACTTAGATTCATCTCTTTAGCCATCCGGAGACCATGGAGCAAGGCTTCATACTCAGCTGCATTATTAGTACAAGGGAACATTAAGCGGAGAACATAACAAAACTTATCACCTCGTGGGGAAGTTAACACGACTCCGGCCCCCGAGCCTTCCAATTGCCTGGATCCATCAAAATGGATAGTCCAATATGTGTGATCCAGCTTCTCCTCTGGTGCTTGCAACTCAGTCCAATCATTGATGAAATCAACAAGTGCTTGAGACTTCACCGCCGTCCGGGGTACGTACTTCAATCCGTGCGGCCCAAGTTCTATAGCCCACTTAGCAATCCGCCGGTCGCCTCCCAGTTCTGTATGATATCGCCCAAGGGAGCTGAACTGACCACTGTGATAGGGTGCCCTTGGAAATACTGCTTCAACTTCCGGCTTGCCATGAAAACTCCATATACCAGCTTCTGCCAATGCGGATACCTTTGCTTGGATTCAATAAGCACCTCGCTGATATAGTAAACCGGCCGCTGAACCGGATACTCCTTGCCTGCCTCCTTGCGTTCTACCATAATAGCCACGCTAACTGCACGAGCATTGGCTGCTACGTATAACAATAACGGCTCCTTGTCGACCGGAGCTGCAAGAACGGGCGGATTGGCTAATTGCCGCTTCAAGTCATCCAACGCTTCATCAGCAGCTGGACTCCAGATGAATTGATCTGTCTTTCTCAACATCTGGTATAAAGGGATGGCCTTCTCTCCGAGGCGGCTGATAAACCGGCTCAGTGCGGCGATCCGACCCGCCAAATGCTGAACATCGTTGATACACTTCGGTTTAGCCAGGGAGGTGATAGCCGTAATCTTCTCCGGATTAGCCTCAATTCCTCTATTGGACACAAGAAAACCCAGTAACTTGCCTGCCGGAACACCAAAGACACATTTGGCAGGGTTAAACATCACCTTATAAACCCGCAAGTTGTCAAAGGTTTCCTTTAAATCATCAACCAGCGTCTCCTTCTGCCTTGACTTGACTACAATATCATCCACATAGGCGTGCACATTGCGGCCGATCTGTTTATGCAGGCAATTCTGTACACACCGTTGATAAGTGGCTTGGGCGCTCTTGAGCCCAAAAGGCATAGATACATAGCAGAAGGCTCCAAAGGGAGTAATAAACACCGTCTTCTCCTGGTCCTTAACCGCCATTTTGATTTGATGATACCCAGAATACGCATCCAAAAAACTCAAATGCTCACAACCCGCCGTGGCATCAATAATCTGGTCAATGCGGGGGAGGGCAAAAGGATCCGCTGGACAAGCCTTGTTAAGATCCGTATAATCCACACACATACGCCAAGTGCCATTTTTCTTAAGAACCAGCACCGGATTAGCAAGCCACTCTGGATGGAACACTTCAATGATTAAACCAGCTGCTAAGAGCCTGGCCACCTCCTCCCCAATAGCTTTGTGCCTCTCTTCGTTAAACCGGCGGAGAAATTGCTTTACCGGTTTATACTTGGGATCAACATTAAGAGTGTGCTCAGCGAGTTCCCTCGGTACACCTGGCATGTTAGAAGGCTTCCATGCAAAAATGTCCCGAGTCCCACGGATGAACTCGATGAGCGCGCTTTCCTATTTAGGGTCCAAGTTGGCACTGACAGTGAACTGCTTGGACGAATCGCCGGGCACGAAGTCAACAAGCTTGGTCTCAGCCGCTGATTTGAACTTCAGATCTGAATCATGCTCCGTAGTTGGCTTCTTCAAAGGGGTCATGTCCGCCGGATCAACATTGTCCCTATAATATTTTAACTCCTCCGTGGCACAAACCGACTCTGCATAGGCCGCATCACCTTCCTCACATTCCAAAGCAATCTTGCGGCTCCCATGAACCGTTATTGTCCCTTTGTGACCCGGCATCTTGAGCTGCAAATAGATATAACAAGGTTGTGCCATGAATTTGGCATAAGCCGGCCGCCCAAACAAGGCGTGATACGGGCTCCGGATCTTCACCACCTCAAAGGTTAGTGTCTCGGATCGGGAATCATGCTCGTCCCCAAAAGCCACCTCCAGGGCTATCTTACCAACAGGATATGCTGATTTGCCAGGCACCACACCATGGAACACCGTATTAGACGGTCTGAGATCCTTGTCTGTTAGCCCCATGCGGCGGAATGTCTCATAGTACAGGATGTTAATACTGCTCCCTCCGTCCATGAGTACCTTGGTGAATTTATAACCTCCCACTTGAGGGTCTACCACTAATGCCAGCTGGCCCGGATTGTCAACCCGGGGGGAGGGTGATCCTCCCTGCTCCACACGATAAGCTGCTCCGACCAGCGTAAATAACGCGGTACGGCCGGTTCAACAGAGTTCACTGCTCGCTTATGAAGTTTCCGGTCGCGCTTATCCAAGCTAGTTGTGAAAACGTGATACTGCCCATTGTTCAACTGTTTTGGCTGGCTCTGATAACCCGACCGCTGCTGCTGCTGCTGTTGGTTGTAACCCCCTTGACCGTTCTAATTATCCTGGTTATTATTACCGCCCTGATTGAAACCTGAACCGGAAGCTCCATCGTGACCCGGCCCATGGAAACCGGATCCTGAGCCACCACTTGACCCACGGTCATACCGGAAGGCATTAGAGTTTTTAAATTCCTGCATAATGTAACAATCCTTCCAAAGGTGGTTAGCCGGCGCCTCCTTCATCCCATGTTTTGGGCAAGGCTGATTCAGTAAATAGTTTAAGCGATCCGGGTTAGGATTTGGAGCCCCTTTACGGTTCGCCGCTTTACCTCTGCGCCGCTGACCCTTGTCCTGCGCATTAGTGTTAGCCACAAAGTCCATGCTGCCACCCGCCTTACGCTTGCCTCCGTTTCCATGGCCCGCCGGTTTGTATTGATGCCCCTTAGAGTTGCTATTCTTTTTTCCCTTCCCTGCTTCGTCATCGTCAGTCTCGGGATCCTTGGTACTATCAGAATCAGCATACTTCACTAAAGCGGCCATGAGAGTTCCCATGTCATTACAGAACCGCTTCATACGCCCCAACTTCTGCTTTAGAGGCTTAAATCGGCAGTTGCCCTCCAGGGTTAAGATCGCGGAGTCAGCATTGATCCTGTCAGACGAGTGCAAGACTTCAGAAACGCGGCGTACCCAATGGGTTGTTGACTCCCCGTCCTCCTGAACACAAGCCGCCAAGTCTACTATGGACTTAGGCTGCTTACACGTATCTTTGAAATTCTGGATAAACCGGGTCCGCAACTGGGCCCATGAACTGATAGAATTAGACGGCAGGCTTTTCAACCAAGTACGGGCTATGCCCTCAAGCATCATGGTGAAGTACTTTGCACACGCGGTCTCATCCACATCCAACATCTCCATTGCCATCTCATAACTCTCTACCCACGCTTCTGGAGATAAATCAGCGGTGTAATTTGGCACCTTGCGCGGGCCCTTGAAGTCCTTGGGCAGGCGTACATTGCGTAAAGCGGGGACTAAACAGGGCACTCCCAAGCTAGATGCGACCCCTGGCCCGGCAGAGGTGGTAGGACGAGCCGGTGTAAGCTGATCCGCCTTGTTCTGTGCTGCTAACTCGGCCTCCCTTCGTGCCCGGGCCCAGTCCACTACATCCTGAGCATCGTGAACACCACCGGCCGGGTTATTGCCACGGGCCGCTTCATGGCCCCGCGCATTGCTTGATATGGCCGGTTCATCCAGGCACCTACTATAGCTCCGGCTTGGACGAGGTGTGGAATGAATCCGATCGCGGCTGTATGAATATGCCTCCTGTTGAATCAAAGCGGTTCGGAGAAGTTCCTTAACCCGACGCGTCTTTATTGCTTGCGGAGAGTCTCCGTCGACCGGGATAGCTTCTAATCGCGCAGCAGCTGCGACAAGATTGTCCATAGGATTAGAATAATGACCCGGAGGTGTCTGGACCGGCGGAGGAATCACAATGTTCTGCCGAGGAGGTTCCATTAGGCGGGGTTGGACCGTCGCTCCTGGCCCTGGTGCCTCAACCCGGTTTACCTCCAGGTGCCCCGGCGGATTACTGGTTCCAGCTCCTGGAGTGTGAAAGAGATTTCGAGGGTCGAACCCTAACGGTAGGCGTGATCTGTGCTTCTGCTTCAAGACTTCCTGTGATGCGTTCTGGTCGAGCATGAGCTTATAGGCCTGGGCGTCCAAAGCGGCCCGCTCTGCGGCCATCCTGTCCTTCTCTGCTGCCAGGTCGGCTTTGGCTTGTGCGATCTGCTCTCTCACCTTTGCAACCTCTGCATCATGGGCCTCCTGATCCGCCGGATTGGCCTCTGCCATAAGTATAGCTAGTGCATCAAACAGGTCAGATAGAACTTGAACCGGTGGGTGCACAAGGCCTCCTGCCCCTGCTGCCGCTGCCGCTGCTGATCCGGAGAACATTGCTGCTGCGGTCGAGGAGTGATTCGCTGCCTGCGTACCGGCCATGAATATTCCAACCCGGTTGATCTGCTCAGGGGGGTCCGGAATACTGTCGCCATCGGAACAACCCCTAATCTGGTCGTCTTGCAACTGGTACAATGATTCGGTCTCTCCGGTTGAGGACTCGTCGTCGGAATAGACGACGGTCTCGCTACCGTATTCTGACTCGTCCCCATGCTCTCCTCCGTGGATGACTCCCACGACGGCACGCTTCACGGCCCATTTAACCTGGGTAGATCTTGCACGCTGAGCCATCTCGACGAGGTCGGTGCGGATGTCCGGCTCAGGCCCAGGCTCACCAATCTTGCCGATAAAAACGTGTATGCCACCAAAGGGGACCCGGTACCCGTACTCGATCGAGCCGGCTTCGGGACCCCATCCTGCATCGTCGATGTAGAGCTTGCCGCGACGACTCTTGGTCATCCGGCCCACAGCATAGCCTTCAAGTCCTTTGAGCTTGCCCTCCAAGATCATCAAACCGTCGTGCGATAGCCCCACAGTGGGCGCCAACTGTCGTGGATTTGTCACGGCAGATGTCCTTGTGAAAGGACTTAGTCGTGGAGCCATCGCTACGGGTTAACTTGAAGGGGTTAAAGCGGACACAAAGACACAAGGGTTTATACTAGTTCGGCCCCTTCGATGAAGGTAAAAGCCTACGTCTAGTTGTGATGGAATTGATGTGGTTTCGATGGCTAGGGAGCAAACAAGCTACGCCTAGGCTTGAGTTGTTGTTGTCTGTCCCTGAACCGCCGCCGGGTCGTCCCCTTATATACACGGGTGACGCCCGTCGGTCCACAGAGTCCCACACCGGTTCATACTCGTATCCTGGTTGGTCTCTCTCTATTCCTAACTTACAATGCAAGTTTACATATCAAGCCGGTTTACGGCTACAGGTTCTAAACCGACTACAGGCCTTGGGCCTTCATCTACTTAATCACCTTTATACTACTAATGAAGTTAACCCGGCCCAGGTAGGCCGGTTCACACCTAGTAGTAATATCCCCAACACCTAAGATGTCGTTTCTTAAAGTTTGGAGTTGCGATGCTTATATGAAAAAGGTTTTCAACCTGATAAGCTCGAACCCAAATCGGAGAAATGTGTCTTCATAGAATACCCAAAGGAAACTATTGGGTACTCCTTCTATCACAGATCCAAAGGCAAAACATTTGTTGCTAAGAATGGATCCTTTCTAGAGAAGGATTTTCTCTCGAAAGAAGTGAGTGGGAGGAAAGTAAGAGCTTGATGAGGTAATTTGTACCTTCTCCCGAATTGGAAAGTAGTTAATCACAGAAATCAGTTCCAGTGATTCCTACACCAATTAGTGAGGAAGCTAATGATGATGATCATGAAACTTCAGATCAAGTTACTACAAAAACCTCGTAGGTCTTCCAGAGTAAGATCCGCACCAGAGTGGTACGGTAATCCTGTTCTGGAAGTCATGTTACTAGACCATGATGAACCTATGAACTATGAGGAAGCGATGATGAGCCCAGATTCCACGAAATGACTTGAGGCCATAAAATCTGAGATATGATCCATGTATGAGAACAAAGTATGGACTTTGATTGACTTGCTCGATGATCAGCAAGTCATGTTAAATAAATGGATCTTCAAGAGGAAGACGGACACTGATAGTAGTGTTACTATCTACTAAGCTCGACTTGTTGCGAAAGGTTTTCGACAAGTTCAAGGTGTTGAATACAATGAGATTTTCTCACTCGTATCGAAGCTTAAGTCTGTCTGAATCATGTTAGCAATTGCCACATTTTATGAAATCAGGCAAATGGATGTCAAAACTGCATTCCTTAATGGATTTATTAAAGAAGAGTTGTATATGATGCAACCAGAAAGTTTTTGTCAATCCTAAAGATGCTAACAAAGTGTGCAAGCTCCAGTGATCCATCTATAGACTGGTGCAAGCATCTCGGAGTTGGAATATACTCTTTGATGAGTTGATCAAAGCATATGGTTTTATACAGACTTTTGAAGAAGCCTGTATTTACAAGAAAGTGAGTGGGAGCACTACAGCATTTCTGATAAGTATATGTGAATGACATATTGTTGATCGAAAATAATGTAGAATTTTTCTGGAAAGCATAAAGGAGTGTTTGAAAGGAGTTTTTCAAATAAAGACCTTGGTGAAGCTGCTTACACATTGAGCAACAAGATCTATAGAGATAGATCAAGACGCTTGATAAGTTTTTTCAATGAGTACATACCTTGACAAGATCTTGAAGTAGTTCAAAATGGAACAGTCAAAGAAAGAGTTCTTGCCTATTTGCAAGGTGTGAAGTTGAGTAAGACTCAAAACCCGACCATGGCAGAAAATAGAAAAGAATGAACAGTCATTCCCTATGCCTCAGTCATAGGTTCTATAAAGTATGCTATGCTATGTACTAGACCTATTGTATACCTTGCTCTAAGTTTGGCAAAGGAATACAATTTTGATCTAAAAGTAGATCACTAGAACAACGGTCAAGAATATCCTTAGTGAGGACTAAGGAAATGTTTCTCGATTATGGAGGTGATAAAAGAGCCAGTCGTAAAAAGTTACAACAATGCAAGCTTTTACACCAATCCAGATGACTCTAAGTCTCAATCTAGATACATATTGAAAGTGGGAGCAATTAGCTAGAGTAGCTCCGTGCAGAGCATTGTGGACATAGAATATTTGCAAAATACATACGGCTCTGAATGTGACAGACCCGTTGACTAAACTTCTCTCATGAGCAAAACATGATCATACCTTAGTACTCTTTGGGTGTTAATCACATAGCCATGTGAACTAGATTATTGACTCTAGTAAACCCTTTGGGCGTTGATCACATGACGATGTGAACTATGGGTATTAATCACATACAGATGTGAATATTGGTGTTAAATCACATGGTGATGTGAACTAGATTATTGACTCTAGTGCAAGTGGGAGACTGAAGGAAGTATGCCCTAGAGGCAATAATAAAGTTATTATTTATTTCCTTATTTCATCATAAATGTTTATTATACATGCTAGAATTGTATTGACCGGAAACATGATACATGTGTGAATACATAGACAAACATAGTGCCACTAGTATGCCTCTACTTGACTAGCTCGTGAATCAAAGATGGTTAAGTTTCCTAACCATGGACAAAAGAGTTGTCATTTGATTAACGGGATCACATCATTAGGAGAATGATGTGATTGACTTGACCCATTCCGTTAGCTTAGCAGACAATCGTTTAGTATGTTGCTACTGCTTTCTTCATGACTTATACATGTTCCTGTGACTATGAGATTATGCAACTCCCGTTTACCAGAGGAACACTTTGTGTGCTACCAAACGTCACAACATAACTGGGTGATTATAAAGGTGCTCTACAGGTGTCTCCGAAGGTACATGTTGGGTTGGCGTATTTCGAGATTAGGTTTTGTCACTCCGATTGTCGGAGAGGTATCTCTGGGCCCTCTCGGTAATACACATCACTTGAGCCTTGCAAGCATTGCAACTAATGAGTTAGTTGTGGGATGATGTATTATGGAACGAGTAAAGAGACTTGCTGGTAACGAGATTGAACTAGGTATTGGATACCGACGATCGAATCTCGGGCAAGTAACATACCGATGACAAAGGGAACAACGTATGTTGTTATGCGGTTTGACCGATAAAGATCTTCGTAGAATATGTAGGAGCCAATATGAACATCTAGGTTCCGCTATTGGTTATTGACCAAGAATAGTTTTAGGTCATGTCTACATAGTTCTCGAACCCGTAGGGTCCGCACGCTTAAGGTTTCGATGACAGTTATATTATGAGTTTATGAGTTTTGATGTACCGAAGGAGTTCGGAGTCCCGGATGAGATCGGGGACATGACGAGGAGTCTCAAAATGGTTGAGACGTAAAGATATATTGGACGACTATATTCGGAGTTCGGAAAGGTTCCGAGTGATTCGGGTATTTTTTGGAGTACCGGAGAGTTACGGGAATTCGTCGGGGAGTATATGGGCCTTATTGGGCCATACGGGAATAGAGGAGAGAGGGCGAAAGGAAGGAGGCGCGCAGCCCCCCTCTGGTCCGAATTGGACAAGGGGTGCGGCCCCCTTTTCCTTCCTCCTCTCCCCCTCTTTCCCCCTTCTCCTACTCCAACAAGGAAGGAGGGAGTCCTACTCCCGGTGGGAGTAGTACTCCCCTTGGCGCGCCCCTACTAGGCCGACCACCCCCTCCCCCCTTGCTTCTTTATATACGAGGGCAGGGGGGCACCTCTAGAGAAAACAACAATTGATCCCTTGGATCTCTTAGCCGTGTGCGGTGCCCCCCTCCACCATAATCCACCTCGATAATATCGTAGTGGTGCTTAGGCGAAGCCCTGCGTCGGTAGTACATCAAGATCGTCACCACGCCGTCATGCTGACGGAACTCTCTCTCGACACTCGACTGGATCGGAGTTCGAGGGACGTCATCGAGCTGAACGTGTGCTAGAACTCGGAGGTGCCGTAGTTTCGGTGCTTGATCGGTCGGGCCGTGAAGACGTACGACTACATCAACCGCATTGTTCTAACACTTCCGCTTTCGGTCTACGAGGGTACGTGGACACACTCTCCCATCTCGTTGCTATGCATCACCATGATCTTGCGTGTGCGTAGGAAAATTTTCGAAATTACTACGTTCCCCAACAGGATTTTCCAAGTCCAGGTGTAGTTGCTCTTAAGAGAGAAAATATTGGGGCTCACCATTACTTCCTGACCAGCAAGATATTCCTCAACTCTGGATGTCATCGATGTCTTGGTGATATAGGGAGTAGAGAGGGAGGGACGAAGTGTAGATAGAGTGTGGACAACGGTGCATCTTGCTCGCGTCATGTTTTGCCCTGACGACAGCTGGGAGGGGGATCTGTAGCTCTACGTACCCTAATTTTGATCCCATCGAGGCCCGATGAAAATGTCCAGAGTAGTGGTCATGTTGGCGTGGAGGGCGTGCTCCTATTATTGGATGCAATGTGTCAACAAAAGAGCACCAAGCATTATAAACTCTTTACTTTCCGGCAATCATATTTTTATTATACATAATCCGATTTGTTTTGAGCAATTTGAAGGAATATGTTTTATTAGCAGATACGAAAATTACAAGCTTTCGGAATACAATGGATCTTCATAAAGTGGATTCTTACGAGTCTTACCACCAATTTAATTGGAAAATCGTCATTATTTATCATGACATGTAAACTCTCGAATACCAAACAAACTCTCAGATTTATTTATACCTGTTGCAACGCACGAAACAGTCAATATAGCTTAAAAACGTTCACAGTTTCAAACTATTTTTGTTTCAAGAAAAATATGTTCACACTATCTCAAAAAACTTAAAAACTACCAAAAAATGATACGATTTTACTAAAAAAACCATTTAGAAATGTATACTTAAAAGTTCCCAAATAAACATTTACAAATGTAAACAAAAGAACATTATTTACAAAAAAACTGTAAAAATATTTTTTCAGAAATGTTCAAATATCTATAAAAACATTAACTCTTTAAAAATTGTTCTAATTTTATGAAAGGATTAAATTTTATTTAAAAGAAAGGAAATTTTCACATTTAACCATACGATCGACGTTTATTAAAATAAAAAATAAAAAGTGGAGCACAGTGACACATGTAGCACGTAGTGCCTCTTTTTAAGCCCGGTGCAACGCACGGGCATTTGTACTAGTATATATGGACTGTGCTAACGACCAGTCGACTGGTCGTTAGCGACAGATCCGCACGACCGTAACCCAGCTTCCTCTCGCGACCCGCACGCTCGATTCCACCGATTTTTCTTCTTCTCTCGAAAACCGTATACGCCAATAGTAAATCGTCAGCGGCTTTTCTGGTTTTTTGGCTACATACATAATATGAAAAGAAAATAAAAGTGCTGGAAAGGGGACTTAAACCCAGGTCTATTCATTAGAGTTTGAGCCCAATAACCAACTCATCCACCCTTAGTTGTTGTCTATCGAATATAAACAAGGTTATTTTAACCTTTCTTTTTTCTGTCATATCAGCGATAATAATTGTTTTTGCTTGGTAACTTTGGCATGACCAGTGTGATAACTATAACTTGAGCAACATGATAACTATACTATAATAAGCCTAATAACTATAATATGAGAAGGTTAATGACTATACGATGAGAAGCACGATAACTTTAGCATGGGGTTGTGGTAACTTCGCACTGGGGTATGTTTCGACAACAAAAAGTTACCGGGACATGTTTCAGTAACGTTTTTCACATGGGTAAAGAGTTATCAAATGTGTTGTATGTAAGTTATTAGTTGTCTGGTGCGTAAATTACCATGCTATTTGCACTAGGTTACCAGGGCATATTTCTAGAACTTTTCGCCCAAGGATCATGCACCACAGATCTGATAACTCACGCACCGCTGTAAAGAACATGATATTTTATACGCACGAACCTGATAACTCACGCACAAACACCGTGATAACACACGCACAACAAATATTTTCGCCCAAGTAAAAAGTTACTGTGGTGTTTGTACATAAGTTATCAGCGTTGTGGGCACACAAAAGTTACCGGAGTTGCATTTTAAACAACCTTTTTTCCACAAATTAAAGTTATCAGGGTGTTTGTACCTAAGTTATCAGGTTTGTTGGCGTATATTACCATGCTATTTATACAGAATTTAGAACAGATGTGTCTTCAACATTTTTTTCCCCGGATAAAAATTACCATGGTGTTTGGACCTAAGTTATCAGGTAAGTTATCTGGTCTATGGTGCGCATATTTCCATGCTATTTATATTGAAGTCATCAAGTTGTGTATTTAACCAATATTTTCTGCCGGGTCAAAAATACCGTGAGTATTACGTACCACTGAAGATGCCGGAGTATATTTAAGCAACTTTTTTCTGGGTCAAAGTTAACATAATATTTGTTCATCAAGTTATGAGATCTATATCTCGCTAAAAACAAGTCATTTTCGTGGGTCGGACCACTAGCACGTTATAACAATGTTTATACAAAAGTTATCACGGTGTTTGTATATAAGTGATCAAGTTTGTTATGCGTGAGTTACCATGCTAATTACACATAAATTATCGTCAAACAACACTCCCCCACTGGAACAAACTTATCATGTATACGGTACTTATATTATCATGCTATTTTCACACGAGTTGCTAGGGTGTGTTTCAAAAATTGTTTTTCACCTGATCGAGGTTTTCACAATATTTGTACATAAGTTATCAAAGTTGTGGTGAATAAATTATCATATTAAGACCATGAACTCAGCTCACATCTATGTACAAAAAAGTACAAGAGTCTAATCTTCTATATTAAATCATGAGCTCAATTCACATCTCTAATATATTTTTTATAAAAATGTATGTTTTGTATATTTTTTGATAAAATGCTTGTAAGAAAAAGGAAACGACAGCAGAATAACACTCGAACAGATCTGTAGTAGAAGAGTCTGCCTCAACATGAAGGTATGAAAAATATCTAACATGAATCAAATCACAACATAGAGTTTGTTTAGGTGGTTGCTGGTAGATTTCTAATATTGCTGGATCTGTTAGATCCCAGGTTTGACTCCCCTTGCCCTCCTATTTTTTTTTACCGAAATTAAAAATAAGAGGTGCGAGAATTCTGGATCGGGAGTGGGCGGGAGCGGGAGCGATCGTAAATACCGATCGAAGGAAAAAAAACAAACGAGAGCGATCGTACATGCCTATCGCTAACCACCAGTCGACTGGTGGTTAGATTTCTCGAGTATATACCAGTATATATATATGAGTATGTTTTCATGACCTTGGACGCACGTACAGAGGTGGAATCGAATCCATCGACGTGATCTAGCACGACGACCTGCATTATTGCGGGTATTGACGAAGTTGAGTTGCATAACCTACGCATATGTAGTCGCTGGCTCGTCGCACCAAGAAGCTCCATTCTTTTTTGTAAACAAGGACAGGAGAGAGATATTCCGTTGCTAAAGAAAATTACACCGGAGAATTGCGGTCACTCTCCAGACTGATCGGCGACCACGTCGCGTATGGCAGCTACCATCAGTACTTGTCCTGGCTGACACGTACCCTCAACAAATAAATACTCCCGAACATGATGGACTGCTCGCTGGCCAGGATGACATTTGCGAACGGTGCGGCTAGCAGTTTGTGTTTGGGAATGGCACTTTTGATATAAAAAACGTGACATTTCGTTTCTTTTGGTGCATTTTTCATCCGGAAACTGCCACTGTTAGATCTTGATCCTATGGCTATGAGGGGCTTCGTTGGGGATTTCCTTCCGAGGAACGGTCATCAGATGACATTAGAGTACGTACTACATAAGAGTAAAATGCAAGCGCGGTCCTAATTCTTTTTCAAAAGTGTCGATTGGGTTCTAATTCTTTCAAAATGCACATCTAGGTCCTAATTCTTTCTAAGTTGTTCACCCGAGGTTCTAATTTCGTCTGACCGCCGTTGACCAGCTCGCGTGGCGCTTTGACCGCTGCCACGTCGACTCGAGGGCCCACGCGGGATAACGACCAGTCGTGCGTTTTTTCAAAAGAGCCCCCCAACCCTAATCTCTCTGCAGTCGTAGTCCTTTTCCTCTCCTCTTCCCCACCTCTCTCTGCTCTGGCGAAACAGGGGAGATCGACGGCAACGGTCCGGTGAGAAGAGGCAGGCGGCCATCATAGGCACTTGTCCGGCGGTGGCGCCGCTAGGATGGCGCACGTGCATCGGCGACCCGGAGATCCTCCTCCACGATACGGTCAGTGTGGTGCCCATAACCCTAACCCTCGATCCTTTTTTTCCGCGGATTTCGATTTAGCTCAAATCGATGGTAGTATTTGACTGAATCCCTCGATACCTAGGAGCACAAGAGGAGGTTTTTACCGTAGAAATCAACTATGGTGGATTTTTCTGCGGATTTGGCCGATCGAAGACGTATGTCGATGGGAAAAGTTGCTCTGTTCGATGGTTGCGAAGTAGATACATGGTCTCCTCTCTGGCTCATTGATTTTATGCAGCAACTGGGATATAGTGACCAATCTAAGCATGTTATTTACTAGTTACTGCCTGGAAAGAATTTAGGCGATGGACTGCGGATTGTGGACTGTGACACTGACACTTTGCACATGACAGCAGTTGTTCCAAAATTCCAGTACTTTCAGTTGTTTGTTGATCACAAAGACATGGCCTTTGACAATGTAATGGATGATATTCATGTTAGTGGTACACCTGAGCTACCTCCTGTACGAAGCCCTAAATCTCCTGGGTTTAGCAGTGGAATAAGAGGAAGTCCCAGGTTTAAGGTGAAAGCTCATAAAGGCAGACTGGACCAATTTAATGCAGGCAACAACAATGAAGGGAGTAGCAGTGTTCCACCAGTGGGACAAAATGTTGGACACGAGCTTAGAAGAAGCGGGAGGAAACTTGTGGTAGAAGAAGAAATCCCCAATGAAAATGACAGTGACAGTGGCAGTGATGACAGTGAATGGGATTCAGACTGGGTCGACTCTGACAATGAAGTAGGCAAAGATGATGATGATCTATATGAAGAATGGGTTGATGAAAAATTTGAGAAGAAGAAAAAGAAGAAATCTGAATGGGAGCAGGACGATGACTATGATACAGATGAACTGCAGGAGCTACAAGATTCAGAGCTTGAAGATAGTGATTCAGCAGAGGAAGTGGAAGTAGTAGATGCACAAGGAAGGAAAAAATGAAAAAGAAAGTGAAGCTGAAAAGGTGGAGGCGTGAGAACATGAAAGAAGTCAATTTTCACATAGGCATTGTCTGTCACTGAACTAAGAGCAGCAATTCAAGAGTACATTGTGAAGCAAAGAGTGCAAATTCATTACATAAAGAATGATAAGCAGAGGATAAGGGTAGGTTGTGTTGGAGATTGTCCCTGGTTCTTATTTGTTGCACCTGACAGCAGGGCCAAAGCATGGGTTGTGAAGAAGTATGTGGGTGAGCATACATGTGAAAGAGAGTGGGCACTCAAGCAATTTACAGCAAGATATTTGGCTGGCAAGTATGTGGAAACATTTAGAGCAGATGAGAAGATGACACTGCAGAACTTTGGCAGACTTGTTCAATTGGACTACAACATGCAACCTACTAGAAGTAAGCTAGCTAGAGCAAGGAGGATTGCACTAAAGATAATTCATGGAGATGAACTTGAGCAGTATAATTTACTGTGGGACTTTGCAGCTGAAATCAGAAGATCAAATCCTGGCAGTACCATGCTTGTGAATGCAAACAATGGAAAGTTTGAGAACTGCTACATGTCCTTAGATGCATGCAAAAGGGGTTTTCTGCTAGCTTGTAGGCCCATTATATGCATTGATGGGTGTCACATTAAGAACAAGTATGGTGGAGTGATGCTGACAGCTGTTGGAGTTGATCCTAACGATTGTATCTTTCCCATTGCAATTGCCATAGTAGAAGTGGAAGATACTGTCACATGGAAGTGGTTCTTGAACACACTGAAGGAGGATCTGAACATACAAAACACAACACCATGGACATTGATGAGTGATAGGCAGAAGGTAGTAAGAACATTGCAGCATTTCATATTATCATACTAGAGCATTTCATACTGTAGCATTTCATATTATCATACTGTAGCATTTCATATTATCATATGTAGCATTTCATTTGTTTGTTCTACAATGTATGTAGGGCTTGATCAATGCTGTCAATGCAATGTTTCCTGATGCACAACATAGATTTTGTGTGAGGCATCTGCATCAAAACTTTGCAAAGAACTGGAAAGGTGATGTATTCAAGAATAAATTGTGGCAAATTGCAAGAGCTACACATGAGGCAGGCTGGAAGAAGTACATGCAAGAGATGAAAGAGCTGGATCAGGGGGCCTATGAGTACTTGGATGCAATTGACCCAAGGCAGTGGCGCAAGGCCTATTTCCATGAACTCCCAAAGTGTGATTTGCTTCTGAACAACAGCTATGGAGTGTTCAACAAGTAAGTGGTAGTACTATATCATTTAAATTGTCATACTGCATCATTTCATACTGTTGCAACTGTACCATTTCATGTTGTCAGTACTGTAGCATTTCATATTGTCAGTACTGTAGCATTTCATATGTTCTAACTGTAGTGATTTCATAGGTATATACTTGATGCCAGAGAAATGCCTATAGTTACTTGTCTTAAGAAGATCAAGGACCAATTAATGACTAGGTTTTATAGCAAGAATCTGGAATCTAAGGAGATGTGTGGTCAAATTTGTCCCAAAATTAGAAAGAAACTGGACAAAAATATTAACATGTCCAACAACTACACTGCATTACCAGCTGGACAACACATATTTCATGTTATAGGCATGGTTGGGGAGTATGATGTGAACGTACAGAAGGAGGAGTTCTCTTGTAGGGCATGGAAGCTCTCTGGAATTCCATGTAGACATGGAGTTGCATGTTTAAGACATGAAAGAATTAAACTAGAGGATGTTGTCAACAAGTGCTACAACATTGATGCTTTCAAAGCTGCTTATGGCAAGATCATAATGCCATGTAGTGATCCTAGAGTGTGACCTAAAACTAATGGGCCTCAAATGCTGCCACCACACTATGAGAAGAAAGTTGGTAGGCCTGGAAAGAAGAGAAAGAAGAACCCACTAGAGGAGGACAATGGAACTAGGATGAGAAGACATGGCATTATTGGACACTACAGTGTGTGCAATCAACCAGGACACAACAAAAGAAAGTGCCCTGAACTAGGTAGAGGACAACCAACAGCAGCACATGAGGCAGGAGTAGAACAGGAGCCAGCAGCAGAAGAGGCAGCAGCAGAACATGATCCAACAGCAGAACATGCAGCAACAGAACATGTGCAAACAACAGAACATGTGCCAATTCAGGTTGTGCTTCCAGAAACACAGCAAAGAACTAAACTACCAGTCAAGAGAAAGCCCAGTTGCAAGGTGCATTTCCCTTAAATGTTTCCCTTAAATGCTGTTGAAAACTAAAATTGCAATAGTCAACAACATTTCTTATTTTTTTTGCAGAAAAAGGCATGTCCACAAGTGGGCAAAGGTACATCTAATATGTGATATCTTCTTCTATGAATTATGATCTTGCTTCATCTACTGTGATTGAGATTTTACAGGACCAAGTGAGAGCTTTTTATTCAAATGCAATGTTAATAAATGCAATGCCATCTGTTCTTCCAGAAATTCACCTACATTACTAACTACATGTTTGGTTGGTTTGTAGGATATAGCTACTCAACAATCTCAAACAGCAGTGCCATCTCCTCTACCAGAAAGCCAGTTCATTGCAAACTACATAGATGCCCTGCCACCTCCAAGAAGCCATACTACTGCTACACTAGGTTTGAAGAGAAGGAAGAAAGTGAAAAAAACCCTAAGGAGAACAAAGCCCCAACAACTCAGAAGTGAAGAGCTACAAAGATGTTATGGAAAGAAGCAGTGTAGGATGTTTTTCTTTTGCTTAGGAAACAAGATGGTTTGTAATGAAACCTCATGCTGAGATGTGGCTTTGGGTTTCACACAAACCATGGAAATGTAATACTTTTGTTGCACAACTTCAAGACCTTGTAATGTTGGGTCCATCTATCTATCTTTCAGACTGCTTTTAAGTTCAATTACTAGTAAAAGAAAGGCCTTGCATATTACTGTTTATTTGTGCTGTCAATGCTAGTAAAAAATGCTGCCAAAGTACAGAAAACAACCAAAATGCTGCCAAATTTTAGTTCAATTTCATTGCAACAGTACATCATCAACATCTGGATACATCAACAAGCATTGATCACTGGATACATCATACTACCACATCACTTCTTAAATCCTACATACACCACAACTACAATCAGTACAACAAGTGCACTGAGAATACTCCTACAGAGAAAAATGAGCTCATTCATCTTCTGCATTGCTTCTGCATATGCCACAATCTCGACAGTGCTCTGCATTGCTCCTGCACAAGCCTCTTGCACATCTGTTTCTTCACTTGCAATGACACCAGCCGAATCAAAACTGCTCAATCCACGGCTGACATACCCAGCTCTCACCAAAAAATCAAAATAGTTGTCCGGTCCATCTTCCCAATAATAATGTTGGCAAGGATTTGGTGGAATCTGACAGAAATTGAGAAAAAAATTCAGCCAAAAAGAAACACAGAAACATCAAATCGACTGGGCACTTGTAGAAGATCTTACATGGTGATTGGGGCACTTGTAGAAAATCCTGCCAGAATTTGCCTCCGATTTTGACACAAGACGAATTGTAGACCGAATGCGGCAGCTAGGGCATGGTACCAACGGCAGCATACCCGCAGCAGCCATTGATGAGATGGGCGGCGAGAAAAGGGCTAATGCCGGAGGTGGAGCAGGCGCTTGGGCAGCCTTCTTCCCACGGTGCTCACGGCAGACGAGCTAGCGGCGGGGACATGGCGGCGACGGCGCGGCGCCAGAGAGAGGGAGAGAGCGAGCAGAAGACCTAGGGACCGGGGAATGAAGAGAGCATAAACTCCAGGGGCCAAACTGCTTAAATTACCAACCTCCAACCGCGGGAACTCTCCCGCGTGGGCCCTCGAGTCGACGTGGCAGCGGTCAAAGCGCCACGCGAGCTGGTCAGCAGCGGTCAGACGAAATTAAGACCTCGAGTGAACAACTTAGAAAAAATAAGGACCCAGATGTGCATTTTGAAGGAATTAGGACCCAGTCGACACTTTTGAGAAAGAATTAGGACCGCGCTTGTATTTTACTCTACTACATAATTCATCTATGTATAATCTACAGTATATACCATCGCCCACGACCAAATTTACGCCCGTCTTGGGGAGGAAATTCTCCCCATGTCGCTCGCTCGTTTTGCACAAGAGCGCCTTCCTCTCAAATCTCAACTCCACTCCCATCCCATCAGAAGACGTCCCATCAGAACTCCTGCTAACGCGGCACATGAGCGGCACAAGCAACACTTTGTAAATGGCCTTGCCATTCTAGCCCTTTTCCTTAAACTTATAATTTCAAATATCTTTCTCAAACTCGATACTCTGAGATAGAACGAGAAAAAGGCCGAGACACCCTCAAACCCCATTTTATTCTAGAAAAAGGGATCAACACTGCTCGTATAAATGGAATGAAATTTCTCGAATTTCACACAGGAGATCGCGCTTCCCTGCTTTAGGAGTTTCTTCCACCAGTGTGCCTATAGGGAGATAATAACTCTCCTAAAACCCGTATTTGCAGTTAATTGTTAATTGGGAAGTGGCATTTCCAACTAAGTACTCTCTCCGTTCCTAAATATTTGTCTTTTTAGAGATTTCAAATGGACTATCACATATGGATGTATATAGACATATTTTAGAGTGTAGATTCACTCATTTTGCTCCGTATGTAGTCACTTGTTGAGATTTCTAGAAAGACAAATATTTAGGAATGGAGGGAGTAGAAAATAACACTAGAGTGTGACCCTCACAGCCCATGCACAATGGCGCAATTATCAAGGGCGCGTGTCAAGAGGGGTGTAGAAAGGAGAATCTTACGAAACCCTACATTTTAGCCCTGTTCGGTGTCACTCCGCTCCCGGAGCTGGTGGAACTGCAGTTGAAAATGACGGAACTGCAGTTCCCTCGCTCCGCGGATTCCAGGAATTGGTGGAGTACCGAACAGGGTCTGTCTTTAATTCAACGAGGAGGATGGGACAGCCTTATTTGTTTATGTCAATGACAAAAAGCTATGCATATTAATCAATCGAACTCGTTAAATTTTGGGGGTCTAAACTTTGTTGCACCCTGCCCCTAAAACTTTAACTCCCTGTAATTCTTCACCAAAAGTAAAATAAATAAATAAAATCTAGCTATTCAGAGCAGTGCAGGCGGGAACTCTGAAGTTACGGGCGACACTGGAAATAGTACTGTTCCAGAACACTGATTCACCCCCAAGACGGTATTAGTACTAGGTCAAGTTAGTAGAGACCATGCTAACTGTTCGCTTCTATGTTTTGCATGCTGGCAAACAAGTACTTCGCCAAAAGAAAAAAAAAGTACTTCCTCAATTTCCGGGCCGACTCCCAACGGCAAGAACGAAATACCCTGTGGAGAAAATAACTAGAGTGCATTAGGACATAAACAGTGGAGCAGCGAATGACACCTGAATTTTATACTCCCTCCATCCCAAAATAAGTGCCTCAAGCTTAGTATACAAAGTTGAGACATTTATTTTGGGACGGAGGGAGTAGGATAAAGCATTCACATTCACACATTGCATCTGGAAGTTGAAATCTCAGACACGATTTGGACAAGGTAAGTATGACATTATTTGAATTCCACAAACAAAATAGAAACGCTTCATGTATGGTTGGAAAAAGATTCATTCATAGGGGACAATACAGCACTTCCTTTATCTAGGAAGAGGAGCAAAGAGAAGAACTGTTTCGCTGGCAACTACAGTGACCTGACCCATCGCTGAAATTTTGTAGTACATAAACAATCAATGACAAGCTTGTTATATGATTCTCACAGCTACAGATAATATTAGGGCCCAATCCAAGGCACCCGCAACACAATTCTAACGCATGGAAGACTACAAATGTCCACAACATTGTTAACCTGACTACCTATCAAAATATGCAGCATATTACTTATGAAGAGAATTCTTGCCACTCATTATACGCCTTGCCTCTTGTATATTACTAATAGTGTTACAAAGAATAGTGCCGCTAGCATTTTTTTAAAATGACTAGGGAGTTTTACAGCTAGGCAGAACATGACTGGCCATAGCAGCAAGGTTCGGAGTCGGGACAAGATTCAATTCTCTCCTGATTTCCTTTGTAATTGTATTGAAGTTTCAAATTCAAACAACAAATAAGAGGAGGCTGCAAAAGACCACACAGTAACATCAAATGACATGTCCTACACAGGAACATTGTAGCTCCCAGCCGTCAACAGAGAAATCTGCAGTATGAATTTAAGGTGGCATTAGAGCATGTTATATAAATTGATTAAATCATGTTGGAACTGTTTCTCAGACAGGGTAACCAAGCTGGATATGAAAATGTACTGCGACATACTTGCTGATACACTCTAGAGTTTGCATTTCCGAGTGATTATTCTGGTATAGCAAAACCTATGCTACGCTATCAAAATAACAGATTTTTTTTTCTAGAAATTGATCCCAGAACGTTGAATTTACCACTTAAACTTATCTTGATTAGCAAATATACTGTATTAAGATTTCTGAGTACCGTACAGGATTATCGGTTGATCAGTAATTCGACTGCAAAATAACATTCATATTCAATTAGCCTTTTAGTGAAACACATACGTGAACTTCCCAAGGAGCTTAGGCACTAGTTTTTTGCTCAATGCAACTCCCTGAAGGTTCTGCATTCTTTACAATCCATGGATGCTTCAAAATATCGTCAAGAGAAATCCTCTTGCTTGAATCCTTCACTAACAGCTGCATACAAACTTCATACTCTCAACTTCATCTCCTTAGGATATAAGAACCCATTATCCAAAAAAAAAAAAAGATACCAATATTTCAAATGTTACCTTGCAAATGAGATCCTTGGCATCTGCAGATATGTCATGAGTTTTAGGGAACAGCAAGTCCACTTTGACTATCCTGCTCAAAATTAATATTCCAGAGAATGTGTATCAAAGGAAGACCAGGCAAAACACACACTGTAGCTACAGAAACATTGTAGCTCTTACCTCATCAGGGTATCTTGCTGTTCTGCAGCTTCAAAGGGTGGCGAGCCATACAAAAACTCGTAGCACAGGATTCCTAAAGTCCAGTTGTCAACAGCGTAATCGTGAGCCTTTTTCTCTACCATCTCTGGTGCCAGGTAATCTATTGTGCCACAGAGTGTGTGACGTTTAGCATTTGATCGAACCGCCCATCCAAAGTCTGCAATTTTAAGTCGGCCCTGCAAAGTGGAAATCAAGTAACTTCTATAAATAGATTAAAAAAACTCAGCATCTTATGGACAGAGAAAGAGTTAAAAGTGTCAACAGCAATCAGCTCTCACATACCAATGTTGACAGCACAATAAAGGATAGTCTTTACTATAGTTTCTTATATGGATGTGGACAGCACAACTAATAAGGTGTCTGACAGTATTTGATAGTCACTATTGCGACAGAAGTAGCTCCTCAGTAATCTCGAGAAAGGTATACAGGATATGCATCTACAAAGTAACCAGGTGTTTACAATCATATATAGTACGCAAGTGCAAATCAGCATAATCATGTGAGACCAGCAGTATTTACCTGCAAAACGTGTACTATTAGTCAAAGAAAAGAAATGTGGCACCCATGTACATTGGTGGACATCGCATTCGAGTTTTAAAACTGTGGGATGTCAAATATTACACTGCACTGTTTTACTTATAAATAATTATAGAGTAAGATACCACGTATCTGCTATTTCGTCTCTGTTATACAGCTAACTGAAAAATACAAGCTATGTCTGCCATAACCTCAAAATTCTCTTCAATTGGATTAATCACCATTCACCAATGGCCATAAGTTCCAAACACACGAAATGTATAGTGCTTCAGTTACAAATGTATAGCTCCTGAAATTCTCCACATATATCTTCATAAAGTTTCAGCCTAAAAGGATATCTTGATAGTTTATGCTTGCAGTAAGGCCAAGGCAAATGGGATCTATTGTCTCTTTTATCTGATCTCACAAGTAATTTTCACATATCGGCCATATCTATAAGTAAAAAAACTAATCACAATGCACAAACATGCATTCCCACTCTTCCAGGAAACATACATGCATTTCATTAGAGCACAAAATGGTACTAAAATTACCTCAGCAATGCATGGGTCCAATTATTGTTTACTCCATCTGTTGGTAGGCATAATTTACTTTCCGCGAAAAAAAGGTAGGCAGAATTTACAGCAATGATGTAGTTGAATTCCATTGTTGATAAACATGGATGGCCAAGAAAAAAACAGTACATTTATCACTGCCATATCAAAATATTGCCCTATTTAAATTCTCAAAATAAGCACTTTGATACAATAACCCATAGGGGTGCAGCATCTGCATGCAGAAGAACCAACCTCGATATCAAGGAGCAAATTTTCCGGCTTGATGTCCCTGTGAATTACCTGCTTCTTGTGACAGTACGCCAGTGCACCAGCAAGGCTTGCTACATACTAAAGCAAAAGAAAATGAATTGGATCAACAGAAAATCCAGCACAACGATGGTAAGTCAGAAGAAAAGCAACATAGGTCCATCATGTTTGACAGCCTCATGTGCAGTATATCACAAACAGAGTACATGTCATACTAAGCAGACTGTTTGTTTGACTCATTACTGTTCAGAATATAGAAATACGATGTACTTTGTTTGGATCTTCGGGTTGGATGGTTTAGATCTCAGACTGGGTTGGAAGTGTCACTCTTGAGATGGGTTTTGTGTACAGAAAATGACAGATTTTCTTCACTCCATCGTTTATGAAGAGGGTGTGTGAGGCTTTTGCCTTGTGTTTCTAAAGATGTTCTGGAGTTCTTAAGAAGTTCTTCATCTTGCACTGATGTACAGAGATCCATCATACCCAAATAAAATGAATAACTCATGCCAAAATCCTTAACAATCAGACAGTTTACTGATTTCAACAAGGCATGACTAAACACATAGTATTGTTTTAGAACACCTACTAACAAATATGCTAAGGTAGAGACACTACCCTTTTCACTGATCTTCCTACCTCACACGACCTCAATCAAAGTAACTTCACCAGTGAAATGCTAGAAAAAGTCTATCGATTTTATGGGCATTTCTGTGGGGCGGTCAGAGCTCAAAAACGTTCAAGCTTCATTGCAGATTGCAAATAACAACTGGGTTGGTCGAATCAATAAACGCCGCACGGCTGAGGGAAAGACGGCAGGAAAGGGATGAGGAGGGCTCACTGTGGCGGCGGTCCGCTCCGAGAAGTGGCTGACGCTGCGGAGGAGCTTGTAGAGCTCTCCGCGGGCGGCATACTCGAGGACGAGGACGACTCGCTCGGCGTCGTGGAACCAGGCAAAGAGTCGGAGCACGTTGGGGTGGTCAAGGCCATGCTGGATCTCGATCTCCCGCCGCAGGTGCGCGTGGAACCGGTACTTCTGCAGCTTCGCTTTGTATGTCACCTTGAGCGCCACCACGTAGCCGCTCTGAATCGCCGCAGTTTTCCGCCGTGTTAGCACCATCGGAGTTGAAGTTTTTTGAGGGAATCGAAATTTGATGGTTCGGGGGCCAGGGTTTCAAGAGCCTACCTGCTTCTCGCGGCCGAGATAGACCTTGCCGAACTTGCCCTCTCCGATGAACTTGCCGATCTCGAAGTCGGAGAGGCTCCACTCCGGCCGCTCCATCAGAGGGGCGAGGACGATGGAGGCGCTGCTGGTTGGTGGAGAGACGTTAAATGCACCGATACGGATACGTAAATTCACCATTTCAGAAAATCGCCCATACGGGGATACATTTTACATTTTTTCAATTCACTAAAAATATGTATAGAAGCTAGGAACAGCAGATTACCTTCTTGTTTGCTCTCCTGAGGATGCTGAAGCAGCTCCAAGCAGCTCCAACTGAAAATGTTGATACCCTGTTCCAACTCCAGGTTCCAACGGGATAGTTAGACTTTAGTAAGTGTAAAATGAATATGGAGCAGCAAATCAAATAATTAGTTAGCTGTTATCATGGCATAACACGAAAGGTGGAACCGAAGATCAATCAGGTAACATGCAAAAGGGGAAACAATCACTTTAAACGGTAATATTTTAGGGCAGACTGTTAAAATCAACAACACAGCATAACAACTATATTCCCAATCCTAAACAAGATTTGGGACATCTATCATGCCCAACAATACCACTAGTACTAATGTTTTAACCAATTTCGGCCTGTATAACCAAGACAAGGCTCCTGCTCTCTCAAATTGCATGTTACTGCTAAGCTTTGATTTCAGGTCAAGACGGTGCAGATAAAACAACTTGATCTTTTCCTTTTCATATATCGTCAGTCACTGCATGTTTCACTGCTAACATGTTCAAACCAAAACATTTTCTCATCTGAAAAAATATTCAAACTACAATCTGTAAACATTTGCCCCTACAAGCATTATCACAAACACCTATCATGCAAAATCCTTTCACAAGTAAACTTTAACACGCACTGGAAAAAATCGTGCAGCAAGTACTCATCAAGAGATGGACATCGTTATATTCTCACAATATCCAATCTACCGCAAGTGTTCGTCCAATACATAAATCAGAGGGGGAAAATGGACAGACAGAGGATGCAAGAGGAAGGAGGGAGGGGGTTGAGGGAAGAGGGAGGAAGAAAGGAGGACGAAGGAGTGAGTGCTGGCTACCTGCCTATGGACTGGTCGCCGGCGTAGCTCCGGGAGGAGGCGTTGCTGGGCGGGAGCGGCTGCTCCAGGGAGGGGGGCGTTGCTGGTGGGAGCGGCTGCTCGACGGAGGGAGGCGCTGGTGGGCTCCTGTGCCGGCGGCGGGGCAGCGGAGGCTTCGGCCGGCTGGGCGCGCCGCGGCGGCGGGCTGGCAGTCGTGGCGGCAGGCCGGCGGCGGCTAGGAACCCCTGGCTGTCGCGCTCGGGAAGGAGGCCTCTCTGGCGTTCACTCGCTCGAGTGCCGGAACCGCTGCGCGTACGAAACTTCCATTTCCGATCTAGTAGGGACGATGCAAGATCCATTGGCCAGTACACGTTTGGTTCCGAGAGGGAGTGGTGCGTCCGACAGTCAGCATCCGATTTGGGTACGATGCAAGATCCAGTGACGCAGTTGAATTTGAATCGTCGTGCAATGGTCGTATGGTTACCAGCCGCTCAACGGTTTGATTTGCGGCGTCGGACAAGGATGGTACACAAAGTTGTGTACGTACACCATCTATGTGGTCTCCCTTTTTTTTATTACCGAAAGGGAAACGTTTCTGGCCGGTCCGCCGGCTAACGCTCGCGCCGGTCGCTCGCTGGCCATCGATCAACAAAACACTGCTCGCTTCTGGGCCGTCTGATCGAACATCACACGAGGTCCCACATCGCTCGCTAGCCACCACATAATCAGCCCACGCTCCCTTATCTCGTTCTTTCTCTCGTGAAGCTTCCCAGGCTCCCAGCCATACGTTTCCTTATCTCCCCCACGTCTCTCGCACAGTGACTAATCTCTGCTTCCCCAATCTCTCTCTTCCGAGCAGCCGCACGCCGCTTGAAGCCCCGACGAGCCGCCCTGCTGTTAGCCGACCGGCCGGTGCACGGTGTGCTACAACCGCGATGCCGCGGAGTTACAACCGCAATGCCGCGATGCTTCAACCAGCAGGCGGCCGTGTAGCGGAGCGGGAAGACGCGCATCTGCGGAGGAGAACACGTAGCCCGTTCCAGCTCCGCCGTTCCAGCTCAAACCAGCAGGTTGATGCTGCAACCTGCGGTGGGCAACACCGGCGAGGGACGGTGTTGCGGTCGGCGCCGCGGAGCTACCATGGATGCAACACGAGGCAAGAGAAAAAGCTGCTTCGGTCAACGGCTTATTTGTTGCGAGCGACGTCAGCGAGCATCGACGGTGAGCATCTGCGGCGAGGCAAACGGGCGAGGTCGACGAGCGTGGGTCGTCGGCGGCCAAGGACGAGCGGGCGCTGGTCTCTTTCCCCTTTTATTTTTTCCTGCTTTTTTTGCTGCAGCGTTTTCTGTAAGGTTGACGAAGGAATCGTATGGTCTAGAAAAGCTAGATCGTGTGGTCCACCTGGGACCGGCCGAAATTTTCAGCCGGTGCGCCGGCGCCTATCAGTCGCCCTTACCAAAAAGCCTTTGTGGCTAGCTTTATATTACTCCCGAATACGTAACACTTGCATTGTCGGCTAAAAAATTAAAAATAAAACTAGGGAAGAGTCCGGCCAAAGCGTCGAAGGATAGCGTCTATGTGGTTTACCGTGAGCTGCGAATGTACTTTGGGCATGCAATACTTACACGGAATTAAACGACCCCCTTCTACAACAGAGATAGTACACGTTTTGAATTCTCAAAACATCTAGACAATTGATCTATGAAGAACAAACCAACCCGCTCCTTTGTGCATTGAACTTTTGAAATTTGTACAACACCTAAAAACAACCTTTGTGCATTATATGTTTTCAAGATAGGATGAAAAACAGTATAATGCTATTGTCCTTCTTCTTTTTCTTTTTAATTGTTTCCTAGTATCATCAATGTGATGATGATGAGTATACTTTTGCACTAATTCTATAATTTTTTAAACTGGATATTCCAAGGAAATCACCCCGATCTTATTACTAATGACTAATAAATACAAAAGATTGTGAATCTCGTTGTTTAATGTCTTTCCACGAGAAATAGACAATATAAGGGCAGAAAATGAAGCTATAAAAGGAAATATGAAGTATATATGGAGATCAAGCCACATCAACTGGACGCGCCACAGGCTAACTAGAGCTGAAGACAACGTCTGATACGAGCGTGAGTGCTCGTACCACCTGCCAACAACTCCATGACGTTGTCCCTCACGCACTTCATAAAAGGCCCGAGGCCCCATTCGCAACAGAGAAGAGTCGAAGAGCAATAAAACCATCAGAGTCGCCAGGATCACCACCATTCCTAGAACCCTAGTTGTCGCCATTGTCGTTGATGATCTTCATCTCCATAGCCATTCTCCCCGTAGTTTGACACACTTGTAATCGTAGTGACATTGTAAGACTCTACACAATCATTCATCTGCAATGCCAATGTTTTCCATGGGTGATCCGATTGCGATGTGTGAGTAATCCCCTCAGGCCATGGGCTGAGGTAAAGCCTTGCAGCCCTATGTAATTGTGCATAGGATTATGCTTAATTGCACATAATTTGTATGTGTTATTCGCAATAGATTTGTCTATGGTCTCTTTCTCCTTCTATGAACCCGCATGTGCCCATATTCCTTAGATCGATCTAGGAGAAGATAAAGTGAAGGTACATGTGGAAGGTTACACCGTAGGTCGGTGACAATAAGGATTAGTACGGTAGCTGAAAGCAACTCTTCGGAGACCATGAGGTGAAGTCATTAAATGTCCAATGCTTGGATTGGGGAAATCCTTCATAATCGAGATGACGATAAGGGCCTTCATTGGACAATAGACTCACGATGCATGTTGTCGATCGGTTGTGACATTATTTGGACGCACCCCCCACATCTACACGTCGAAAACACATCATAACAGCGCCTACCAGGACCATGCATGTTGGAAATCAAGATAATATCCTAAGTGCAAGTATAAGGTTAAGTAAAGTCATCATGCCCCTAGCTTATTTCCATCCATACAAGTCTGTCTCTCAAAGTAAACCGCGGTTTGATCTGTCTAGGGAACTGAAACTTCTAACGACAATCATATCTTATTTGAATCCCTGTCTAACGGTAGTATTTCCTCCTTCCCATGAGCGGCTCCCAGGCGAATGAGGTTTTCCTTGCCTTCCGTTGTTGATCTGCCTCGTCTCCTATGGCCTTAAGGCCACGGAGGCGCAATGGATCTCGGCACCTTTACCGGCGGGAGGGACCTTACTTAGATTTTAGGTGTTTTGTGAGCTTGTTAAGGGGTTGTGTCCTGTTCAGGAAGGCGGGGTGGCGACTGTGACGCCCGGGTAATTAAACTACAATAATTCCCTGTTAACGATGCCACCATGATTACTGTTGTTAATCTTGCATTGATTCAATCCAGTTCAAATTCAAATCTAAAGTAAAGTCAAACAATAAAAGCTTTCAAATATTAAAACTAAAATGTTCGGTTTGTGCCAGATAATGCATAGGTGATTAAGGTGAAGAAACCCTACTTTTATAAAACATTTAAATTCTATAAGATGAATAACATAGTAGCGAAAACTATTATTTAAATACTTTTAAATAATAAATAATTACAAAACTATTTTAGTTTAGGTAGTTAGTTAATGTGGTAGTGGCATATTTGGTAACATCAAATTAGGTGCCACTTTGGTATTTTGCTAAAACAAAAATAAAAGGAAACTAAGCTAAAACAGAAAAGACATAAAATAAATAAAAGGAAAGAAAAAACAATAGAAAGGGAAAAAGACCCCCCCTCTCCCTGGGCCAAATGGCTTAGCTAGCCAACAACCGGCCAGCCCATCCGGGCCGGCCCACTCCCTCGTTCCCCCTTGTCGCCTCCTTCCCCGCGCCCTATTCCCCCGACCGCGCCGTGAACAGGGGCGCACCCCCGCCGCACCACCTCTCCGTCCCTGCCGATGGGATAAGGCTGCCACGCCCACGCCTCCTCGGTTCCCTCTCCCACTCACCCCCGCTCTCCTCCCAGATCTCCGCCTCCCACTCGTTCCTCAGACCCGCCCCCGTCCGAGCGCTCCCATGGCCATGACCGTCACGTAGTCGTGGCCACCGTCCTCCCCGCACCGTGCCAGCGAGTCACCGAGCTCCCTCATCACCCGCCTTGTCGTCCTCGACCATTGGTTCGAGCTCCGTGCCATCGCAACGGCGTGGACGAGGTCGTCTTCAACCTCCGGACGCCAATATCCACCGTGTCAGAGTCCGCCTCGCCTCTGCGCTCCCGTTCCCCGCAGGCCTTTCGTGTGCCGCTCGGTGAGCTCCACCCCCTTCTTCTCCCTGTTCTTGCTATGTTTCTGCGCCGTAGCTAGTCGTGCGTGATGCACCACCATTGCCAAGCTACGGCTCCCCCGTCGAGCTCGCCGTCGCGGTCACCGCATGCACGGCTCGCGTTCGACCGTGTAATCATGCTCCCTGCAGCACCGCGATACCGGTGCTCTCTCCAGTGCATCCTCTCACCGCTCCTAGCTCCGTCTCCGTCGAGCTGCGATTCCGCCTGCCGCCTGATCTCTAAGCACCGCTCAACCCCGGACACCCCCGTGCCCGCGACCACCGCCACTCGACGGTGTTGTCGCGTGCGTTCGAACGCACCTAGCCCCACAATGAACCGTGCCCCGCAGCCCCGTCATCGAACTCGCCTGAGCCCCGGCGTTCGCCCCGCTCGTCGCCGGCTGTCGGTGTCAAAACCGGCGGATCTCGGGTTGGGGTCCCGAACTGTGCGTCTAAGGCTAATGGTAACATGAGGTAGGGGACATAATGTTTACCCAGGTTCGGGCCCTTTTGATGGAGGTAATACCCTACTTCCTGCTTGATTGATCTTGATGATATGAGTATTACAAGAGTTGATCTACCACGAGATCGTAGAGGCTAAACCCTAGAAGCTAGCCTATGGGTATGATTGTTGTTCTTGTCCTACGGACTAAACCCTCCGGTTTATATAGACACCGGAGGGGGCTAGGGTTACACAGAGTCGGTTACAGAGAAAGGAATCTTCATATCTGAATCGCCAAGCTTGCCTTCCACGCAAAGGAGAGTCCCATCCGGACACGGTACGAAGTCTTCTATCTTGTATCTTCATAGACCAACAGTCCAACATACGCATATAGTCCGGCTGTCCGATGACCCCCTAATCCAGGACTCCCTCAGTAGCCCCTGAACCATGCTTCAATGACGATGAGTCCGGCACATAGATTGTCTTCGGCATTGCAAGGCGGGTTCCTTCTCCGAATACTCCAAGGTAGATCTGAAAGTGCAACTATCCCTAGGTGGTTTTGGTAATTCCTAACAACATATAGCTCATTGAGCTAATGCTATTTCAAGATAATTATTTCAGGAAAGCTCAGTGATTGGCATGGCATGGATGAGAAAAGTGGATCCCTCAAAATACTAAGGACAAAAGGATTGGCTCAAGCTCAAAGCACAAGACTCTACATTTTCCATTTTAGTGATCCAAGATCACATTGAGTCTATAGGAAAAGCCAATACTATCAAGGAGGGATGAGGTGTTGCTTAATGAGGCTCTTGCTCAAAATGCTTAGTGATATGATCCAAAGCCCTCAACTACTTTCTCACATCCACATATGACCTAAACCAAAAGTCAAACTCGGCCCCACTAGTTCTTTCTATCCAGCGCCACCGAGTTCAGATGTCATAGCCACTGCCACAAACCCTAGTCTTTTCGGTATCACTGATAGGGATCTCGGTCTCACCGAGATGGGATTGTAATCTCTCTGTTTCCCTTCGTAACATTTCGGTCCAACCGAGATGAGCGACCGGTCCCACCGAGATTGCAATGCAAACTCTTTGTTTCCCTTTCGTAATGTTTCGATCTAACCGAGATGAGCGAATCGGTCCCACCGAGTTTGCTTGACCAACTCTCTGGTTAGCTTATTACCAAAATCAGTCCTGCCGAGTTTGCGTAATCGGTCTCACCAAGATTACGTTATGCCCTAATCCTAACCACATCGGTTCCACCGAGTTGACATGTTGGTCCCACCGAAAATCCTAACGGTCACATTATTTGCTAAATCGGTCCGACTGAGTTTCAGGATTCGGTCCCACCGAGATTGGTAAGTTGTGTGTAACGGTTAGATTTTGTGTGGAGGCTATATATACCCCTCCACCCACTCTTCATTCATGGAGAGAGCCATCAAAACATGCCTACACTTCCAACATACATTTTCTGAGAGCGAACCACCTACACTTGTGTTGAGGTCAAGATATTCCAATCCTACCATATGAATCTTGATCTCTAGCCTTACCCAAGTTGCTTTCCACTCAAATCTTCTTTCCACCAAATCCAAATCCCGTGAGAGAGAGTTGAGTGTTGGGGAGACTATCATTTGAAGCACAAGATCAAGGAGTTCATCATCAACACACCATTTGTTACTTCTTGGAGAGTGGTGTCTCCTAGATTGGCTAGGTATCACTTGGGAGCCTCCGACAAGATTGTGGAGTTGAACCAAGGAGTTTGTAAGGGCAAGGAGATCGCCTACTTCGTGAAGATCTACCCCTAGTGAGGCAAGTCCTTCGTGGGCGACGACCATGGTGGGATAGACAAGGTTGCTTCTTCGTGGACCCTTCGTGGGTGGAGCCCTCCATGGACTCGTGCAGCCGTTACCCTTTGTGGGTTGAAGTTTCCATCAACGTCGATGTACGATAGCGCCACCTATCGGAACCACGTCTCAAAAATCTCCGTGTCTCCAATTGCGTTTGCCTCCTCAAACTCCTCCCCTTTACCTTCATATGCAATTGTTTTACATTCTGCTGCTATACTCTAGAATTGCATGTGTAGGTTGATTGCTTTACTTGTGCTAAGTTGCTAAAATCTGCCAAGAATTAAAATTGGGAAAAGGCAAGGTTTTTATTTGGTCAAGTAGTCTAATCACCCTCCCTCAAGACATACTTTCGATCTTACAAGTGGTATCAGAGCTTTGGTCTCCATTTGCTTTGAGTTCCATAGCTTTTGGTAGTCATAGCCTTGGTTTCACAACCTAGGAGAGTATGGCGTCTAGCGAGGGAAATTACCACCGTAGAGGTCCTTACTTTGATGGTACTAATTTTGCTAGTTGGAAGCATAAGATGAAAATGCATATTCTTGGACATAACCCCGCCGTTTGGGCTATCGTGTGTATTGGCTTGCAAGGTGAATTCTTTGATGGGAGAGAACCGAACCGTGAAGCTACAGCGAAAGAGTTGAAGATGCTGCAATACAATGCTCAAGCTTGTGATATCATCTTCAACGGATTGTGCCCCGAAGAATTCAACAAAATCAGCCATCTTGAGAATGCAAAGGAAATTTGGGATACTTTGATTGACATGCACGAAGGTACCGACTCCGTCAAGGAATCCAAATTGGATGTGCTTCAAAGTCAACTTGACAAGTTCAAAATGAAGGATGGTGAAGGCGTCACTGAAATGTACTCTAGGCTTGCTCTCATCACAAATGAGATTGCCGGCTCAGGAACTGAAGAGATGACCAACAAATTCATCATCAAGAAGATCCTAAGAGCCTTGGATGGAAAATATGATACCGTGTGCACATAGATCCAAATGATGCCCAATTACAAGAATCTCAAGCCAACAGAAGTCATTAGTAGAATTGTTGCTCATGAGATGCCAATCAAGGATAAGGAAGAGCTCCACAACAAGTCAAGTGGTGCTTACAAAGCCTCATGTGAAGCTCCCACATCATCAAGTGAGAAACAACCCTTCAATGAAGAATTGAGCCTAATGGTGAAGAACTTCAACAAGTTCTACAAGAGTAGAAGCAAGGAAAGAAGTTCCAAGTCAAGGTCCTACAATGACAAAAGATCTTCGAGTCGTGAGCGTAATTGCTACAATTGTGGAAGACACGGACACTATTCCAATGAGTGTACGGCTCCCTACAACAGAAGAGAAGAATCTCCAAAGAGAAGAAGTAGAAGAGAAGAATCACCACCAAGAGAGAGAAGGAGTAGAGATGATCGTTATGAATGAAGAAGATCCCGGAGAAGCAAGGATTCGGAAAGGAAGGACAAGTCATCAAGGAGCTATATAAAACGAAGACATCAAGCTCATGTTGGTGAATGGGTATCCGGCTCCGACTCCGACCATCACTCCGAGAGAAGCTATCAGTCTGAATCAAAATACACTCAAGATGAAGGTGTTACCGGTCTAGCACTCGTGTCAACCAACTCCTATGATATATTTGACTCACCAAATGAAGGACTTGGAAGATGCTTCATGGCTAAAGGCCCAAAGGTATTACACCCGAGTATGTTGATTTCAATGGTGATGTGATTTACTTGTTGACAACTCTAGTGATGAATACTATGATGAAACATCAAATAATCATGCTAATCAAGATGAAACGAATGACAATGATAAGGAGAAGATTGAGCTCCTAACTAAAGAACTAAACACTCTTAAGTTAGCTCATGAAACTATCTTAGGAGATCATTGAGAACTTTTAAGGACTCATGAGAAGTTACGCTTTGAAAAGCTCAACCTTGAGCAAGAGCATGAGTTTTTAAAGGCTATCAATGATGATCTTCGCAAGAAAAGTTCTTCTTACATTGCCAAGCGTTTACTCTTATCTACTTACATGCCTCAAGTCAAGTCTAGTAACAAGAATAAGAAATATTCTTCCTCTAGTAGTAACAATAATCATGCTAAATCCAATGTTGTTGCTTATAGTAGTTCTCTTGATTCCACTAATGATTCTCTTAGAAAAGTTACACTTGAGCAAGAAAATAGCTTATTGAAGGGAATTATAGAAAAAGGTTTTTACAAAAGCCTTGCCAGGAGTAAGCAATTCGAGGAAATTGTACGCAAGCAAGGAAGGCACTGGAAGAACCAAGGTGTTGGTTTTGAACGAAAGTTCAATGCCAATGGAGTTGAGTGGGAAGAAGATCAATACCCCAAGATGAAGTTTGTTCCTCAACAAGAGAAGTATGATCCTACTTCTTTCAAAGGGACACAAGCTCAAGATGATATTCCACCACAATCAGTGCCTGAGCTTCAAAGAAAAAGTTGGGCGGGCCAAGCTGAAAAAGAGCACAAAATTTTGAGGCATTAGTCACTACTCAGTCCCTTCTGTTTGCACTAAATTTTCACCCTATGTTGAAAAACAAGTTAGAGGCAAGATATTCATCTTCTACCTTGTTACGCAAGTTTGTTTCAGTTATCATCATACACTTAATTGAACTTATTGAAAATATATTAGCATGAGGTGCGAACACCAGCTGATTCACCAAAGAAAATGCATTAGTTATGCTCAGTTCAACCAATGGATAACAGAAACACATGCTCCGGAGATAACTAGAATTACCATGCAATGTCAGGAGGTGAACATAGGCTCTACTTGGCATCAGCAGCATACCCCCGACAATTTTGATTGGCATCACAATGGACTTTAGTTGTCAGTGGAGGCCAGAGCCTGAAGGGAAGGGAGGATAGGGCCATGGCAATGTCGAACGGAGGCGGGCGGAGTCGTGGAGCAGGAAGAATGTAGTGGAGGGCAGTGCCGTGGTGTCGGACGACATGCTCAGGAGAGGCGCGTGCGAGCATTCTTATGTGTGTGCGTTTGGTAGCGATGATGATGTGCTATCTGCGCGAGGGTGTGGGCTGGTTGTGCCATGCAAGATCTGCTCCTACTGTGTGCCTTCGTCAAGAGACATCTTCTTGGTATCCTGGTATACTTGATGGTGGACTGGGCTGACTGAAGCATAGCATAGTAATAAAAAACCCATGAAAATCCTGGGCGGGCCATGGCCCGGTTCTGCCCCAACTAAGCTCCGCCCCTGACCACAATACCACAAGCAAAAAGGCAAGGATAAGCTTCAAGGGGAGATTGATGCATTTGAAGAAGCTCCTAAGGCCTTGGTCAAGTGGGTTCCCAAGACTACATCAAGTTCTACTTCATCAAGTACGACTGCAACCCCAATGATTCCCATCAAGATGGTGTGGATCCCGAAGAAGAAGAACTAGAGAGTTCTTGAGGGTGACTCCGCCAACATACTTCACTCTTATCATTTTGGCAAGGACAAGTGCAATCAACTTCCACATCTTGCACTAGTTCATGGAGTCACAAACCCTCTTGTTGGTAAGACAAGGGAAAAGGTAACCTAATGCTTTCATGGACATCATCTTGTGTGTGCAACACTCTATGTCTATAGATATCCTTGTTTGTTCCTTGTGGGACTAACCCGTGTAGGTATTGAAAGTGCAACTCACTCCAAAGGATTGCTCCAAATGATCTACATCAACATAGAGCATCCACATCTTCAACACCTACATGAAGTCATCATCGACAAAACCCAAGGTTAGTTCATCACTCTTAGGGAGGATCTCACATCTAGGGGGAGCTTTACTCTAAGAATTGAGCTAAAGCAACTCTAATGGTGTGAACATAACAATGCTTTATGTAAAAGTGGTAACCCAACTTGTGCTTAAACGATGAGTATGACTGTCGGTGTCAAACCGGCGGATCTCGGGTAGGGGGTCCCGAACTGTGCGTCTAGGCGGATGGTAACAGGAGACAAGGGATACGATGTTTTTACCCAGGTTCGGGCCCTCTCAATGGAGGTAAAACCCTACTCCTGCTTGATTAATATTGATGATATGGGTAGTACAAGAGTTGGTCTACCACGAGATCAGAGAGGCTAAACCCTAGAAGCTAGCCTATGGTATGATTGTTGTTCGTCCTACGGACTAAAACTCTCCGGTTTATATAGACACCGGAGAGGGCTAGGGTTACACAGAGTCGGTTACAATGGGAGGAGATCTTCATATCGAATCGCCAAGCTTGCCTTCCACGCCAAGGAAAGTCCTATCCAGACACGGGACGGAGTCTTCAATCTTGTGTCTTCATAGTCCGGGAGTCCGGCCAAAGGTCACAGTCCGGCCATCCGGACACCCCCTAATCCAGGACTCCCTCAGTAGCCCCCGAACCAGGCTTCAATGACGATAAGTCTGGCACGCAAGTTTGTCTTCGGCATTGCAAGTCGGGTTCTTCTCCAAATTCCATGTGCCTGTCGAATAGTGTCCGGCCTCTAGTGCGTGCTGCTCTCCTCAGCTTCTGTGCCCAATAATGACCACCTTCCACGTGTCAAACGAATGCGAAAAGCCAGGGAGTTTTTTCATTTACCCCCCTAGCCGCGTAAATGAGCCGCCCATAAAAGAGACGGGGATTTAGATCCAATTCACACCACCTTCCCTCTGCGAGCATTCATCAGAGCGCTTTCGACAGAGATCCATTCCACCATGGCCGGTCGTTGCAGCTCCTCCTCTCACCTCTCCATCCCTCGACCCAGAGATTGGGAGCGGTGTTCCGTCTCGCATAGCGAGCTAGTAGTGCTTCAATCCAAGGGGCTCCTCCCCCCAGCATATATGGTCCCAATTCGAGCCGGAATTGCCACCTATAGCTGTGGAGAGCAGGCGGAGAGCGTCCCCAATCCCTCCCAAGGAGAGCGGGTATGCCTAGTCCCTTATTTAATAAGAGGACTCGGATTTCCAATTCATCCGTTTCTCCGAGGGCTACTGGAGTTTTACGGCCTCCAGCTACACAACCTCACGCCTGCCTCCGTATTGCATATTACGGGCTTCGTGGCCCTCTGCGAGCTGTTTTTGGGCATCGAGGCCCATTTCGCGCTGTGGAAGAGGTTGTTCTGCCTGGTGCCCCGCTCCCAGGAGGGGTCAATTTATCAAGTGGGCGGAGCCGAACTATGGCGCATCGCCGGGACCGGATATCTATCCGGAACCCCAAAGAAGGCGTCCGAGGACTGGCCTTCAGAATGGTTTTATATAGACGATGTCCTCCTGCTGGACCCTGTACGGATCGGCCTCCCTGAGTTCAATAACACTCCGTTGAAGAAACGCCTGAGCTGGCGCCCACGGAACCCTTAGAGGGAAACTGACAGGGACGTCCTTTACCTGATGAGCCGGATAAGGTTGTTGGCTCATTCCGGACTGACCATGACCGAGGTCATGGCCACATGCATTATGCGAGGGGTGCAGCTGCTTCAGTACAGAGGCCACCCCATGTGGGATTTCAACGGGGAGGACGACGCCACCCGGTGCGGTCGCAAGGGGCCAGATTCTGCTGCCACTCTAACGAAGATCTTATCCGCTTTGTACAAGGGAGAAGAAGAGGAATTCCTCCGTGTCAACCCACGGGGCAGATTCTCCATGTACAATCCTCCAAGCTGGGTGAGCGAACATTTTCACTTGCCTACCTGTTTTCAAATTCCCATAATTGAGTACTTAGTCTAGCAATTTTAACGTAGGAGCTGCGCCAGACTGTGAAGGAGATAAACAGCCCTCCTCCACAACCCGAGGACCCGGAACGGTCCCTCGACCCGGACTCCCAAGAGGACCCAGACTTATGTGTGGAGCTAATTGATGGGGTGTTTCATCAATCGGGTAAGGACAATACCTTAGTGGCCATTACGGCCAACTATCCCGGACTACTTCCAGCCTCAAAGGTGACCGAGACCGAAGTCCCAGTACTTTCAAGAGGATCCATCCATGCTTTATTTTAATTGCCGAAAACCAATAGTGTTTTGTTTTGCAGGGGAAATCCTTGAGGCGGAGGGCCGAGCCCATGGTGGGTAGCCAACAAGGGCCATTGAAGCCAGGCGGGCTAAAAAGGAGTGCGGACCAGATCAAGACTCCGGCGCAACGGTACAGCGTGCAACTTTAACGCCTAGGGTTTATGCCCTCAAGTCATACTAACGCTCATGCTCTCCTCAGGAAGAAGAGCGCCCACCAGACTATATCCACCGGCCAGGCTGCAAGGCCGGGTCCGAAAGCGGAGGCGAACACGGGGCGCGCATCGGATGTTCCTCCAACAGAGGACGCGGAAGGGCTATCTGCCACCCATTCAGAGGTGGAGAGTGCCATGAACCACAGGCATCGCCGGACTGTTCTTCGTGACGCATGTTTTTCCCAAGAGGCGTTGGACGCCTTTAATACGGGAGATGCGTACCTCCGTGCCGCTCAAAATGGTCTAGCCAGAGCCACAGAGCAGTATGTGAAAGACATACGGGTGAGTAAATCTGATGGTTATATATGTCAGTAGCCCCCGAGACTTGAAACAGTTAAGATAAATGATTTAAGGATCATATGTTATGCATGATCTTACAAAAAAGAGTACGCAACTGTCCCAGGAGCTGGAAGAGTGCAAGGCCCAACTCGAGGCAGCACTGGCCGCTTCAGAGAATGCCAAGGGGACCCCCTCAGGTAATATATGCTTCGAAAGATAATTCTGTTTTGAAGTGCGGCATGTGTGCAATTCTAACAATAATAGTGCAGATGGGGCCGGAGTGACTCCGGACAAGCAACAACTCCTGCGCCAGTTAAAGGCCGACGAGAGCATGCTGACTAGGGTGAGGCAAGAGAAGAACAAGCTTCAAGACGCCAATACCCAGCTGGGCGAGGAACTAAAGGATGTTCGTGCTCAGCTGTCTGATTCCGTAAAGGAGAATCGGCGACTTCGACGCGGCATTTTTAGTAAGTGCTTGAACGAATCTTCGAAAAAAGAGTTCGGCGAGGAAGTCGATTGATAGAGCTATGTCTGCAGATATGCTAATAGGTCGTCCTGCGGAGGAAATGCCCGGTTCAGCGGGGGACCTTCTTCTTGAGCTGTTGCAACTGCACGAATGAGTTCGGCAGGCGATGCAAGGCGTCGTCCAGGCTATGTGGCCATCCCTCTCCATGCCCGAAGGCCTTGGAGAGCTTGCAGAGAAGCTGAAGGGAGTGCGGCAGCGCTTCCGGTTATGGAAGATATTGGCCTGCCGTCAAGGTGCCAGGGAAGCCTGGGCCATGGTGAAGACTCGGTACACGAAGGCTGACCCGAACCACATGGCCGAGGTCGGCCCTGTGGGGCTCGACGGGAAGGAGATCCTTGTCAGTTTAGTGTATGGCCAGGTAGAGCTGGCTGCCAAGTATTCCCAACAGGACTGTAAATTAGACAGCCTGTTGGATGGTATTGAAGAAGAATATACCTAGTCAAATTGACTATGTAATTTAAAATGACATGTAGAATGCCTTCTAGCCGGAGTGTAGATCGTTTGTCATTGCGGACCTTTTCGCTTCAACCTCTGGACCCGATAGTCCGGAGTGTGTCCGAATACCCTCTTGGTTATGTAAGAACCGGGGCATGCATGGAGACCAGGCCTAGGGGTCATAAGTGCTTTAGCAGACAAGTGCCCAACTAATTTGTTATATTACATGGTTAGTAAGAAACATCTTCCAAGGAGAATAGTTTCGTTAGGGGTTCCTTTCCCTGGGAGGCATGCCCTAAAGTGCATGTCCGGACTGTGAAAAGAAAGCAGAAAAGCATCTGGGGGCAGATAAATAAACAAGTGAAAAATCATCTTTTAGTTCACTGACCGAATATTCCCTTAAGAACGCTAGCTTTCGGCTTCACCCAGTCTGAGGTACACATCCGGCTGACCCGGCAGTAACAATCGCAGAGGTGCTCCCTTTACCACCTAGCCGAACAAACGGGAACGTAGGGGTAAGCACAGGAGCCAGGCAACCCAGCTTGGCCAAAACTTAAGTCATATCGATGCATATAATGGTGTATAAAAGGTTCATGCGGAAGTGTCACACATGTTTTGGGCATGAGGCCCGTTTATATAAACTTCTGATAAAGAAGCCCCCAGGTATAATGAGCGCGGGTGGCGCGTCAAGTATGTGCGAACAATGCGCAGGCAAGCCCCTAAAGGCTTGGGAGAAAAAAGGGGGGAGAAGGAGAGAAATACCAGGCAGCTAATTTGAAATAAATAAAAAAAGGAACAGAGGAAGGAGACGAACACAGAGTCTGGCACTAGGCGTAGAATCTTCGTAGGCGTGCTGCGTTCCATGGGTTCGGCTCGAGTCGGTTGTCCGATGCATTCCGTAGATGGTACGCTCCGCCAGTCAGGACTTGGTCGATTATGAAGGGACCCTCCCATTTGGGCTTTAGTTTGTCCTTTTTCTTGTCCGACAGGCGTAGAACTAGTTCACCAACGTTATAAGTTTTGGCCCGTACTTCTCTGCTTTGATATCTTCGAGCCTGCTGTTGATAAAATGCGGAACGGGCTTTTGCCACGTCGCACTCCTCCTCCAATGCGTCCAAGCTGTCCTGCCGATTGAGCTTGGCTTCTCTTTCTTCGTACATGCGCACGCGAGGTGAGTCATGAATTATGTCACATGGCAGGACTGTCTCTGCATCGTATACCATAAAAAATGGTGTGAATCCGGTAGTGCGATTCGGCGTGGTCCGCAGCCCCCAGAGTATGGAGTCGAGCTCCTCTACCCAGTGCGTGTTAGATTCCTTGAGGGATCGCACTAGTCTTGGTTTGATGCCGCTCATGATGAGACTGTTGGCTCGCTCGACTTGACCGTTAGTTTGTGGGTGATAGACTGAAGCGTAGTCGAGCTTAATGCCCATGTTTTTGCACCAGAGTTTAACTTCGTCGGCCGTAAAGTTTGTGCCGTTGTCAGTGATGATGCTGTGGGGGACGCCGTAACGGTGTACAACCCCGGATATGAAGTCTATCACCGGTCCGGATTCGGACGTCTTAACAGGCTTGGCCTCCATCCATCTGGTGAATTTGTCCACCATGACTAGTAGATATTTTTGCTTGTGGGTTCCTCCTTTAAGGGGTCCAACCATGTCAAGCCCCCAGACCGCAAAAGGCCAGGTAATGGGTATGGTTTGTAGGGCGGTAGGCGGCATGTGGCTTTTATTAGCGAATAATTGGCAACCGACGCATCGCTGGACCAAGTCCCGAGCGTCTGCCCGGGCCGTCGGCCAATAAAATCCGGTACGGAAGGCCTTGCTCACAAGGGCTCGGGCTGCGGCATGGTGCCCGCCGAGTCCGGCGTGAATTTCAGCCAGAAGGTTCTGCCCTTCCTCTTCGGAGATACACCTTTGAAGGACTCCAGTGGTGCTTTTCTTGTAAAGCTCTCCTTCGTGGACTTTATAGGCTTTAGATCACCGCACTATGCAGCGTGCCTCATTTTGGTCCTCGGGAAGTTCCTGCCTAGTTAAGTAGGCTAAGAATGGTTCTGTCCACAGGGCAATTACTGCCATTATTACGTGGGCTGAGGGTGTGACTTCATTGACGGAGTCTTCAGTTGTGTCAGGGTGTTCGGGGTCAGGTGATGCGGCCGGGTCCAGATTATGGTTTCTGGATTCCCCTTCCCACTATACGGATGGCTTGAATAGCCTTTCCAGGAAAATGTTGGGGGGGGGGACTGCATCGCGCTTTGCGCCGATGCGTGCCAGGACGTCTGCTGCCTGATTATTTTCCCGGGCTATATGGTGGAATTCCAGTCCTTCAAACCGAGCTGACATATTTAGGACGGCGTTGCGGTAAGCTGCCATTTTCGGATCTTTGGCATCAAAGTCCCTGTTTATTTGGGATATCGCGAGGTTCGAATCCCCCCGCACCTCTAGGCGTTGAATGCCCATGGAGACTACTATCCGGAGGCCGTGTAGCAGGGCCTCGTATTCGGCTGCATTGTTGGAGTCCATATACATTATCTGGAGTACATATTGAACTGTATCTCCTATTGGGGACGTCAAGACGACGCCAGCCCCCAGACCCGCCAGCATTTTGGAGCCTTCGAAGTGCATGGTCCAGTTGGAATATGTGCCGTACTCTTTAGGGAGTTCGGCTTCAGTCCATTCAGCAACAAAGTCGGCCAAGGCTTGCGACTTGATGGCTCGCCATGGCTTGTATGTTATGTCAAACGGGAGGAGCTCAATGGCCCATTTGGCAATCCGGCCCGTTGCGTCGCGGTTGTTTATGATATCGTTAAGAGGTACTTCGGAGGCTACTGTTATCGAACACTCTTGAAAGTAGTGTCATAGCTTTCGGGATGCCATGAACACTGCGTATGCTATCTTTTGGTAATGCGGGTACCGGGACTTGCATGGAGTGAGGACAGTGGACACGTAGTATACTGGTTTCTGGACAGGGAATTTATGTCCGTCTGTTTCTCGTTCGACGACGAGGACTGCGCTTACAACTTGGTGAGTTGCCGTGATGTATAACAACATTGGTTCGCCGATGTTAGGCGCGGCCAGGATAGGGTTTGTCGCCAGTATGGATTTTATTTCTTAGAGTCCGGCCGTGGCGGCGTCCGTCCACTCGAAGTGTTCGGTGCGCCGGAGGAGGCGGTAAAGGGGTAATGCCTTTTCCCCCAAGCGGGAGATGAAGCGGCTTAGAGCCGCCACGCATCCAGTTAATTTTTGTATTTGCTTGAGATCTTTTGGAATATCCAATTGTGACAGAGCTTGGATCTTGGCTGGGTTTGCTTCAATTCCTCTACCGGATACGATGAAGCCCAAGAGCTTTCCGGCTGGTACGCCGAAAACGCATTTTTCCGGGTTGAGCCTAATGTCATATGTTCGGAGGTTATCGAACATGAGCCTCAAGTCGTCTATTAGAGTTTCGACGTGTTTGGTTTTGACGACCACGTCATCCACATACGCTTCAACCGTCTTGCCGATCTGGTTGTCCAGACATGTCTGAATCATGCGCTGATATGTTGCGCCGGTGTTTTTGAGCCCGAAGGGCATTGTGTTGAAGCAGAATGGGCCGTATGGGGTGATGAATGCCATTGCAGCTTGGTCTGACTCTGCCATCTTGATTTGGTGGTAGCCAGACTATGCATCGAGGAAACACAATGAATTGCGTCCTGCAGTGGCGTCGATGATTTGATCGATGCGGGGGAGGGGGAAGGGATCCTTTGTGCAGGCCTTATTTAGGTCTTTGAAATCGACGCATAGGCGCCAGGATTTGTCCTTCTTTGGTACCATTACCAGGTTTGATAGCCAGTCCGGATGTTTTATATCTCTGATGAATCTGGCTTCTAGTAGTTTGGCTAGCTCCTCTCCGATGGCTTGTCTCTTAGGTTCGGAGAAACGCCGAAGAGTCTGCTTAACGGGCTTGAATCCTTTTAGGATGTTCAGGCTGTGCTCGGCTAGCTTGCGTGGGATTCCTGGCATGTCTGAAGGGTGCCAGGCAAAAATGTCCCATTTTTCTCGTAGGAATTCTCTGAGTGCGGCGTCTACATCAGGGCTTAGTTGTGCCCCGATGGAGGCCATTTTTGTAGTGTCCGTTGGATGGACTTGGAACTTGACTATTTCGTCTGCTGGCTTGAAGGTGGTGGACTTGGATTTTTGTCGAGTATCACGTCGTCCTTGTCCATCGTGGAGCGCAACACAGTTAGTTCCTTGGCTGCCAGGGCTTCGGATAATGCCTCGAGGGCCAGTGCGGCTGTCTTGTTTTCGGCGCGGAGCGCTGTGTCTGGATCACTAACAAGAGTGATGATTCCGTTAGGTCCGGGCATTTTGAGCTTCATGTACCCGTAATGGGGTATAGCTTGAAAAATTGTGAATGCTTCTCGCCCTAACAGAGCGTGGTATCCGCTGCTGAACGGGGCCACTTGAAATGTGACCTCCTCGGATCTGTAATTATCCGGCGTGCGGAACACCACATCCAGCGTGATTTTCCCTGAACAGCACGCTTCCCGGCTGGGGATTATTCCTCTAAAGGTTGTGTTGCTTCGCTCAATGCGGCTCCAGTCTATTTCCATTTTTGCAGGGTTTCCTCATAGATGAGGTTCAATCCACTGCCACCGTCCATGAGTACTTTTGTAAGTCGGAAGCCGTCCACTATCGGACTGAGGACCAGTGCGGCTGGTGCTCGGGCTGTCCGGAATTTAGGTTCGTCACTGACATTAAAGGTAATAGCCGTGTCACTCCATGGGTTTATTATCGCTACTTGGTAGACTTCGGTAAGGCTGCGGAGCATTCGTTTCCTCGCATTGTTTGATGCATAAGTCTCGAAGACTGTTGGCACCGTACTGGCGTTTCTGGGGTGGTGCTCTGTGGATTCTGGAGTTAGAAGCTCCTCGCCACTTCTGGCCACCTGCCGGAGTATCCAACATGCTCTAAGGCTATGAGTTGGTGTGACGCCCTCTGTATTATGAATTTTACAGGGTCCATTGAGCCATCCCTCCAGTACGGTTCCATACCCTATAGAGGATTTTTGTTTTTTGCTCTTTGTCCCAGGTGCCTGGCGATAATGCGCCCTTTTGTTCTGGACTGAGATTATATTCGGGGTTGGATTGTCCCAGAATTTTGTTTCGGTTTTCCGAACGCTTTCTGTCGCACAGTACTTTCGTACTATGGATGTCAAGTCGGCGAAGCGTGTAATTTCGCGGCGACTTATGACGTTGAGGATTCCGATGTCCGTGCAGTTGTTACAGAAGAAAGAAATTGCATCCCTCTCGCGGCATTCCTTTATCCTGTTCATAACCAGGAGGAATCTGGCCCATTAATGGTGTACTGTTTCCCTGGGCTCTTGCCGAACTTGGGATAGATCCCTTATATTTGGGTGGGCGGGTGAATTTAAATCCGGAACCTCGCCCGATCTAAGACTCAGGGGCCGAGAAATTTCCGAACTTGGAAGCTTGTTTTCTTGGACGTTATCCAATGAGTCAGGCCACTACCTGACTTTAGGTTCAGGGCTTGGGCGACGTCCTCCCCTCCGCGGATGTCCGGCTTGGAGGGGTTAGGAATCCGGACACATCTGGTCCTTAGGATGGGTGAAGATTCGCCGCATTGTTCCTCCACCACTTCAACGTGGTGGGTGACCTGGGGAGAGTCAATCTCTCTCAGATCGGGTTTAAGCCCAATCTGGCTGTAATCTGTAGCGACTCCCAGGGCGGCAATGCGATCCAAGAGCTCGTTTAAGGAAGAGAGCTCCATCGGATCTAACTGCTCGGCAAGTTCCAAGCTGATGTGGAGATTGCTTTCGATGACCCGAGAGGTCATCGTTGGCGCGGTGGCCGAATAGGCGGTCATCAAAAAACTGCCTAGCTAGAGAGTTTGGCCGACAGCCAAAGCTCCTTTAGCAACAACGCCGTCTTTAAAGACGGGGTGCGGCATCCTTCCTGACGGTGACGACACAGAGGAACTCTCAAGGAAAGCACCAATGTCTGTGTCAAAACTGGCGGATCTCGGGTAGGGGGTCCCGAATTATGCGTCTAGGCAGATGGTAACATGAGACAAGGGACATGATGTTTTTACCCAGGTTCGGGCCCTCTCGATGGACGTAAAACCCTACTCCTGCTTGATTAATATTGATGATATGGGTAGTACAAGAGTTGGTCTACCACGAGATCAGAGAAGCTCAACCCTAGAAGCTAGCCTATGGTATGATTGTTGTTCGTCCTACGGACTAAAACTCTCTGGTTTATATAGACACCGGAGAGGCTAGGGTTACACAGAGTCGGTTACAATGGGAGGAGATCTTCATATCGAATCGCCAAGCTTGCCTTCCACGCCAAGGAAAGTCCTATCCGGACACGGGACGAAGTCTTCAATATTGTGTCTTCATAGTCCGGGAGTCCAGCCAAAGGTCACAGTCCGGCCATCCGGACACCCTCTAATCCAGGACTCCCTCAATGACCTATGATCAAATGTTCTCATTTGACTCCTAAGTCAATATACTCATATATAGATGACCTAGTCATCGCCAATTGCTTGATAGATGCTAGAATTGTGTGTGCATGCTTTGTCACATATTTCATTTGCCATTTTATTGTGTGAGCATGTTGAATGCATATTTTACTCATTCGAGGACATCCACTTGTAGTTTGATTGTTTGGTTCCTTTTCTTTTTCCAAGTGGATGGACAAGAATGCCTAAGAACCTTCTCTAGATATCTATGCTCTTCTTGTCTCAAACTCTATTCATGCTATATCACAAAGTTTGATTAAGTCAGATTCAAACCACTCTGTGTGAGGAGCACTCAGAGTTTCTGATTTGTCATAGACTTAAACTTCCAAAACCTCTTTGTGCGTTTCGATCTGACCGATTCCATTTCGGTCATACCGAGATCACTAAGTTGATCTAGGTTTTCCATCTCGGTGCAACCGATTAGAACTTTTCGGTCACACCGAGTTGCAGCAACTGCTTGCAGTTTTGCATCTCGGTGCCACCGAGTTGTTCCACTCGGTCACACCGACAGGGTCAGGCTATATATACTCACGGGTCAAATTTTGGAAATTCTTCCGAAACCCTTCGCCCGCGCACAGCCTGCTCTGCCTCATCGGGTCTCCTGATCATCCTCCTCGTCGCCAGTGACCTCCAGCCGCTTGTCTCCGCCGCCGTCAACGGGATTCATCTCTGCCGTTGTCGCCGTAGTAAGTCCATCGCCGCATTAGGGTATGGATTTGAAACTTTGTGCTATTCTATACTCCGATTCCTAGCACATTGCATTGCCATGAATCTTGCCAAGTTTGAAATCTTCCTATCCAGTGAAAATACTCCATAGATTAATCTAGGATTGAAAACTTAGGGTTAGGTTTTCGCCGAATTCATCTCGGACCGACCGAGTTGTAGAAATCGGTCTCACCGATTTGGCTTAGGCCATTGCACATGTAGTTCTCGGTCCGACCGAGAATTGCAAATCGGTGTGACCGAGATCGATTCTCTGTGAAACCCTAGCAGTCTCCGTGCCACCGAACTGTGACTCGGTCCAACCGAGTTCACTAGTTTAGGTTCCAAAAGCTGCTTTGGTATCACCGAGTTTAGAAATCTATAGCTCCAAAATGCTTTCTATGGAAAACTAAAACTAAGTTTTTGACTCAATGTTTTGCAAAAAACCTCTATGCTTTGTGATGCTCATCTACTCTACCTCATCTACATCTATTCACAGGGTCTGATGTCAGAGTTTGCATCATGTCAGATCAGAGTGACAGTCAGAACAAGTCTGAGGAGCAAGTTCAGATGAGTGAGGGCACTAGTCCCTCCAGTACCTCAGATGAGGGTAGCAGGAGCACACCTAGTAACTTGCCCAAGGCAGCTACTAGGACAAAGAAGAAGAGGTTGTTGCACCAGCACCTAAAGCTCAGAAGCTGATGGGAGATGCTATAAGATCAGGGACTGCTCCATCTAAGCCCAAAGATGCTCCCAAAGCTGTTGCTCCTAAGCCCAAGTCTGCACCTAAGAGGAACACTAGGAGCATTCCAGCTGAAGAAAAGAACAAGGCCCCAGTGCCTGAGGCAGCTAATGATGAAGAAGATGAAGATTCACTTGTTTTGAGAAAGTTGAAGCCTAAGATCCCTGATCATAATGATGCTCATCCAGTAGCAGAGGATATGAAGCTCAGGAAGGATGCAGGTCTGAGACTATGGAGACAAACTGATCCCTATGCTGCCAGAAGAAGAACTGTAGTAGACTACAGGTTCCACACTAAGGAACAACAGGATTTCTATGAGACACTCTTGCTTGACAAGAAGACCATAGTATGTGACATGAGATGGGTTGACTGGGATTACATCAAGAAGCATGAAGAGCATTATCCAGGAGTGTATGACAGTTTCAATGCTTGTGGAGTAGATGACTTTGTTGGCCAGAAGCTCACCAAGTGGAATGATGAGCTCATCATGCAGTTTTACTCCACAGCCCACTTCTACCCATATGGGAAAATTGTCTGGATGTCTGAGGGTACAAGGTACAATTCCATAGTTGAGGAATGGTCTGAATTGATAAATGCTCCAAAAGAGAATGAGGATGACTTGGATGTCTTGCCACAAAGAAGAAAGACCACAACTCTATGGCTCAAATGTACAAAGAGATCTCGGATGCTGCTCTAGAGACACATAAGCTTGGATCAGTACATTACCTGTTGTCAGGATTGCCTACTATCAACTGGATCTTAAGGCACACTCTGTTGCCCAAGTCAGGAGATCACAAGATGACCAGAGGCCATGCAATCAACTTGCTGCATATATTTGATGTGCCTCAGAAATTCAAAGTCATGAGTCTGATTGTGGAAACAATCAAAAGGACTAATGCTGATCAGAAAAGATCATGTGGATATGCCCCACAAATTCAGGAGCTCATAAACTCCAAGATGGGCGCTGGCACATATCTTTTGGAAAAAGTGCACTTGCCCATCTACCCCGACTTTGAGGACAACACCATTGTGATGGATGAAAATGAACCATCGTGTGTGCAAGCACAAGAGAAGAAAGAGAAAGCAAGGACTGAGAAAGCTACTAGGATGCCAACTGCTGAAGAGGCATCTCAGTATTTCCTGAAGAGCAAGCAAGATCAGCTTGGCTACTTGATTGCCTCCACCTTAAGGATTGAGAAGGTCTTGGCCACCCTGACTCAAAACCAGGAGAGCTTGGAGAGAATCATAGAGCAGAAGTTCTATGATCTTGATGTGAAGGTCACTAAGATCCAATCAGTTGTTGAGCAACTTCAGGAGGAAGTGGAGGAGAAGAAGGGCAAGTCAACTACAGATGCATTTGCTAGAGTGCCCAGAGGACAGAGATCTGCTGCAGTGCCTATTCCAGACAGTAGAGCCACATAATCTGCACCAGCAACAACTTCAGTGCCACCAGCTCCAGCAGCCACTCCACCAGCTCCATCTTCATCGACTGATGCTTTTGTCCTTGGAGTCATCTCTACACCACCACCTGAAGATCAAGCCTGAGAGTCGTTTAGCACTATGCATTTTCTATGAACTTTTTGGTAACTTGTTGCCAAAGGGGGAAATGTATAGATCATAGGCTTCGAGAGAGAGTGTTGCTTTTGTTCGCTCTTGTTTTTGGTGGTTGAACTTCTTGTTTGCTTGTTTGCTTGATACATTATGTCCTTTGTGAGATACTTAGATGATCATGTGTTTGATCATATGCTATGCTACTTTAATGCTTGATTGGATGATATTATCTCTCACATTCTCATATGATCTTTCACTTTGCTTGGTGATGAGTGCATGTGTTTAATTGTTATCATTTTGAGCGCTCCACCAAGATGTATGTGACATGGAAGAGTAACCCATGATCCTAACTCATTGTGCATTTGCAGTCCAAAGCAAATCTTAAATAATGCACAAATTTAGGGGGAGCTCTTACTTTTCACATACTTCTCAAAGCGACAATGTTTTTCAATCTTATTATCATTTGTCAAAGCTTTTATCTATATGTTGTCATCAATTACCAAAAAGGGGGAGATTGAAAGTGCAACTATCCCTAGGTGGTATTGGTAATTCCTAACAACATATAGCTCATTGAGCTAATGCTATTTCAAGATAAATATTTCAGGAAAGCTCAATGATTGGCATGGCATGGATGAGAAAAGTGGATCCCTCAAAATACTAAGGACAAAAGGATTGGCTCAAGCTCAAAGCACAAGACTCTACATTTTCCATTTTAGTGATCCAAGATCACATTGAGTCTATAGGAAAAGCCAATACTATCAAGGAGGGATGAGGTGTTGCTTAATGAGGCTCTTGCTCAAAATGCTTAGTGATATGCTCCAAAGCCCTCAACTACTTTCTCACATCCACATATGACCTAAACCAAAAGTCAAACTTGGCCCCACCGATTCTTTCTATCCAGCGCCACCGAGTTCAGATGTCATAGCCACTGCCACAAACCCTAGTCTTTTTGGTCTCACCGATAGGGATCTCGGTCTCACCGAGATGGGATTGTAATCTCTCAGTTTCCCTTCGTAATGTTTTGGTCCAACCGAGATGAGCGATTGGTCCCACCGAGATTGCAATGCAAACTCTTTGTTTCCGTTTCATAACGTTTCGGTCTAACCGAGATGAGCGAATCGGTCCCATCGAGTTTGCCTGACCAACTCTCTGGTTAGCTTATTACCAAAATCGGTCCCACCGAGTTTGCGTAATTGGTATCACCAAGATTATGTTATGCCCTAACCCTAACCACATCGGTTCCACCGAGTTGACATGTCGGTCCCACCGAAATTCCTAACGGTCACATTATTTGCTAAATCGGTCCGACCGAGTTTCAGGATTCGGTCCCACCGAGATTGGTAAGTTGTGTGTAACGGTTAGATTTTGTGTGGAGGCTATATATACCCCTCCACCCATTCTTTATTCATGGAGAGAGCCATCAGAACATGCCTACACTTCCAACATACATTTTCTGAGAGAGAACCACCTACACTTGTGTTGAGGTCAAGATATTCCAATCCTACCATATGAATCTTGATCTCTAGCCTTCCCCAAGTTGCTTTCCACTCAAATCTTCTTTCCACCAAATCCAAATCATGTGAGAGAGAGTTGAGTGTTGGGGAGACTATTATTTGAAGCACAAGAGCAAGGAGTTCATCATCAACACACCATTTGTTACTTCTTGGAGAGTGGTGTCTCCTAGATTGGCTAGGTGTCACTTGGGATCCTCCGACAAGATTGTGGAGTTGAACCAAGGAGTTTGTAAGGGCAAGGAGATCGGCTACTTCGTGAAGATCTACCGCTAATGAGGCAAGTCCTTCGTGGGCGACGGCCATGGTGGAATAGACAAGGTTGCTTCTTCGTGGACCCTTCGTGGGTGGAGCCCTCCATGGACTCGCGCAGCTGTTACCCTTCGTGGGTTGAAGTTTCCATTAACGTGGATGTACGATAGCACCACTTATCGGAACCACGACTCAAAAATCTCCGTGTCTCCAATTGCGTTTGCCTCCTCAAACTCCTCCCCTTTACCTTTATATACAATTGTTTTACATTCTGCTGCTATACTCTAGAATTGCATGTGTAGGTTGATTGCTTGACTTGTGCTAAGTTGCTAAAATCTGCCAAGAATTAAAATTGGGAAAATGCAAGGTTTTTATTTGGTCAAGTAGTCTAATCACCCCCCTCTAGACATACTTTCGATCCTACAAGTGGTATCAGAGCTTTGGTCTCCATTTGCTTTGATTTCCATAGCTTTTGGTAGTCATAGCCTTGGTTTCACAACCTAGGAGAGTATGGCGTCTAGCGAGGGAAATTACCACCGTAGAGGTCCTTACTTTGATGGTACTAATTTTGCTAGTTGGAAGCATAAGATGAAAATGCATATTCTTGGACATAACCCCGCCGTTTGGGCTATCATGTGTATTGGCTTGCAAGGTGAATTCTTTGACGGGAGATAACCAAACCGTGAAGCTACCGCGGAAGAGCTAAAGATGCTGCAATACAATGCTCAAGCTTGTGATATCCTCTTCAACGGATTGTGCCCCGAAGAATTCAACAAAATCAGCCGTCTTGAGAATGCAAAGGAAATTTGGGATACTTTGATTGACATGCACGAAGGTACCGACTCCATCAAGGAATCAAAATTGGATGTGCTTCAAAGTCAAATTGAAAAGTTCAAAATGAAGGATGGTGAAGGCGTCGCTGAAATGTACTCTAGGCTTGCTCTCATCACAAATGAGATTGCCGGCTTAGGAAGTGAAGAGATGACCGACAAATTCATCATCAAGAAGATCCTAATAGCCTTGGATGGAAAATATAATACCGTGTGCACATTGATCCAAATGATGCCCAATTACAAGAATCTCAACCAAGGGAAGTCATTAGTAGAATTGTTTCTCATGAGATGTCACTCAAGGATAAGGAAGAGCTCCACAACAAGTCAAGTGGTGCTTACAAAGCCTCATGTGAAGCTCCCACATCATCAAGTGAGAAACAAACCTTCAATGAAGAATTGAGCCTAATGGTTAAGATCTTCAACAAGTTCTACAAGAGTAGAAGCAAGGAAAGAAGTTCCAAGTCAAGGTCCTACAATGACAAAAGATCTTCGAGTCATGAGCGTAATTGCTACAATTGTGGAAGACCCGGACACTATTCCAATGAGTGTACGGCTCCCTACAAAAGAAGAGAAGAATCTCCAAAGAGAAGAAGTAGAAGAGAAGAATCACCACCAAGAGAGAGAAGGAGTAGAGATGATCGTTATGAACGAAGAACATCCCGGAGAAGCAAGGATTCAGAAAGGAAGGACAAGTCATCAAGGAGCTATATAAAACGAAGACATCAAGCTCATGTTGGTGAATGGGTATCCGGCTCCGACTCCGACCATCACTCCGAGAGAAGCTATCACTCTGAATCAGAATACACTCAAGATGAAGGTGTTGCCGGTCTAGCACTCGTGTCAACCAACTCCTACGATATATTTGACTCACCAAATGAAGGACTTGGAAGATGCTTCATGGCTAAAGGCCCAAAGGTATTACACCCCGAGTAAGTTGATTTCAATAGTGATGATGATTTACTTGTTGACAACTCTAGTGATGAATACTATGATGAAACATCAAATAATGATGCTAATCAAGATGAAACGAATGACAATGATAAGGACAAGATTGAGCTCCTAACTAAAGAACTAAACACTCTTAAGTTAGCTCATGAAACTATCTTAGGAGATCATCGAGAACTTTTAAGGACTCATGAGAAGTTACGCTTTGAAAAGTTCAACCTTGAGCAAGAGCATGAGTTTTTAAAGGCTATCAATGATGATCTTCGCAAGAAAAGTTCTTCTTACATTGCCAAGCGTTTACTCTTATCTACTTACATGCCTCAAGTCAAGTCTAGTAACAAGAATAAGAAATATTCTTCCTCTAGTAGTAACAATAATCATGCTAAATCCAATGTTGTTGCTTATAGTAGTTCTCTTGATTCCACTAATGATTCTCTTAGAAAAGTTACACTTGAGCAAGAAAATAGCTTATTGAAGGGAATTATAGAAAAAGGTTTTTACAAAAGCCTTGCCAGGAGTAAGCAATTCGAGGAAATTGTACGCAAGCAAGGAAGGCACTGGAAGAACCAAGGTGTTGGTTTTGAACGAAAGTTCAATGCGAATGGAGTTGAGTGGGAAGAAGATCAATACCCCAAGATGAAGTTTGTTCCTCAACAAGAGAAGTATGATCCTACTTCTTTCAAATGGACACAAGCTCAAGATGATATTCCACCACAATCAGTGGCTGAGCTTCAAAGAAAAAGTTGGGCGGGCCAAGCTGAAAAAGAGCACAAAATTTTGAGGCATTAGTCACTACTCAGTCCCTTCTGTTTGCACTAAATTTTCACCCTATGTTGAAAAACAAGTTAGAGGCAAGATATTCATCTTCTACCTTGTTACGCAAGTTTGTTTCAGTTATCATCATACACTTAATTGAACTTATTGAAAATATATTAGCATGAGGTGCGAACACCAGCTGATTCACCAAAGAAAATGCATTACTTATGCTCAGTTCAACCAATGGATAACAGAAACACATGCTCCGGAGATAACTAGAATTACCATGCAATGTCAGGAGGTGAACATAGGCTCTACTTGGCGTCGGCAGCATACCCCCGACAATTTTGATTGGCATCACAATGGACTTTAGTTGTCAGTCGGGCCCTCTTGATGGAGGTAATACCCTACTTCCTGCTTGATTGATCTTGATGATATGAGTATTACAAGAGTTGATCTACCACGAGATCGTAGAGGCTAAACCCTAGAAGCTAGCCTATGGGTATGATTGTTGTTCTTGTCCTACGGACTAAACCCTCCGGTTTATATAGACACCGGAGGGGGCTAGGGTTACACAGAGTCGGTTACAGAGAAAGGAATCTTCATATCTGAATCGCCAAGCTTGCCTTCCACGCAAAGGAGAGTCCCATCCGGACACGGTACGAAGTCTTCTATCTTGTATCTTCATAGCCCAACAGTCCAACATACGCATATAGTCCGGCTGTCCGAGGACCCCCTAATCCAGGACTCCCTCAGTAGCCCCTGAACCATGCTTCAATGACGATGAGTCCGGCACATAGATTGTCTTCGACATTGCAAGGCGGGTTCCTTCTCCGAATACTCCAAGGTAGATCTGAAAGTGCAACTATCCCTAGGTGGTTTTGGTAATTCCTAACAACATATAGCTCATTGAGCTAATGCTATTTCAAGATAATTATTTCAGGAAAGCTCAGTGATTGGCATGGCATGGATGAGAAAAGTGGATCCCTCAAAATACTAAGGACAAAAGGATTGGCTCAAGCTCAAAGCACAAGACTCTACATTTTCCATTTTAGTGATCCAAGATCACATTGAGTCTATAGGAAAAGCCAATACTATCAAGGAGGGATGAGGTGTTGCTTAATGAGGCTCTTGCTCAAAATGCTTAGTGATATGATCCAAAGCCCTCAACTACTTTCTCACATCCACATATGACCTAAACCAAAAGTCAAACTCGGCCCCACTAGTTCTTTCTATCCAGCGCCACCGAGTTCAGATGTCATAGCCACTGCCACAAACCCTAGTCTTTTCGGTATCACTGATAGGGATCTTGGTCTCACCGAGATGGGATTGTAATCTCTCTGTTTCCCTTCGTAACATTTCGGTCCAACCGAGATGAGCGACCGGTCCCTCCGAGATTGCAATGCAAACTCTTTGTTTCCCTTTCGTAATGTTTCGATCTAACCGAGATGAGCGAATCGGTCCCACCGAGTTTGCTTGACCAACTCTCTGGTTAGCTTATTACCAAAATCGGTCCTGCCGAGTTTGCGTAATCGGTCTCACCAAGATTACGTTATGCCCTAATCCTAACCACATCGGTTCCACCGAGTTGACATGTTGGTCCCACCGAAAATCCTAACGGTCACATTATTTGCTAAATCGGTCCGACTGAGTTTCAGGATTCGGTCCCACCGAGATTGGTAAGTTGTGTGTAACGGTTAGATTTTGTGTGGAGGCTATATATACCCCTCCACCCACTCTTCATTCATGGAGAGAGCCATCAAAACATGCCTACACTTCCAACATACATTTTCTGAGAGCGAACCACCTACACTTGTGTTGAGGTCAAGATATTCCAATCCTACCATATGAATCTTGATCTCTAGCCTTACCCAAGTTGCTTTCCACTCAAATCTTCTTCCCACCAAATCCAAATCCCGTGAGAGAGAGTTGAGTGTTGGGGAGACTATCATTTGAAGCACAAGATCAAGGAGTTCATCATCAACACACCATTTGTTACTTCTTGGAGAGTGGTGTCTCCTAGATTGGCTAGGTATCACTTGGGAGCCTCCGACAAGATTGTGGAGTTGAACCAAGGAGTTTGTAAGGGCAAGGAGATCGCCTACTTCGTGAAGATCTACCCCTAGTGAGGCAAGTCCTTCGTGGGCGACGACCATGGTGGGATAGACAAGGTTGCTTCTTCGTGGACCCTTCGTGGGTGGAGCCCTCCGTGGACTCGTGCAGCCGTTACCCTTTGTGGGTTGAAGTTTCCATCAACGTCGATGTACGATAGCGCCACCTATCGGAACCACGTCTCAAAAATCTCCGTGTCTCCAATTGCGTTTGCCTCCTCAAACTCCTCCCCTTTACCTTCATATGCAATTGTTTTACATTCTGCTGCTATACTCTAGAATTGCATGTGTAGGTTGATTGCTTTACTTGTGCTAAGTTGCTAAAATCTGCCAAGAATTAAAATTGGGAAAAGGCAAGGTTTTTATTTGGTCAAGTAGTCTAATCACCCCCCCTCAAGACATACTTTCGATCTTACAAGTGGTATCAGAGCTTTGGTCTCCATTTACTTTGAGTTCCATAGCTTTTGGTAGTCATAGCCTTGGTTTCACAACCTAGGAGAGTATGGCGTCTAGCAAGGGAAATTACCACCGTAGAGGTCCTTACTTTGATGGTACTAATTTTGCTAGTTGGAAGCATAAGATGAAAATGCATATTCTTGGACATAACCCCGCCGTTTGGGCTATCGTGTGTATTGGCTTGCAAGGTGAATTCTTTGATGGGAGAGAACCGAACCGTGAAGCTACAGCGAAAGAGTTGAAGATGCTGCAATACAATGCTCAAGCTTGTGATATCATCTTCAACGGATTGTGCCCCGAAGAATTCAACAAAATCAGCCATCTTGAGAATGCAAAGGAAATTTGGGATACTTTGATTGACATGCACGAAGGTACCGACTCCGTCAAGGAATCCAAATTGGATGTGCTTCAAAGTCAACTTGACAAGTTCAAAATGAAGGATGGTGAAGGCGTCACTGAAATGTACTCTAGGCTTGCTCTCATCACAAATGAGATTGCCGGCTCAGGAACTGAAGAGATGACCAACAAATTCATCATCAAGAAGATCCTAAGAGCCTTGGATGGAAAATATGATACCGTGTGCACATAGATCCAAATGATGCCCAATTACAAGAATCTCAAGCCAACAGAAGTCATTAGTAGAATTGTTGCTCATGAGATGCCAATCAAGGATAAGGAAGAGCTCCACAACAAGTCAAGTGGTGCTTACAAAGCCTCATGTGAAGCTCCCACATCATCAAGTGAGAAACAACCCTTCAATGAAGAATTGAGCCTAATGGTGAAGAACTTCAACAAGTTCTACAAGAGTAGAAGCAAGGAAAGAAGTTCCAAGTCAAGGTCCTACAATGACAAAAGATCTTCGAGTCGTGAGCTTAATTGCTACAATTGTGGAAGACACGGACACTATTCCAATGAGTGTACGGCTCCCTACAAAAGAAGAGAAGAATCTCCGAAGAGAAGAAGTAGAAGAGAAGAATCACCACCAAGAGAGAGAAGGAGTAGAGATGATCGTTATGAATGAAGAAGATCCCGGAGAAGCAAGGATTCGGAAAGGAAGGACAAGTCATCAAGGAGCTATATAAAACGAAGACATCAAGCTCATGTTGGTGAATGGGTATCCGGCTCCGACTCCGACCATCACTCCGAGAGAAGCTATCAGTCTGAATCAAAATCCACTCAAGATGAAGGTGTTACCGGTCTAGCACTCATGTCAACCAACTCCTATGATATATTTGACTCACCAAATGAAGGACTTGGAAGATGCTTCATGGCTAAAGGCCCAAAGGTATTACACCTGAGTATGTTGATTTCAATGGTGATGTGATTTACTTGTTGACAACTCTAGTGATGAATACTATGATGAAACGTCAAATAATCATGCTAATCAAGATGAAACGAATGACAATGATAAGGAGAAGATTGAGCTCCTAACTAAAGAACTAAACACTCTTAAGTTAGCTCATGAAACTATCTTAGGAGATCATTGAGAACTTTTAAGGACTCATGAGAAGTTACGCTTTGAAAAGCTCAACCTTGAGCAAGAGCATGAGTTTTTAAAGGCTATCAATGATGATCTTCGCAAGAAAAGTTCTTCTTACATTGCCAAGCGTTTACTCTTATCTACTTACATGCCTCAAGTCAAGTCTAGTAACAAGAATAAGAAATATTCTTCCTCTAGTAGTAACAATAATCATGCTAAATCCAATGTTATTGCTTCTAGTAGTTCTCTTGATTCCACTAATGATTCTCTTAGCCAAGTTACACTTGAGCAAGAAAATAGCTTATTAAAGGGAATTATAGAAAAAAGTGTTTACAAAAGCCTTGCCGGGAGTAAGCAATTCGAGGAAATTGTACGCAAGCAAGGAAGGCACTGGAAGAACCAAGGTGTTGGTTTTGAACGAAAGTTCAATGCCAATGGAGTTGAGTGGGAAGAATATCAATACCCCAGGACGAAGTTTGTTCCTCAACAAGAGAAGTATGATCCTACTTCTTTCAAAGGGACACAAGCTCAAGATGATCTTCCACCACAAGACCACAAGCAGAAAGGCAAGGACAAGCTTCAAGAGGAGATTGATGCATTTGAAGAAGCTCCTAAGGCCTTGGTCAAGTGGGTTCCCAAGACTACATCAAGTTCTACTTCATCTAGTACGACTACAACCCCAAGGATTCCCATCAAGATGGTGTGGATCTCGAAGAAGAAGAACTAGAGAGTTCTTGAGGGTGACTCCGCCAACATACTTCACTCTTATCATTTTGGCGATGACAAGTGCAATCAACTTCCACATCTTGCACTAGTTCATGGAGTCACAAACTCTCTTGTTGGTAAGAAAAGGGACAAGGTAACCTAATGCTTTCATGGACATCATCTTGTGTGTGCAACACTCTATGTCTATGGATATCCTTGTTTGTTCCTTGTGGGACTAACCCGTGTAGGTATTGAAAGTGCAACTCACTCCAAAGGATTGCTCCAAATGATCTACATCAACATGGAGCATCCACATCTTCAACACCTACATGAAGTCATCATCGACAAAACGCAAGGTTAGTTCATCACTCTTAGGGGGGATCTCACATCTAGGGGGAGATTTACTCTAAGAATTGAGCTAAAGCAACTCTAATGGTGTGAACATAAAAATGCTTTATAAAAAAGTGGTAACCCCATTTGTGCTTAAACGATGAGTATGACCTATGATCAAATGTTCTCATTTGACTCCTAAGTCAATATACTCATATATAGATGACCTAGTCATCGCCAATTGCTTGATAGATGCTAGAATTGTGTGTGTGCATGCTTTGTCACATATTTCATTTGCCATTTTATTGTGTGAGCATGTTGAATGCATATTTTACTCATTAGAGGACATCCACTTGTAGTTTGATTGTTTGGTTCCTTTTCTTTTGCCAAGTGGGATGGACAAGAATGCCTAAGAACCTTCTCTAGATATCTATGCTCTTCTTGTCTCAAACTCTATTCATGCTATATCACAAAGTTTAATCAAGTCAGATTCAAACCACTCTGTGTGAGGAGCACTCGTAGTTTCCGATTTGTCATAGACTTAAACTTCCAAAACCTCTTTGTGCGTTTCGGTCTGACCGATTCCATTTCAGTCATACCAAGATCACTAAGTTGATCTAGGTTTTCAATCTCGGGGCAACTGATTAGAACTTTTCGGTCACACCGAGTTGCAGCAAATGCTTGCAGTTTTACATCTCGGTGCCACTGAGTTGTTCCACTCGGTCACACCGACAGGGTCAGGCTATATATACTCACGGGTCAAATTTTTGGAAATTCTTCCGAAACCGTTCACCCGCGCATAGGCTGCTCTGCCTCATCGGGTCTCTGGATTGTCCTCCTCGTCGCTAGTGACCTCCAGCCGCTGGTCTACACCGCCGTCAACAGGATTCGTCTCCACCGTTGTCGTTGTAGCAAGTCCATCGCCGCATTAGGGTATGAATTTGAAACTTTGTGCTATTCTATACTCCGATTCCTAGCACATTACATTGCCATGAATCTTGCCAAGTTTGAAATCTTCCTATCCAGCGAAAATACTCCATAGATTAATCTAGGATTGAAAAGGTAGGCTTAGGTTTCCGCCAAATTCATCTCAGACCGACCGAGTTGTAGAAATCAGTTTCACCGATTTGGCTTAGGCCATTGCACATGTGGTTCTCGGTCCGACCGAGAATTGCAAATCAGTGTGACCGAGATCGATTCTATGTGAAACCCTAGCAGTCTTGGTGCCACTAAACTATGACTCGATCCAACCGAGTTCACTAGTTTAGGTTCCAAAAGCTGCTTCGGTATCACCAAGTTTAGAAATCGGTAGCTCCGAAATGCTTTCTGTGGAAAACTAAAACTATGTTTTTGACTCAATGTTTTGCAAAAACCTCTGTGCTTTGTGATGCTCATCTACTCTACCTCATCTACATCTATTCACAGGGTCTGCTGTCAGAGTTTGCATCATGTCAGATCAGAGTGACAGTCAGAACAAGTCTGAGGAGCAAGTTCAGATGAGTGAGGGCACTAGTCCCTTCAGTACCTCAGATGAGGGTAGCAGGAGCACACTTAGTAACTTGCCCAAGGCAGCTACTAGGACAAAGAAGAAGAGGTTGTTGCACCAGCACCTAAAGCTCAGAAGCTGATGGGAGATGCTCTAAGATAGGGACTGCTCCATCTAAGCCCAAAGATGCTCCCAAAGCTATTGCTCCTAAGCCCAAGTCTGCACCTAAGAGGAACACTAGGAGCATTCCAGCTGAAGAAAAGAACAAGGCCCCAGTGCCTGAGGCAGATAATGATGAAGAAGATGAAGATTCACTTGTTTTGAGAAAGTTGAAGCCTAAGATCCCTGATCATAATGATGCTCATCCAGTAGCAGAGGATATGAAGCTCAGGAAGGATGCAGGTCTGAGACTGTGGAGACAAACTGATCCCTATGCTGTCAGAAGAAGAACTGTAGTAAACTACAGGTTCCACACTAAGGAACAACAGGATTTCTATGAGACACTCTTGCTTGACAAGAAGCCCATAGTATGTGACATGAGATGGGTTGACTGGGAGTACATCAAGATGAATGAAGAGCATTATCCAGGAGTGTATGACAATTTCAATGCTTGTGGAGTAGATGACTTTGTTGGCCAGAAGCTCACCAAGTGGAATGATGAGCTCATCATGCAATTTTACTCCACAGCCCACTTCTACCCATATGGGAAAATCGTCTGGATGTCTGAGGGTACAAGGTACCAATCCATAGTTGAGGAATGGTCTGAATTGATAAATGCTCCAAAAGAGAATGAGGATGACTTGGATGTCTTGCCACAAAGAAGAAAGACCACAACTCTATGGCTCAAATGTACAGAGAGATCCCGGATGCTGCTCTAGAGACACATAAGCTTGGATCAGTACATTACTTGTTGTCAGGATTGCCTACTATCAACTGGATCTTAAGGCACACTCTGTTGCCCAAGTTAGGAGATCACAAGATGACCAGAGGCCATGCAATCAACTTGCTGCATATATTTGATGTGCCTTAGAAATTCAAAGTCATGAGTCTGATTGTGGAAACAATCAAAAGGACTGATGCTGATCAGAAAAGATCATGTGGATATGCCCCACAAATTCAGGAGCTCATAAACTACAAGATGGGTGCTGGCACATATCTTTTGGAAAAAGTGCACTTGCCCATCTACCCTGACTTTGAGGACAACACCATTGTGATGGATGAAAATGAACCATCATGTGTGCAAGCACAAGAGAAGAAAGAGAAAGCAAGGACTGAGAAAGCTACTAGGATGCCAACTGCTGAAGAGGCATCTCAGTATTTCCTGAAGAGCAAGCAAGATCAGCTTAGCTACTTGATTGCCTCCACCTTAAGGATTGAGAAGGGCTTGGCCACCCTGACTCAAAACCAGGAGAGCTTGGAGAGAATCATAAAGCAGAAGTTCTATGATCTTGATGTGAAGGTCACTGAGATCCAATCAGTTGTTGAGCAACTTCAGGAGGAAGTGGAGGAGAAGAAGGGCAAGTCAACTACAGATGCATTTGCTAGAGTGCCCAGAGGACAGAGATCTGCTGCAGTGCCTATTCCAGACACTAGAGCCACATAATCTGCACCAGCAACAGCTTCAGTGCCACCAGCTCCAGCAGCCACTCCACCAGCTCCATCTTCATCGACTGATGCTTTTGTCCTTGGAGTCATCTCTACACCACCACCTGAAGATCAAGCCTGAGAGTCGTTTAGCACTATGCATTTTCTATGAACTTTTTGGTAACTTGTTGCCAAAGGGGGAAATGTATAGATCATAGGCTTCGAGAGAGAGTGTTGCTTTTGTTCGCTCTTGTTTTTGGTGGTTGAACTTCTTGTTTGGTTGTTTGCTTGATACATTATGTCCTTTGTGAGATACTTGGATGATCATGTGTTTGATCATATGCTATGCTACTTTAATGCTTGTTTGGATGATATTATCTCTCATATTCTCATATGATCTTTCACTTTGCTTGGTGATGAGTGCATGTGTTTAATTGTTATCATTTTGAGCGCTCCACCAAGATGTATGTGACATGGAAGAGTAACCCATGATCCTAACTCATTGTGCATTTGTAGTCCAAAGCAAATCTTAAATAATGCACAAATTTAGGGGGAGCTCTTACTTTTCACATATTTCTCAAAGCGACAATGTTTTTCAATCTTATTATCATTTGTCGAAGCTTTGATCTATATGTTGTCGTCAATTACCAAAAAGGGGGAGTGAGGGAGTCCCGGATTTGGGGGTGTCCTGATGACCGGACTATAACCTTTGGCCGGATTCCTGGACTATGAAGATACAATATTGAAGATTTCGTCCCGTGTCCGGATGGGACTTTCCTTGGTGTGGAAGGCAAGCTTGGCGATACGGATATGTAGATCTCCTCCCATTGTAACCGACTCTGTGTAACCCTAGCCCTCTCCGATGTCTATATAAACCGGAGGGTTTTAGTCCATAGGACGAACAACAATCATACCATAGGCTAGCTTCTAGGGTTTAGCCTCTCTGATCTCGTGGTAGATCTACTCTTGTACTACCCATATCATCAATATTAATCAAGCAGGAGTAGGGTTTTACCTCCATCGAGAGGGCCCGAACCTGGGTAAAAACATCGTGTCCCTTGTCTCCTGTTACCATCCGCCTAGACGCACAGTCCGGGACCCCCTACCCGAGATCCACCAGTTTTGACACCAACATTGGTGCTTTCATTGAGAGTTCCTCTGTGTCGTCATCTTTAGGCCCGATGGCTCCTCCGATCATCAACAACGATGCGGTCCAGGGTGAGACTTTTCTCCCCGGACAGATCTTCGTATTCGGCGGCTTTGCACTGCGGGCCAATTCGCTTGGCCATCTGGAGCAGATCGAAAGCTACGCCCCTGGCCATCAGGTCAGATTTGGAAGTTTGAACTACACGGCTGACATCCGCGGAGACTTGATCTTCGACGGGTTCGAGCCACCGCTGAGCGCACCGCACTGTCATGATGGGCATGATCTAGCTCTGCCGCCGAATAGTGCCCAGGAGGCCGCCCCAGTATCCGCTCTGACCCTTAGCTCGGAGCCGACTACGCCAATCGAGGACGGGTGGCTGGACACCGACTCGGGGGCTGCAATCTCTACGGCGATCGAGCCGAACACCAGCCTTGTCCTTTGCGAAGCTCGTGACTCCACGGTGCCAGACTCCTTTTCGGACTCCAAACCTTCCGCGCCCCTGCTGATCGAACCCGATTGGGCGCCGATCATGGAGTTCACCGCCGCGGACATCTTTCAGCACTCGCCCTTCGGCAACATTCTGAATTCACTAAAGTATATCTCTTTATCAGGAGAGCCCTGGCCGGACTATGGTCAGCAAAGTTGGGATGCGAACGACGAAGAAATTCAAAGCCCACCCACCACCCACTTCGTAGACACTGTCGATGATTTAACCAACATGCTCGACTTCGACTCCGAAGACATCGGCGGTATGGACACCGATACAGGAGACGACCAAGAACCAGCGCCTATAGGGCACTGGAAGGCCACCTCGTCATACGACATATACATGGTGGACACCCCAAAAGAAGGGAATGGCGATGGAACAACGGAGGATGACCCCTCCAAGAAGCAGCCTAAGCGCCAGCGTCAGCGACGCCGCTCTAAATCCCGCCAAAGCAAAAACGGCGATTCCGGCACGGGAGATAATAACACTCCGGACAGTGCCGAAGACAACCCCCTCCAGCAGGATTGAGCACAGGAGGATGGAGAAGCCATCCCTCATGAGAGAGCGGCAGATCGAGAGGTAGAGGACGATAATTACATGCCTCCCTCCGAAGACGAGGCAAGCCTCGACGACGATGAATTCGTCGTGCCTAAGGATCCCGTCGAACAAGAGCGTTTCAAACATAGGCTTATGGCCACGGTGAGCAGCCTCAAGAAAAAACAGCAGCAACTTAGAGCTGACCAAGACTTGCTAGCCGACAGATGGACTGAAGTCCTTGCGGCCGAAGAGTACGAACTCGAACGCCCCTCCAAGAGCTACCCAAAGCGCAGGCTGCTACCCCGATTAGAGGATGAAGCACCTAAACCTACATCACCAGCGCACGACACGGCCGACCGGCCACCTCGTGGCCGCGACAGAGAGGCCTCTCGGCCATCCACTCAAGCCGCACCCTGGCGTCGCTCGAAAAATACCAAGGCACGGGGAAATGCGCCAGACCTACGAGACATACTGGAGGACAAGGCAAGGCAAACAAGATTGATCTACGGATCGCGTGGGCGCCCCACGACACATGACGATAACCGTCATGCCGGATACGGCAAATACGGCCAGGCCGAACACAACAGACAAAGCTCATTTGGGCTACGTCGTGATATAGCCCAGTACAGAGGCGCCGCACACCCACTATGCTTCACAGATGAAGTAATGGATCATCAAATCCCCGAGGGTTTTAAACCCGTAAACATCGAATCATACGATGGCACAACAGATCCTGCGGTATGGATCGAGGATTATCTCCTTCATATCCACATGGCACGCGGTGATGATCTACACGCTATCAAATACCTCCCACTCAAGCTTAAAGGACCAGCTCGACATTGGCTTAACAGCTTGCCAGCAAAGTCAATTGGTTGCTGGGAGGACCTGGAAGCCGCATTCCTCGACAATTTCCAGGGCACCTATGTGCGACCACCAGACGCCGATGACCTAAGCCACATAATTCAGTAGCCAGAGGAATCAGCCAGACAATTCTGGACACGGTTCCTAACCAAGAAAAATAAAATAGTCGACTGTCCGGACGCAGAGGCCCTCGCAGCCTTCAAACATAACATCCGTGACGAATGGCTTCCCCGGCACCTAGGACAGGAAAAGCCGAAATCCATGGCAGGCATCACAACACTCATGACCCGCTTTTGCGCGGGAGAAGACAGCTGGCTAGCTCGTAGTAATAACATAACCAAGAGCCCTGGTAATTCAGATACCAAGGACAACAATGGCAGGTCGCGTCGCAACAAGCACAAGCGCCGCATTAACAGCGACAATGCTGAGGATACGGCGGTTAATGCCGGATTCAGAGGCTCTTAACCCGGTCAGCAGAAAAAGCCATTCAAAAGAAATACTCCTGGCCCGTCCAGTTTGGACCGAATACTCGATAGCTCATGCCAGATACACAGCACCCCCGAACAACCAGCCAATCACACCAACAGGGATTGTTGGGTGTTCAAGCAGGCATGCAAGTTAAGTGCCGAAAACAGAGACAAGGGGCTGCATAGCGATGACGAGGAGGAGCCCCGACCGCCGAACAATAGGGGATAGAAGGGCTTTCCCCCACAAGTGCGGACGGTGAACATGATATACGCAACCCACATCCCCAAAAGAGAGCGGAAGCGTGCACTCAGGGACGTATATGCGTTAGAGCCAGTCGCCCCAAAGTTCAACCCGTGGTCCTCCTGCCCGATCACTTTTGATCGAAGGGACCACCCCACTAGCATCCGCCATGGAGGATTCACCGCATTGGTTCTAGACCCAATCATTGACGGATTTCACCTCACTAGAGTCCTTATGGACGGCGGCAGCAGCCTGAACCTGCTTTACCAGGACACAGTGTGAAAAATGGGCATAGATCCCTCAAGGATTAAACCCAGAAAGACGACCTTTAAAGGCGTCATACCAGGTGTAGAGGCCAACTGTACAGGCTCAGTTACACTCGAAGTGGTCTTCGGATCCACGGATAATTTCCGAGGCGAGGAGTTAATCTTCGACATAGTCCCATTCCGCAGTGGCTATCACGCCCTACTCGGACGAACCGCATTTGCAAAGTTCAATGCGGTGCCGCACTATGCATACCTCAAGCTCAAGATTCCAGACCCTCGAGGAGTCATTACGGTCAATGGAAACACCGAACGCTCTCTCCGAACGGAGGAGCATACGGCAGCCCTCACAGCGGAAGTACAAAGTAGCCTCTCAAGGCAATTCTCCAGTCCGGCTATTAAATGTCCGGACACTGTCAAGCGCGCCCGAAGTAACCTACAAAAAGACCGCCTGGCACGTTCCGAGCAAGCGTAGCAGTGCGGCCCCAACCCCAGCCCTTGCGAAATTGCAAAACCAGTACCACGCGTGCATAATCACGCTTTGGAAATACCATGGGCATAAGGGGAGGGGCACAACCACGGTACACCCAAAATGCGGCTCAACCGCACTAGGGGCTCCCGATTTTGTCATTTCTTTTTTCTTACTTTCAGGACTCCACTCTCCGGAAGGCCTGTCCGGCAGTACAATCGCCGAACACACGATGCAACAGCCAGGGAGGCAACAAACTATGTCGAATGTCCAGGTGGTCTCTATAACGAGCTAAATACCTGTCTTACATAAAGTCTCGTAGCTTGCCCCTGGAGGGGGACATGTCAAATAATCCCATCTCTTGCTTATCGCACTATTTGTATCATTCTGCTTTCACGGCAGCCTTTTAATAAACAATACATAGCTCTTGTCTATTATTGCATTCATTTTTATGTAAATATGTTCAGTTATGAAATTATGCAACCGTACACTTTGGTATGGCCAATACACCAGGGGCTCAAGTGCCCCAGAATATGGTGTGAGAAGTCCGAACACTCTCACGAGTGCAGCACCCCGAACTTATAGCATTATATGCATCGGCTCCAAATCATGTCTTGGGTCAATAGTTGGGTTTGCCCGGCTCCCATGTTTTGGTACCTTACGTTCCGTTATATCGGCTAAGGTAGCGCTGGGAGAACTACTGCGATTGTGCCCCGGTTGAGCTGGGTTAAGCACCACAGTAGAGAAGGCTAAAACTGACCGTCATGATAGGGCGAGAGCCGGTCGCTGTTCAAGAGGTTTTCGAGTCCCTAAAGACTTATGCCGCTTAGAGCGAGGAGCTGGCTTTGTCCGGCCTAGGCGTGGATAGTGCCCCGAACTCGGTCTTCTGAATACTAGGGGCTTTGCCGAAATTTAAAATTATAGAATTCTATGGCTAAGTGAGAGTGATAAAGCATTATAGTCCGATTGCCTTGTTCGTTGTGCTGAGCGCCTCCCTCGAAGGACCCAAGAATGGGAACAAGAGCGCTCAGGTTTATCCCAAACACCCCAGCACTCGTGGCATGGGGGTAGAAGCTGACGACTCGCCATCTCTCAGATTTAATAAACGGCCGCACAGAAGGTAATATTTTAAATTCAAAAAGCGTTGCTTAGCGCATATGAACAAGTTTTCAGCGCACAGGATAACACGAGCGAGTTTACTCAAAAATTACATCCTTGGAACACTCATTCACCACAAGGCAGGCACCCTTCAGGATGCCCTCATAATACAACTCGGGCTTGGGATGCTCCTTCCCCTCCGATGGCCCATCTGTCACTAGCTTCTCAGCATCCATCTTGCCCCAGTGTACTTTAACACGGGCAAGGGCCCTACGGGCGCCTTCGATGCATACGGAGCGCTTGATGATTTCAAGCCATGGGCAAGCATCCACCAGCCGCCTCACTAACCCAAAGTAGCTCCCAGGCATGACCTCCCTAGGCCATAGTCGGCCTATAAGGCCCTTCATGGCCTGTTTGGCTACCCTATGGAGCTCGACCAGCTGCTTCAGCTGGTCTCTCAAGGGCACCGGGTGTCCGGCCTCAACATACTAGGATCAGAACACCTTCTCCGTCGAGCTCCCATCCTCGACTCGGTAGAATGCGGCAGCATCGGACACACTGTGGGGCAGATCTGCGAATGCTCCTGGAGAGCTCCGGACTCGGGTAAGTAACAAGTAATTCACTTTCACGTGCTTGCTTTGCATAAAGAATGCCTTACCCGCCGCTATCTTCTTCATCGCCTCAATTTCCTGGAGGGCTTTTTGGGCTTCAGCCTTGGCAGATTTGGCACTCTCAAGGGCCGAGGCAAGCTCGGACTCTCGAGTCTTTGAGTCAAGCTCCAAACTCTCGTGTTTTTTCACAAGAGCGTGGAGCTCTTGCCACACCTCCGCCACCCGCGCCTCCTGCTTTTCTCGCTCGGTGCGCTCCACGGCCGCATTGTCTTCGGCCTTGGACATCGCTTCCTTCAGGGTCGCCACCTTGGTTGTGGCCCCTGTAATACTCATGTTGGTCCTGTCATTATTTGCAACCACATATTTTTATATACTTACATAAGGTACTACTTATCTTCCTTGTCCTCGAGCTACTTCTTGGCAAGGCTGAGCTCGTTCTTGGACCGCTTGAGGCTCTGCTTCAATGCATCGACCTCCGCAGTTAGTGCGGCAGAGGTCAGCAGCGCGGCCTGCATTCCCATATTGACATACTTATGTTAGACTTCTGTGTATATCTTTTTAGATCCTCAGTCCGGCTTTTCTTTCCGAACACCAAACTGAGCATCAGGGGCTACTGTCTATGCGGTAATATTTTTACATGTCTTAGATACATACCTCAAAGCCTGTTAGAAGGCTGGCACAGGCTTCCGTCAGCCCGCTCTTGGCGGACTGAACCTTCTGGATCACCGCACTCATAATAGTGCGGTGCTCCTCGTCGATGGAGGTGCCGTTAAGCACCTCCAGCAAATTATCCGGTGCCTCCGGTTGGACGGAGGTCACCGGCGTCGTAGGCTTGCCCTTCTTACTGGGGGTCCACCTACCGGACTCTAGAACCACTGAAGGTTCCGGTGCAGTGTCCGGCCCAGGGCCGGACTTAGAGCCCTTTAGGGTTTTATCCCCTTTGCACATGGAGTCTGGGAGGTCGCCTTGCGGCGCCTCCAGGACCACGTCCTCCTGGCTTGGCCCCTTTTGGGACTCCACCTCGGCATTGTCCGCAGGGCGAGGGGAGGTGGCAGTCGGGAGTGAAAAACTATTCACATCCGACGAATCCAGGGAGCCGCTCGACGAAGCGTCGAGCCGGGCCTTGGGTGGACTGCATGATTATATTCGGTGTTAGAATATACTGTGCAATAAAGGAACACCATGAGTTATTATGGTATCCAGATACTTACGATTTCGCCAGGGGCTTGGCCCTGGATGGCCACTCCTCTTCGTCGTCGTCGGCATCGGTGGAGTGGTCCGGAGGAAGGGTCCTTCCCTTCTTGGATCCTCCCCCCTAGTTGGGGTGGCCTTCCTTTTCTTTCCTCCCCCCGCTGGAGGGGGAGAGGCCTCTTCTTCCTCCTCCTCGTCTTCGTGGGAGGAGTGCGCTCTAGAGTTATCGGATGGTGAATCCGATACCACCGGGCGAGGGACACTCTTTCGAGTTCCCGTGGCCTTCTTCTTGGCCTTCTTCTCCGGCACCACGTAAGGTGCCGGGACTAGCAGCTTCGCCAAGCGGGCATCCGCTGGGCCTTCGGGCAAAGGAGCCGGACTGTCAATCTGTCCGGACTTCTTCTGCCAGTCCTGTCAAAGGAACGGGAGCTTAGATCCCGCATAGAGTCAAACTATGAAAAACAAGTATCCTGTAAAGGGTAAAACAAGCTTACTGCACTGGCTTGGCGCTTCACGCAGAATCCGCAATCCTCAGTAATGGGAGGGGGAACCTCGGCGCCCTTGAATAGCACCTTCCAGGCATCCTCGTGCGTTGTGTCAAAGAGCCTGGACAAAGTTTGGTGCTGGGCCGGGTCGAACTCCCACAAGTTAAAAGCCCGTCGTTGACATGGGAGGATCCGGCGGAAGAGCATGACCCGGACTACGTTGACAAGTTTAACCTTCTTGTCCACCAGGTTTTGGACGCAGGTTTGGAGTCTAGTCAGCTCTCCTGAATTACCCCACGACAGGCCCGTCTCTTTCCAGGAGGTGAGCCGTGTGCGGATGTCAGACTAGAATTCGGGGGCCGCTGCCCATTCAGGGTCACGCGGCTCGGTGATGTAGAACCACCCCGATTGCCACCCTTTGATGGTTTCCACAAAGGAGCCCTCGAGCCATATGACGTTGGGCATATTGCCCACCATGGCGCCTCCGCACTCCGCTTGCTGGACGCCCACTACCTTCGGCTTGACATTGAAGGTCTTCATCCATAAGCCAAAGTGGGGCTTGATGCAGAGGAAGGCCTCGCACACAACGATAAACACCGAGATGTTGAGGATGAAGTTCGGGGCCAGATCGTGGAAATCCAGGCCGTAGTAGAACATGAGCCCCCGGACAAATGGGTGGAGTGGGAAGCCCAGTCCGCGGAGGAAATGGGGGAGGAACACCACCCTCTCATGGGGCCTAGGGGTGGGGATGAGCTGCCCCTCATCTGGAAGCCGGTGCGCAACATCGCTGGACAAGTATCCGGCTTTCCTCAACTTTTTGATGTGCCCCTCCATGACGGAGGAGGCCATCCACCTGCCTCCCGCTCCGCACATGGCTGGAGAAGGTTGAGGTGGGAAGTGCAGACTTGGGCGTTGGAGCTCGAGTGCACGGAAATGGATAAGCAAAGGAGGAAGAAGGCGTAGATGAAAAAGGTGGATCCTTATCCCCTTATATGGGCGGACGAAACTATGTGCCCCCACCAGCCTATAAAACTCTCTTATCTCCCAAGCACCGTGATTAATGGCACGGTTGGGTTACCCACGCCCGTATCAATGAGAATCCCGGAATAAGGGGACACGATCTCTGCTTCGACAAGACGTGCCAAGGAAACCACCTCGCTAAACGCGATGAGGTGGGACAGTAAAATGATTCGAATAAAGGCTTGGCCATGGCGTGATGTCACGCTGCGGAATACGTCAGCAGATTGGATTTGTACCAATATTATTCTCTCTACGGTGGTATGTGGAACTTATTTTGCAGAGCCGAACACTATCCTTGTGTTCAAAATCTTCTATGAAGTATTCGGAGGAGGAACCCGCCTTGCAATGCCGAAGACAATCTGCGTGCCAGACTCGTCGTCATTGAAGCCTGGTTCAGGGGCTACTGAGGGAGTCCCGGATTAGGGGGTGTCCGGATGACCGGACTATAACCTTCGGCCAGATTCCTGGACTATGAAGGTACAAGATTGAAGACTTCGTCCCATGTCCGGATGGGACTTTCCTTGGCGTGGAAGGCAAGCTTGGCGATACGGATATGTAGATCTCCTCCCATTGTAACCGACTCTGTGTAACCCTAGCCCTCTCCGGTGTCTATATAAACCGGAGGGTTTTAGTCCGTAGGACGAACAATAATCATACCATAGGCTAGCTTCTAGGGTTTAGCCTCTCTGATCTCGTGGTAGATCTACTCTTGTACTACCCATATCATCAATATTAATCAAGCAGGAGTAGGGTTTTACCTCCATCGAGAGGGCCCGAACCTAGGTAAAAACATCATGTCCCTTGTCTCCTGTTACCATCAGCCTAGACGCACAGTCCGGGACCCCCTACCCGAGATCCGCCAGTTTTGACACCGACATTGGTGCTTTCATCGGTCCCACCGAGTTTGCGTAATCAGTCCCACCGAGTTTGCGTAATCAGTCCCACCGAGTTTGCGTAATCGGTCTCACCGAGATTACATTATGCCCTAACCCTAACCACATTGGTCCCACCGAGTTGACATGTCGGTCCCACCGAAAATCCTAACGGTCACATTATTTGCTAAATCGATCCGACCGAGTTTCAGGATTCGGTCCCACCGAGATTGGTAAGTTGTGTGTAACGGTTAGATTTTGTGTGGAGGCTATATATACCCCTCCACCCACTCTTCATTCGTGGAGAGAGCCATCAGAACATGCCTACACTTCCTATTGGAGATATGCCCTAGAGGCAATTATGTGATGATGATATTTCCATATGTATTCATGAGTCCTTTGTATTGTCCTTGAACATCATCAATGATATGTATCAATAAGTATGTGACTTTTTTTTGTGGAACTATGTATTGTATGATGATTGTTCTAATGGTCCCTAGTTGATTAGGTTATGCGGACACATATCCTCGACTAGTATACGACTCGGTTGATGACTATGTTTCGCAAGTCATGTGCATGGAGATGCTAAACCGATAGTATGGACTCGGGGATGGAGATCACCGAGTCGGACAGACCCACTTTGAGACGCAGCGAGATATAGTCATCTGTTAGTCTCAACTACAATGTCTATGACATGTCCTAGACCTGAGGTCCTCGCATGTTCTCGGGATGAGGATCGACTCACTTAGGGTCTATCAGACGCTACTCCATAACTGGGTAGTTATAAAGGTAGCTTTTGGGTGAGTCGTGAAACATGCCGCGAGACATGGTTGACCAAGATGGGATTTGCCACTCCTATATGGAGAGATATTCTCTGGGCCCTCTCGAGTGATCAGATTCGGAAAGCATGGCCATGCGACTTGGGTTAAGTGTTAACCCAGTTTGAGAATCTGTATCACGGTTTCGAGAAGAGAGGTCGAGCTACCAGAAGGGTGACAAGTACTCGCCGTGGGCTCGACAACAAATATTGTGAGGCAAAAGGAATGTTGCATATGACACATTGTCAAGGTTCATCAAACGAATTTATGCACACATGGGAGTTGGCACGTTCTGCTAGGAGCCGCTACCAACTATCGACTCTGGTCGTGCCCATGTGTACGTGAACCTATAGGGTCACACACTTAAGGGGTTGCAACCCATTCGGATTAGATCCGAGTGGAAAATGGATGTGGACTCCTAGTGGGCTCAAGTGTTGAGCCCACCTCGGAGGTCTATATAAAGGGGGGTAGGTGCACCACTTAGGGTTGATCCTTTTTCCACCCTCGAGAGCCGCCGCCACTCCCCACGCCCATGCCGCGCGATCGGACCTAGCAGTCCGCCGCTCGACGCTGCTTCCCGTACGTGTGGATACCTTGGAGGCATCGCATCGCGGTGCTTGGACGAACTGTTCGAGGGAACCACGAGGAGCCATTCGCGGGAGATCACCGTTCGTGGATCTTCACTGTTCGTGGGAGATCGGCATCAAGAGGGGAGACGGGCCGAGAGATCAACTACACACATCACCAACTCTACTTTCGCTGCGGTGACTGCGCGTCTAGTGGTAAACCCGATCTCGTAATCTATTTCCAGCAGCATGATCTTGGGTGCGCGGTAGAAATTTCTATTTGGCGCTAGTGCAGCGTACCGCGTGTTTCAACAGTGGCATCAGAGCCTCCATTGTGTGGTGATAGATTTGATGATTTGCATATGAGATATGTAGATAGGTTTAGGTGCGGGTCGATGAGATCAGCCTCGCACGATCAGTGTTGAAGGTTGGTTTCGTGATCTTGTTTCCGTGATTGTGACACAGAGGTCGTGACATGAGTTACCCCTACCGGTTGGTATCCGCCATCGGGGTAGACAGTGGAACGTAAATCCGGATGCAGCACACGAAGATCAATGAGATTGATCGAATCGGGACATAGATCAACACCGTGGAAATGTGATTTCCGCAGTGCTGAAATCTGTTGGAGCGGTCTCGGTAAAACGGCTGTAACTTTTGCATACGAACTCCGTTTTTGCTCCATGACCTGTCAAACTGAAGCTAACAAAAAGTTGGATTAGCGGCAAAATCTTGTTTTACCTTCTAGCTAGTCCAAAATCCGCTTGGAAAATAGAGTTTCGGGAGGTTTTATCTTCGGCGGTAGAATGTCTGACTCGTTTTTGCAGGGAATGCTTGTGATCTGGTATAGCCCATGAATGTTGCTTGTGTATTATTGTTTCATGACCTGCGTGTCATGAGTGCGGCAACCGGCAGGAGCCAGATGGTTGTCCCATTATTGTATTAATAACATGCGTGTCAACATGAGAAGCCATGTAATGTAATTTACTTTCAGTAGCTATTAGTTTGTAATAGCATAGTATCTTATGTAACACTTGGCGGTTGACACCATGGCGTGCAGATGGAGATCACCACGAGGACAACCATGCATGGAGATGGAGATCACCAGGGCAGACCACGCACATGGAGATGGAGATCACCATGCATTGTGAAAAAGGGGCTATACCATATCACACATATATAAACTGCCTGTGAAAGCTTATCCCTTTTATACATCCTTCTTTTGCATGGTAGATGTTTTAAGTAGGGTGATCCCTCAAATAATGTCAAGTAAAAATGCCTCCCCGATTTCTGCACCTTCACATGACAAGTATATTTAGTGGTGGGCCTATGAAATTAGGGTGCCACTAGATCTCCTTGAAGTGATGAGTTTGTGTCGGACACTTACACGCGAAGCATTGGTTGACTTGTCGTGGCTATCAAAACAGTTTTGGGCCACGAGGCATAGGATATGGTGAGGCATGAGATGTCCCCAACAACAAGAGTCGTATGGAGATACGATTAGCAAGAGTTGCTTACCGAGTGATCTTTTCTTCTAGCAGTGATGCAAAAGCTCACTAGTTGACATGTTGATCTTGGATCTTGAATCACTAAGTATCAACCGAGGGATGTTGATTTTAGTGGGAGTAATGATCTTATTAAAATGTTTAATATGAATTACTCTTCATGAATACATGTCTTAGTGTTTTGCATATTTCTGTTGTAGATCAATGGCACCACCTGCTCAAGTTACCCATTTTGCGTTGAAATCAATCCTGGAAAAAGATAAATTGAATGGAACAAACTTTACCACCTGGTATAGAAACCTGAGAATTGTTCTTAGGCATGAGAAAAAGGAACAAGTTCTAGAGAATCTGCTTCCAGAGGAACCTGCCGATAATGCTAATGCCACAACCAGAAATGCCCACCAGAAACTCGTTGATGAATCAAACGAGATCAGTTGTCTCATGCTGGCTTCTATGGAGCCCGATCTATAGCAGCAGTTCGAAAATATTGAGGCTTTCGATATGATCAAGAACCTCAAGAGCATGTTTCAAATGCAGACTAGCACCGAAAGGTTCAATGTATGGCGATCCTTGATGGATTGTAAGCTGAAAGAGGGTGATCCACTGAGCCCACATGTGATCAAGATGATCGGGTACATGCAAGCTCTGGATCGGTTGGGCTTCCCACTTGTGGACGAATTGTCCACATATACAATTCTGGGTTCTCTCCCGGAGAGCTATGGGCCGTTCATCTCAAACTACCATATGCATGGGATGGAAAATAAACTCACTGAATTGCATGGGATGCTCAAAGTGGCAGAGCAGGATATCAAGAAAGGTACGCATCATCAAGTGTTGATGGTGCAGAACTCGGCTAAGTTCAAGAAGAGCTGGTCCAAGAAAAAGGCTAAGGCAAAGGGCATAGAGAAGGAGGCAACTCCAACTGCCGCTGCTGCGCCTAAGTCAGGGACGGCCTCGGGGAGTATTTGCTTTCATTGCAAGGAACCCGGACACTGGAAAAGAAACTGCAGCAAGTGGCTTGCCAAGAAGGGCAAGAAGACTGGAAGTATGACTTCTTCTTCAGGTACGCTTGTTGTATATGTTATAGACATTTATCTTGCTGATGTTTCTAGTAGCTCTTGGGTATATGATAACGGATCGGTTGTTCACATATGCAACTCGATGCAGGGGCGCAGAACTAGGAATGTTGCAAGAGGAGAAGTTGACATACGCGTCGGGAATAAAGCAAGAGTTGCTGCATTGGCTGTCGGCACTATGCAACTTAATGTACCTTCAGGATTTGTAATGGAACTTGATAATTGTTATTATGTTCCTACTTTGAGTCGAAGCATTATTTCTGCCTCATGATGAGACAAGGTTATGAATTCAGTATTAAGGACAATGGTTGTTCTATTTACTTGAATAATATGTTTCATGGCTTTGCACCCGTTGTGAATGGGTTATTTATCCTAGATCTTGGAGGTGAATCAGTCTATAACATAAATGTCAAGAGGCATAAGCCTAATGAGATAAATCCGACTTACATCTGGCATTATTGACTAGGACACATTAGTCAAAAGCGCATGAAGAAGCTCCATGATGATGGAATTCTAACTTTGTTTGAGTTTGAATCATTCGAGACATGCGAGTCTTGCCTACTCGGTAAGATGACTAAGACTCCTTTTGCAAAGAGTTGCGAGAGGGCGTCCGAGCTGTTGGAACTTATACATAGTGATGTATGTGGACCAATGAGCACGACAACCAGAGGTGGTTTCCAATACTTTGTGACTTTCACCGATGACTTGAGTAGATATGGATATGTTTACTTGATGAGGCACAAGTCAGAAACTTTTGAAAAGTTCAAGGAATTTCAGAATGAAGTGGAAAATCAACTTGGCAAGAGAATCAAACTTCTACGATCTGATCGTGGCGGTGAGTATATGAGCCAAGAGTTTGATGATCATCTGAATAGTCGTGGAATAGTTCCACAACTGACTCCTTCGGGTACTCCACAAAGAAATGGTGTGTCGGAACGGAGGAATCGAACCCTATTGGACATGGTCCGATCGATGATGAGTCAGTCGGATTTACCATTGTCATTTTGGGGATACACTCCAGAAACTGCAGCTTTCACACTAAACAGGGTACCATCTAAGTCTGTAGATAAGACACCATATGAGATATGGACTGCGAAGAGTCATAGTTTGTCTTTTATGAAAATTTGGGGATGTGAAGCATATGTCAAGCGACTCTAGTCGGATAAGCTCACACCTAAATCGGACAAGTGCATATTCGTGGGATATCCAAGAGAAACCTTGGGATATTGCTTCTACAACCGTGAAGAGGGCAAAGTGTTTGTCGCTCGACATGGAATTTTCCTTGAGAAAGAGTTTCTCAATCAGAAGGCTAGTGGGAGGACGGTCCGACTAGAAGAAATTCGAGAACCACACGGGGACGTTCCGGTAGGTGATACTGTCACACCGGAGTTAGTCAAGGAACCCGTAGTGGAGTCGACACCGGTTCCACGGAGGTCGGAAAGGTTACGCAATTTGCATGACTGCAATGTGTTGTTCTTGGAGAACAACGAGCCGACTACGTATGCGGATGTGATGGACATCCCTGATTCCGAGTTATGGCTTGAGGCCATGAGATCCGAATTAAAGTCCATGGATGACAATCAAGTTTGGAACTTGGTTGATCTGCCAGATGGCGTTCGAGCCATTGAGTGCAAGTGGATCTTTAAGAAGAAAATTGATACGGACGGAAATGTAACAGTCCATAAGGCTCGACTTGTCGCTAAATGTTATGGACAAGTTCAAGGAGTTGACTACGATGAGACTTACTCACCGGTAGCGATGCCTAAATCAATTCGGATCATTCTTGCTATAGCGGCATATTTCAACTAAGAGATATGGCAGATGGATGTCAAAACGGCTTTCCTTAATGGAAATTTAACCAAGCATGTGTATATGACACAACCCGAGGGTTTTGTCGATTCAAAAGGCGTCATATGTTCCAAAGGCTTCATACAGATAGAGGTCTCACCCGAATCACCCTAACGCCAATGTCTTGCAGGGAAATCATACTCAGACCTTTGAATATGAACGGGTTTCATCAAACCGCTATGTTCATAAGTCTAAGAACTTTTCTGCATATTCTTGTGAGTATTACTAGCACAAATGCCTGTGCGTTGCATCGGGTATAAAATAAATCTGAGAGTTCACATGGTATTAAGCTCAGGTGTTTACCTGTCATGGTGAATAATAAGTTTTCCTAATTAAATTGGTTGTAAGACTCATAAAGATTCACTTTATACAGATTTTATTGTATTCCAAAAGCTAGCAATATTTTTCTCTAAAAATAAAACATACTTCTTTAACTCGCTCTAAAGAAATTGAATTATGTGTAAAAAGTTGTTGTTATTTAACAACCCTGTGTAAAAATCATTACGAAAATCTAACCATTTATCGATCAACGGCTACTCCTTCCATGTGAGAGTATGCATCATCCGCATACCTGTAATAGTTTCAAATAGGTCATATATTAATTCGTATATATCGCAATCCCTATTAACACTAATTCATATTTATGCTTTCCCACTTCAAAAATATGCGTGTAACTCTTTTGTTGACACATTGCCGCCAACAGTAGGAGCACACCCTCCATGCCAACATGACCACTTCCCTGGCCATTATCATCGGGCCTCGATGAGGATCAGGAATAGGGTACACGGAGCTGCGGGGAAGATTGTACAACGGAGGGTAGTTCTCCCCCTTCCAGGTGTCGTGCGGAGTGAAACAGGGCACGATCTAGATGCACCGTTGTCGCACTCTCTCTATTCTTCATCCCTCGCTCTCACCTCCCTATCTTACCGATGACATCCATGACATCCAGAGTTGAGGAATATCTTGAAGGTTAGCAAGTGCAGGCGAGCTTCAAATATCTTCTCCGTTAAGAAAAGTTTATTTTTAATATTTCACTCAATTTTAATTATTATACTATCTCTATCTTAAAATAAGTGCCCCAACTTTGTATTAACTATAACACTCCCTCCATTTGTAAATATAAGCCTTTTTAAACAATATACGGAGAAAAATGAGTGAATGTACACTCTAAAATATGCTTATATATCCACATGTAGTCCGTATTAAAAATTTTAAAAACACTTAAATTTAGAAATAGAGGGAGTATAAAATTGTATTGAGAGACTTATTTTATGACAGAGGAAGTATCTGATAATGTACTGACAACTAACAACATCAAGTAATAGTCGGTGCTCTTCCATAAAATAAATAATCGATGCTAGCACGCATGCACCGAGTAGCTTCTACGGTGTAGCCGGTCCAACATGAAGAAAAGCATAGACCGCCCACTGCTTGCCTTATCCCATAGCCACTCCTCTCCTTCTCTTATCCAAATTGCCATCCCAGCGCTGGTCCTCTTCTCCATCCAACCAGAAGCTTGATCCGGCCGTTCGCCCAGTCGCCGGTCCCGTGGGCCAGCAGCCTCGCCTTCACCCGATTCTGGATGATCTGCTGCTTCCTTAGTCGCGTCTCCTCCCCAAGGCTTTCTCTGATATGCCCACCCACCACCCCACCATGCCTCGCTCTCTCTGCCCCTCCCTCCCCATGCAGCGCTAGTGGGGCAGGGCCTCCGTGGCCGTCGTCGTCGCCCTCAGCGACTCCTCTTTTCCACGATTCGCCCTCTATGACTCCTCTCCTCCATGATTCGTGGTGGTGTTGGGGTGGCATCTTCTTCTGGCGCGAGGTCGAGTCCACCTCGATCTGGCCCGCCCTGGGCGGATCTGCGTGTATCCCCTTCTGAGACCCTGCTCCTCGATGACTCCGGCAAGATCAGCGACAGTTCCACCGGCAAGACCAGCCAGTTCTAGTTCTCTCATGTTTTTGAGGCACCACATCATGGCCATGGCCTTGCTGGCAGCGCTGGCCGCGGCGAGGTACTCCTCCATCTCGCCCCACAGGGCCCGCGATCTCCTCCTCCGCCTCCACCCCTGCCACCCCTCTTCCTCCCCTTCTCCACCCCCGCCAGAGTTGGCGACACCCTGGAGCCTGGAGGTCGAGATGAGATCTGGAGGCAGGTTTTTTTCTTTTATCTCGCCCATACCGGTTGACTTATTAGATGGACTGCGGGTTGAATACTCTATACCATAGGGACTTTTTTTGTAAAAAACACTAACGACATATGACCAGAAGCAGTAGCTGCTTTATTAATAGATAGAGATAGCAAAAGGGCCCGTGCGTTGCAACAGGAGAAAAAAATAATCATAATCTCCAATGGCATGACCATATTTTGCTGCATCATCAAGATAGACTATCACTCTCAATTTTTACCTGAAATCATGATTTTTTTTGAAACCATGAACTTTTTTTGAACTCATGCACATATGTGAGATCGTGAACATTTTTCAAATTCATGAACACTTCTACAAATTTTTGAACATTTTCTAAAATCAAGAATATTTTTTGAATTCATGAACATTTTATACTATTTGCAAACATTTTTTAAAACATGAACATTTTGTTTGTTATTTTTTGTAGAGTATTACTACTCAAATTTCAACCATATATGCCACTCAAAATTCCCCTCTCACAAAAATTTCACGGCCATTTAGTTGACCATTAGCTGTCTGTCAAGAGATAGTTGAAAAGATGATTTTATACATGGCCATCAGGGGCATTGCCATCGGGTGTTCATGGCCACCGAGAACTTTTTTATTAAACAATTTTCAGGAGGTGGCACACTATTTGAAATCTTCCTAGCCAAACGATGCATGTAAACAAAAAACAAAAAAGAACTCACCCGACCCCGTTCTTTCCAAATCCTCCCGTCGTCATCGCCAACTGCTCAGCACGCCGCTACCGCCATCCCTCGCCGCCAGACCCAGCTCGCTGCAACCGCAATCTGCACCAGCGCACCACCATCGCGGACTTCTCCAGCGTGCCGCTGCCGCGAACTTCCCGGTCTTGAGCCCCAGGTCCTCGCCTTCTGACCTCCCAACCCCTGCCTACCCGTCGCCCTTCCCGGCACGCTGCCCCCACCCTCCCGCACCCTACATCCACTATCCCGCCGCCGTCCACGGATCCCTCCGGCGGGCCCCATCCCCCGCCCCTTGGCCTTCTTCCACAGACCCGACGGTGTCCTTCTTCGATAGAGCCGGCCTTCTCCCCATCCCGCCGCCCCGCTCGCTGCCCGAGCAGTAGTACGTTGCCGTCGGAGCCCCCGTGCATGGCCACTGCTTTCCCTGGCGTCGTGCCCCGCCCCAACCCGCCGTCCCCGACGACCACCTAAAACTCACAGTCACCCTGCCCGAGCCCCATCGCCATGTGCACCCTGTACCTCGCTGCCCCTTCTACTCATGCCGCCAATGTCCTTCCGCTATTGCTGCCGCTAGATGAGGAACTCCAAACATCGCTGAATCCAGGATAGCGCGAGCCCATGGCGAGGAGCTGCTGCATGCGCGTGATGCTTGGTTGCCTCCACCCTACATCATACCCAACAGCCGTCGAGCTTGCTGTTCGGCCGTATCTTCGGTCTGGAGACGCCCTAGACCAGGAGCATGGCCTGGAGCAATGGCGCCGCTGTCCGAGGCCCGCCGTTTCAATCCCTTCTCCCGCTGGCAATTGAACTGCAGTTCACGGGGCAGTAGAACCACCTGTGGGGCTCACGTCCATTATCTCGGGTGCTCTTGCTTGCTGCCTCCACCACAAGATGACGAACAGATTCGCGCGCCATCGGGAGTCAGGATGATCAGCCGAGGCCTCATGCTACTGGATAAGATATAACAAAGGAAAATTGTCTGTGTGTTGCAACGGGAGAAAAAGTGACGTTCTTCACTCCAAAGCAAACACCAATTATCTTTAATCAAGTCGGATAGCTAGAGAATAAGTTTGACAAGAATAGATATGATGGATTAATCGACAATAGGATTGGCGCTAGTTTGAAGCTTAGGGACGTGAATTCTAGTCAACTAATCGGATAAACAATCTTATCCTTAGATTACCATAGTGATCGTAAAAATATCATACACGCAATGCTTCTTTTCAGATACCGTCATCACATAATAAAAATATGGTATACTTCATCTCACGTCCAGACATGCATGCTTCTGTCGTGTGTGCTAATCATGAAGCATGCCACATTAAAATCATTCATAAAATTGTGTGTTGCTAGTGTCTTGTTTTTCATGGATACAATTTAAGAAGCATAAGAATGTTATGCTATTGTAGGTTAGATCCTTTTTTTTCGAAACGGAATTGTAGGTTAGCTCGTCAATGCCTAGTGAAAAGAATACCACATCATCCTAGTAGCTGGTATAAGTTCGTGAGGGACACAAACATAGTCAAAATCAACTTTAAAATAAAAATATATAGCACCAAATCCGACAACGCATGCAGACTTCGGAGCATAATTCAGAGAATAAACACACATGTACACGCTAAGAGTATCTGCAGCCAGGCACCCCATATCCTCCTCAAACGTATACGGACACTCCCTGTCACTGACCGAACATGAGAGAGAAGGAAAAAAAAAAGCAATCATATGCCTTATCATCCTAACGTTCGAGTTGTCCGTGAACCCTCGTATTGAGGAAAAATGTAGAGAGGATACGTGGGCTTGCGGACCCACCTGGTCAGTGTACCACATAGCATGCCGCCCACCTCAGACCACATTTTGTCTTTCTTTATTCATTGTTTCCTTTTTCTCTCTTCATCTTCACCAATCACCATATGTGACCGGACATACAAAGAAGAAAATGAGAAGTATGCCTGTATGAACGGATAAATGAGTGTTCAAAACGTACACATCCCATCACTGATTGGATGTATCTGCATACGTTTAGGGAATGGATTTGCTAACTCCGACCATAGATGCTCTAACACGTAAGTTTGTGTTACAAACTCGGAGATATTTTCCACTCGGTGAAGGATCCAAACTACACCTTTAATTTAAAAACAGAAAATTTCGGCTGTTTTTTTCTTGAGAAATCAGCCACCCTTGGTCGAAAGACAGGAAAAGGAAATCAGCAGCCTTGCTGGCGCTGCACAATCGTTATTAATTCACGCTTCTCGTTGTCTGGTATTATCCCAACCTCTCCCATATCGGTATCTCCGCCCCCAAGAACACGCTGCCGCCTACACCCACCGCCGCCGGGAGATCCATCCCTCGCGCCCCACTCTCCCCCCATGGTGTCAACACCGGGACCGCCCCGCTCCCCCGCGCGCCGCCGGGATCCCCACATCCGCGATGGCCATGGCGGGCTCCAACATCCGCGCGTACCCGGTATTAATTCCCACGGCGGCCATGGCTCCTCCGCCACCAGGTGCCATCTTCCTTGCGCCCATCCCCTTGTTATTATGCTCAAATACTTTCATTAGGCTCGGTATTTTCATGCGCCTCTTCAGATCTTTATCTCTAGCCTCTGGGCTGACTTATATCTTATCCTCTTTTTCTTGGCTTGTTGATTCTGACAACTACAAACGTATATAACTTGCTAAGATTTGATCTAGCGGGGCAGTTTGGGACTATTAATTTGAATCTAAAATTGTAGCATATATAGTTTTTTTCCCGAAGTGAGGCATATATAGGTCTAAGGAAACTTTTCTCCCTGCAGCCGTAAGGGAGGTGGGGCAGGTGGCGAGGATGAATTTTTTTAGCGGCCCATGGCAGAAAACCGGCCCATTGACGTGCGAAACTCGTACCAAACGGAACAACAAAAATTATAAGAGGAGGTGGACGGACAAAACGTGATAGACCTTTTATTAGTACCACCTTGTTTATATTACGATTTTGTTTATACGAATCGTAAAAGCGTACTACAACTGGGCGGAAGCGTATTGTGACGATGAACCTATGGAGTCAATCCGTGCTTTATTATTAGGGAAAGATTCTCTTCCTGCTAGGCTATTTGCTAGGGCTTCAAAGCCGAAGTTCTCAGATGCTACACTTAGACTCATTACTTCTAAGCCACCCCTAAAGATGTGGGTGGTTAAGAAAATTAACTCTCTTTTGCAGGGTAAGGTCTCCAGCCGGAAATCAAAGACGTCTGATGCTTATACTGGGGACCTTAAACATCTTGTGGGACGCAAGATAAAATGTTCAAATGGTCTTACTATGTATTTCGTCCCGGGATTCTTTGACACTCATCCTATCTATCCTAACCAAGATCTGAACTTCTATGTTTCGCTTGTTCGTCAAATGTTTCTGCTTCACAACTCTCTTGGTGAAGCCTATCCCCCAAACTGTACTGTAGGCTATGACACCTCAAAGTTTCAGAATGGATTATGGATAGTGGCTGCACCAACCACATGACTGGTGATCGAAGTCTTCTGATGAACTCAACTCTTCGACCTTCTGATAAAAGTCATATCACATTTGCTGACAATGGTAAAAGTAAGGTACTGGGTCTTGGTAGAGTTGCAATCTCAAAGGATCAACACATGGATAAAGTGATGCTTGTTGAATCCTTTGGTTTCAACTTAATGTTTGTATCAATGCTATGTGATTTGAACATGATTGTGATATTTAGAAAGTATCATTGTCTTGTCCTTATGGAATCTGACAAATCTCTAGTATTTGAAGGGTATCCAAAAGATGATCTGTATATGGTAGATTTCTCAGCAGGACCACAACTTGCCGTATGTCTTCTAGCAAAAGCTTCATAGTGCTGGCTCTGGCATCGGAGGCTAGGACATGCGGGCATGAGGAACTTGTACACTCTCGCGGAGAAGAAGCATGTCGTGGGCACCGAAGGCGTCAAGTTCAAGAAAGACCATATGTGTGGTGTCTATGAAGCTGGGAAGATGACTAGGGCTAAGCATCCCTCGAATACTATCATGACTACATCTCAACCCTTCAAGCTGCTTCACATGGACTTATTCGGCCCTACTCACTATTCTACTCTTACTACCACGGCTTGCCTCTATGATTTTGTTATTGTTGATGATTACTCAAGATATACATGGGTGCATATAATTCTCTATAAGACTGAAGTGCAGGATGTCTTCAGATGGTTCGCCAATCATGCCATGACGAACTATGGCGTCAAGATCAAGCACATCAGAAGTGACAATGACACAGAATTCAAGAACATCGGCCTCGACACTTAACTTGATACACTGGTCATCATTCATGAGTTTCCTGCTCCGTACACACCAAAGCAGAATGGCATTATGGAGCGCAAGAACAGAACTCTTATCGAGATGGCTCGGATGATGCTAGATGATTACAAGACTCCAAGGAAGTTCTGGCCTGAAGCCATTGACACTGCATGCCACGCCATCAATCAAGTTTATCTTCACAAGCTTCTAAGGAAGACATTATATGAGTTTCTTACTGGTAAGAAGCCAAACGTCAATTACTTTAGAGTATTTGGTGCTAGGTGCTGGATCAAGGATACACATCACACTTCAAAATTTGCACCGAAAGCACATGAAGGTTTTATGCTTGGATACGGAAAGGATTCGCACTCCTACAGAGTCTTTAACCTCTTTCACTATAAAGTGGTTAAAACTGTGGATGTGCGGTTCGATTAGACTAACGGCTCGTAAAGAGAGCACCTGCCAAATGTGCTAGATGAAGTCCCTCCTAGTGAATCTATCAAGCTTATGGGTACTGGAGAAATCATACCGACCGAAGCTCAGGCTGAAGATGAACTCATCATTGCACCAAGTCAACCTGAAGACAATGCTCAGCCTGAAGTCAATGCTGAAACTGAAGCAATGACCTGCAAGGACAAAATCTTCGCCCAGTACATCCCCGTGTTGCTAATGAAGTACAGATTGAGAAGATAATTGACAACATCAATGCACCTGGTACACTCACTCGTTCAAGAGCAACACAACTAGCAAATTTTTTTGAGCACTTTGCATTTGTCTCTATATCTGAACCCAAGAAATTTGATGAAGCCTTTATGGAACCTAAATGGATTCAAGCCATGCAAGAAGAGCTTCATTAGTTTGAGCTGAATAATGTCTGGGAACTTGTCAAGCGTCCCGATCCTCGCAAGCATAATATCATTGGCACCAAATGGATCTACCGCAACAAACAAGATGAACATGGTCAAGTTTTCAGAAACAAGGCTCGTTTGGTTGCACAAGGTTACACTCAAATAGAAGGGATTGACTTCGATGAAACATTTGCTCCTGTCGCTACACTTGAAGCCATTCGCATACTGCTTGCATATGCCAACCATCCCAACATCCTTCTATATCAAATGGATGTAAAGAGTGCCTTTCTCAATGGCAAGATTGAAGAAGAAGTGTATGTTGCACAACCACCGGGCTGTGAAGATCCAAAACATCCTGATATGGTGTACAAGCTCAACAAGGCATTGTATGGCCTCAAACAAGCTCCTCGCGCCTGGTATGATACGCTCAAAGATTTCCTGAAGAGCAAAGGATTCAAACCTGGTTCTCTAGATCCAACACTGTTCACGAAGTCATATGATGGTGAACTGTTTGTATGCCAAATCTATGTGGATGACATTATCTTCGGCTGCACCAACAAGAGATACAACGATGAGTTTGAGCACATGATGCAAGAGCAATATCAGATGTTCATGATGGGTGAGCTGAAGTTCTTCCTTGGTCTTCAAATCCGTCAGCAGAGGAATGTCATCTTCATATAACAAGAGAAATACCTCAAAGATTGCCTGAAGAAGTTTGGAATGCAAGACTGCAAAGGACACACAACGTAAATGCCAACCAAAACTCATTTGGGCCCTGACGACAATGGTAAAGAGTTCGATCAAAAGGTATACCGCTTCATGGTTGGTTCCTTACTTTACTTATGTGCATCTAGGCCAGATATAATGCTTAGCGTTTGCATGTGTGCCCGATTCCAAGCAACACCAAAGGAGTCGAATCACCTAGCCGTGAAGCGAATTCTTCGATATTTGGCCTACACCCCAATGATATTATTATGGTATCCAAAGGGCTCAACATTTGATCTGATTGGCTATTCTGATGCTGACTATGCTGGTGAAAAGGTTGATCGCAAGTTCACTTCAGGAACATGTTACTTTCTCGGTCGATCACTTGTCTGTTGGTCTTCAAAGAAGAAAAACTATGTATCACTCTCCACTACTGAATCTGAATACATTGCTGCTGGATCATGCTGTGCTCAGCTTCTATGGATGAAGCAAACACTCAAGGACTATGGCATCAACACGAAGAATGTGCCACAATTCCGTGACAATGAAAACGCCATCAAGCTTTCCAAGAATCCAGTTCAGCACTCAAAGACAAAGCTTGTTCAGATCCGTCATCACTTTCTCAGAGATCATGTCAACAAGGAAGACATTGATATTATTCACGTCACCACTGAAGAGCAATTGACAGATATCTTCACTAAGCCCTTGGATGAGAAAAGGTTCTGCAAGTTGCGGTGTGAGCTAAATGTCTTAGAATCCTCAAATGTCCTGTGAATGGCCACACATACTAACGCTTATGCATGTTGACGACTTAGATGTGCAACACACGAAGTAACGTATATCTTCAATTAATGAAGACTTACCCTCTGAGTGTGAATACATTAATATGGAATTTGACTTCGGAGCGCCACGATAATTGAGCGCCGTGTCTCGGTCTAATACTTCCTATACGGTGGGTAACGCCACCACCAAATTCTTATTGAAGTGTCTCTTGGCGTTAAATTTGTAAAGTTTTCACTTTTGGATTGTCTTCAACATTGATTTGTCTTCATGATTTATCTTCACAATGTTTATTTGGGTTATATATATATATATGTATATATATATATATATATATATAGGACAACACTATTCTAATCTCAGGATTAGAATAGTTATTTGGATCATGATCACCCTATAAGGGCGCACGCAGGACCTCCCAAACTCCCGAACCGATGAAAAGAAAAAGAAAAAAAATCTCTTCCACCTTCTCCCGCACCAAACCTCCACCTCCCCCACGTCTCTGGATCCACCCGCCTCCCTCTCCCACGTGCCCCTCCCAACCCACCCCCGCCGGCGACGGCCCCATCCAC
>NC_041381.1:570819492-570831514 GCF_002162155.2 Triticum dicoccoides | reverse complement strand
TTCCCTTTCCTAGATCCCTCATTGGAACCCCCACACGCCTCGCCGGACCCTGCATCCTCCGTCACCTCCCCTCCTCCACAACGGCCGGCGCACGACCCCTCCTCCACCACGGTCGACGAGCCACCTCCTATCACCTTGTTGGGCCATGGATCCCCATGCGCCGCCGCAGGGTCCTGGATCCCGCCTGATCAAGCGCGCTGCCGACCCGCCTTGACCAGCCTGCTTCGTCCTGGCTTTGCCCGGCTCCCGGCGACGCGCCCAGCGCTTGCTCCCAGCTCCGCCACCCACCGGCGACACGCACCGTCGTGGACGCATCCTCCAGCTGCACCCTACCATTGCAGTCCAACGTCTCCAATTGCATCCGTTCGGATTGTGAAGCGTGAGGTAAGCAGGATCCCAACCTTTCGCTCAACTTGTCACAGCCATAACTCCCCGGCCCTGTGACGCTGTCGACGGCCTCCTTCGGCGATGCCACCGCCGACCCTCACATCATGCTGGGCATCCACCTTCCCCTGCATCGCGGCCATTTGTGTTGACGTGGTGTGTGTGAGATGTCGACCACTGACGCTGTTCAAATTTCAGCTAGTTGTCTCACTGAGACGTTCAAGCATTACCGTATAACAAGTTCAGTTATGGCGTTACATGCGGATTCAGATGCACTCACGTTGCCGCCCGAGGTTTGTAAAACAGTAGAAGTCCAAGTGTGACTGTATGAGTGCTTGCATAGCATATCCCTCCATCAGGTGCGTTTCTGCTATTAAGTGCAGGGAGTAGCTGAGTTACCTGAAACATTCATGGGCATATACGTACAAACAAACTTATCCATAAACACGAGGTAAGTAGGTACTGTAGTTGTAGCTCTTTGCACTCTCTTATAGTGCACATCTGCATGGTATTTCAGTGTTTGTTGTTTCAGAATCATCGTTCCCATCAGTTAGCTGCTGATCTATGGAGTCTGAAGCGTGTGTTCCCAAGGTTCAGACGGCAGCACACATAAAAATGCTGGTGAAAAATCTCTGAACATGTACGGTGCAATCATGGAAAAAGCTTGAAACTTTATCGCTTAACCACTGCTGATATCTCTTATAGCTTTTGTTATGCTTTCTTTGCTGAGTGCTACCACTGAACATATGTACGGGAGATCCATGCTACGGTACAGATTTGTGAAATTACTTTGTACTCATTAGTAGTACTTCATCGTGGGTAATAGACGAATGACTTCATGTATCCTCAACATCAACTGGGCGTTCCTCTCTTGAATTTTTCCCCTAACTAACGAATAAACCATGAAGTTCAGTCCGAAATAACCAAGAAGTTATACAATGTTTATTACGAAACTAAGATCATTTTCTGATACAAATGAATAACACCAAGAAGTCCAAACTGAAAAACCAAGAAGTTCAATTTTTAAAAATAGAATAGTTCAATGCATCTAAAGATTTCCCCTCCACACTAAATATTAAAACCAAGAAGTTTAATTTTTAAAAATGGAGCAGATCAATGTATATAAAAAACTCAGGTTTTCTCGTTACTAATGAATAAAACCAAGAAATTCAATCTCCCTAGATTCTGCCACCCATGCATGGCCCTGCTCCGCCCTGAGTCGGCAATCCTTCGGCTGGGCGCAGCCGTGCCAACCCATCCTTGGCCTCTCTCCCCTGCTCAACCACGGCACCCGTCTCCCCCACTGCTTCAACCGCGGCGGCCGCCTTCCCCTGCTTCAACGGCGACCCCGGCCCTCCCTCCATGAGCTCTACCGGCAACCATCGGCGCCATCCATTATCGCCTGGTTCCTCCACGAAACAGCTCATCGGAGTGACCCTCCGCGTGTTCCCGCCCACCCTCCCGCCCGACCAATGACGCGCTATCAGCTGGACTTCACCCCTCCCCATCTTGTCTCTAACAGTTGTTTCTTGAAGAATTCACCTTCGATCAGTGCTCTCTCTGTGGTGACCGATGACAGTAGAAATTTCATTATACATAGAACACAAAAAAGGTTCAGAAATATCAATGATAGAAGTTCACGTATATGAAGGTTGGTGCTTCGCGTGCTGTGTGTATATACAGGAGCACACAAAAATCATACTTTGCCATTATTCAGTAGAAGTTCAACAAGAAAACCTGCAACAGTTCTATTAGTATAATTACATCAGGAAAAAAAATCAAGTTATTCTACTTGATGTTGACAACAACAAAAAATGCAATTTTTGCGCCAAAATTACGCAAACAATTACAGTGGAATACTGTGCTCTCAAAAGGTGTTAGTGGTGTCCATAAAAACGCATCATTTTTTCTATTTCCCTTTCCTTTTTATATATATAAGAATGCATAAAACTTGAGTTGATCGGGGACATATCGTCGAGAAGTTCATGTATAAATGGACTTGTTAACTCTGAAAGTTCAGAATTAATAAAATGGAGAGGTCAAAAAAAATCACAAACAAAAAAGTCCAAACAATTCCAATGGATTTCGATGGGTCTTTCTAAAGAAAACTAGAAGTCCAAATTAAAATAGATGAGCGGTTCGATGTTTATTACAAACCTAGATTTTTTTCCATTACTAAAAGAAATAAAACAAAGTAGTTCAAATTTAAAAAATGGAGCAGTTTGATATTATATTTGAAAACTCGAATTTTTGCGGTTACTAAAGAAAAAAACTAATAAGTTCAATTCAAAATAATGAAGAAGTTCAATTGGAAAAGGCGTAATAGTATGTTATTTATTTAAAAACTCGGATTTTTCCAATTACTAAAGAATAAAACCAATAAGGTCAATTGAAAATAATGAAGAAGTTAGATGTTTCTAAGAAAACTCCAATTTTCACATTTCTACAAAATACACAAAGAAGTTCAAATTGAAAGTTAGAGAGGTTCGATCTCTATAAAAAACTCAGACATTTTCCATTACTAAACAGAATAGAGAGAATTTCAAAATGATAATAGCCAGAAGTTCATGTACTGGATGGTGTGCGTTTCATATGAGAAAAAAGAACAAAAGGCAAAAGTTCAAAAAAATTGTTGCTAGAAGTTCAAGTGCTCGGCCCGAGAAAGTTCAAAAATTCTTTTGAGAGAGGTTGAACAAAAATATGTAACAAAAGTTTAAGGTGAAAATAGCAGGAAGTTCAACTACTACACAGAATGCGTTTCAGATAAGAATATAAGAATAGAAAACAAAAATCTTAAAAAGGTTTGTTGCAAGAAGGTCACGTGCTCGTACTAGCATAGTTCAAAATTCATGTGCGAGACGTCCGTCGTTCATTTACATGTCAAAAAAAGGCAAAAACAACATATGTTTTGCCATTTTAAAAACTCGCTCTCAAACGGCAACAAATTTCTAACACATGTTTACATTTAAAACTTGCTGCTATTTATAAGCTTTCCACCGGTACATTATGTGCCACATTTTGATGAACAGTTTAATATTTTCATGTATACTATTTAAAACACGTTTTTATGTATTCAAAAAAATTCTTACCCGTGTAAAGAAGTTCATAGTGAAAACAATGAGAAGTTCAAGTACTGCAAGGAATGCATTTCAGGTGAGAATAAAAGTATAGAAAAATAAAAGTTTAAAAGGTTTGTTGAAAGAAGTTCAAGTGCTCTTTTCGGAGAATTTTAAAAAAAATTGCGAGAGAGGTTCACCTTGTATTTCCATGTTTGATTTTTTCTGTATAAAAATTGAATACAATTCTTTACTCGAAATATAAAATGGTGAAGTTCAAATTGAAATAACAGAGAAGTTCAGAGTTTATTAAAACATAGGATTTACCTGTTCAAAAAATAAAAAACACAACACCATTTTTGCACTTTTAAAAACAACTCATAAACAAAAAAATGGTTGCTAGAAGTTCAAGTGCTCGGCGAGGAAAAGTTGAAAATTCTTCTGAGAGAGGTTCACCGTGTATTTCAAAAATACATAAAAAATATGTTATTTTTGTGTTGTAAAATAATTCTCACAAACCATAGAGAAGTTCAAAGTGATAACAACCGAAAGTTCACGTACTACATGGTGTATATCTCATACAAGAAAAAAAATAAAAAAAGTGAAACAGGGTGAAGTTCAAACAGAGATGCCCCAGAAGTTCAATTACTTCACGTAGTGCAAAAAACACCATGTAGAAAATCAGCACGTCAAAAACAGAGTGAAGTTTGAACAGACACGTCCTAGAAGTTCAACTACTTCACACAGTGCAAAAACAAGACGTTAAAAACAGTGTGAAGTTCGAACAGATATGCACGAGAAGTTCAACTACTTCACGCAGTGTATTTCCATTCGCGATGAAGGCAGAAATCATGATCTCTTCATTTTCTAATTTACTTCAAAACAGTAGGAAATCATTTGTGTAAGTTCAAGTCCTCGGTCGAAGAAAGTTAAACAATTTATTGTGAGAGAGTTTTGTACAAAAGAAGTATCATTTGTGTGACATTGACGAATGTATGAGAAAATTACAAACGAAAATGCGTCACGGAAGTTCAACGTCAAAACAGCTGAAGTTCAACTACTACACTGAATGAATTTCAGATGAAAAACTTTTAAAATCGTCGCGAGTATGAAAAAATGATCAACACGGGAAAGTTGCGTGTCTACGACAGGTTTCCATTGGTATATCACTTGCTCAATTCCGGTGAGTGTTCCGGTGCGTGGATGGAGAGCTACGGGTAAAAAAAGCATGTGAAAAACAGAGTGAAGTTCAACGTTTCATACCGAGAAGTTCAGGTACTTCACGCGATGCATTTTTGACGAATCTGTTTCGCGATAAAGGCAGAACGAATGATCCCGCTGTTTTCAAAATTTCTTGAAAACGGCTGGGAATCAGACAAAACCATCAACATGAAAAACTTTCGCATTTTCCGTAGTTTTTCAGCGGTATATTATTTGTCCAATTCCGATAAAGTTTGTAGAAATTACGACAAAATATGTTTTTAGCCATTTTTAAAATCGACTTAAAACAGTAAGGAATTGAGAGAAATAATATATATATATATATAAAGTTCGCATTTCCTCATGCTTTCCAATGTCGTATCATTTGTTGCATTCAGACGTACAGTTAAAAAATTAGCTTGAAAACACAAACTCGGTAGGACTTGGACCATTTTCTAAATTACTCTTAAACCATTCAAACTTAGAAAAGAGCTTTCAAGATGAAAGACTAGCGCATTTTCATAAGCTTTCCAACGCCATATTATATGCCTCCATTGGATTAGCCGTTTAGAAATGACATCGAAAAAACAAACTCAGCTGTTCGGTTTACGAAATTTTACATTTATTCAAATTACTCTTTAACCATAGGGAATTAGAACAAACTTTCAACATGTGGAAGGAGTGGTTTTGCAACAGCTTTCCAACGCCATATTATATGCCTCATTCCGATAAATGGTTTAGAAATGCGATCAAAATTACGATTCACATTTTTTGTGTGAAGAAAAAATGGTTTTCAAAACTGCTCTTAAACCACTTACATTTTGCGAAAATTTTAACTTGGGTCATGATACTCGTGTCCATAGCTTTCCAATGGTATATAGCAGGCCCTATTTAGGCAATGTTGCGGGAAGTTCAACCTAGCACAGCGGGAAGTTCAGGTCGAACAACTCAGGCAGTAAAATCGCAAAAAATGCGAGTTCTTCACGACCCGAGTGCAAAAGCCGCCTATGAGCGAGATTCCTATCTAAAACGAGTATTTAGTTGCTAAACGGTTTAAAAATGCGATCAAAAATACGATCCACGTTTTTTGTATGAAGAAAAAACGGTTTTCAAAATTCTGATAAAGGTCGCGTTCGTACAGAGGGAAGTTCAGGGCGTGTACAAACAAAAATACGTCACAGAAGCTCAACGTGAAAATAGCATGAAGTTCAACTACTACGCTGAATGAATTTCAGATGAAAAACTTTCAAAATCGTCGTGAGTATGAAAAAATGATCAACACGGGAAAGTTGCGTGTTTAGAGCAGCTTTCCATCGGTATATCACCCACTCAATTCCCGTGAGTGGGATGGAGAGCTACGAGCAGTGGATGAAGATCTACGAGCAAAAAAATCACGTGAAAAATAGAATGAAGTTCAGGTACACGCACCGGGAAGTTCAGGTTCTTCACAGGGTGCATTTTCGAAGAATCTGTTTCGTGGTAGAGGCAGAACGAATGATCCCGCCGTTTTTTGAATTACTTGAAAACGGCTTGGAATCAGAGAAAACCATCAACATGAAAACATTTCGCATTTTCCGTAGCTTTTCAACGGTATATTATTTGCCCAATTCCGATAAAGTTCGTAGAAATTACGGCGAAAATACGTTTTTCGCCATTTTCGAAACTGACTTAAAACCGTAATAAATTGGGAGAAACAATACATACCGAAAAGTTTCGCATTCGCTCATGCTTTCCAACGGCATATCATTTGCTGCATTCGGACGCATGGTTAAAAAATTAGCTCAAAAGTACAAACTCGGTAGGACTTGGACCATTTTCTAAATTACTCTTAAACCATTCAAAATTAGAAAAAAACTTTCAAGATGAAAAAGTAGCGCATTTTCATAAGCTTTCCAACACCATAGCATACGTCTCCATTGGATTAGCCGTTTAGAAATGACATCGAAAAAATGAACTCAGCTGTTCGGTTTACAAAATTTTACATTTTTCCAAGTTACTATTTGACCACAGGGAATTAGAAAAAACTTTCAACATGTGGAAGGAGTGGTTTTACAGCAGCTTTCCAACGCCATATTATATGCCTCATTCCGATAAACGGTTTAGAAATGCGATCGAAAATACGATTCACGTTTTTTGTGCGAAGAAAACATGGTTTTTAAAACTGCTCTTAAACCGCTTGTATTTTGCCAAAAATTTAAGTTGGGTCATGATATTGGTGTCGATAGGTTTCCAACGATATATAGCAAGCCCTATTTGGGCAATGTTGTGGGAAGTTCAACCTAGTTCACAGAGAAGGTCAGGCGCGTTACTCAGGCAGTTCAGGTTGTGATCAGAATATTATTCTGATCCCGTGATCAGAATATTGTTTATGTATATATATAGATGGTCTATTCTGCTAATATTAGCAGAATAACTATTCTGCACACCACTTCCGCACTGCACACTGAACGTAAGTGCACGTCATTCTTTGAACCAAGTGTGCTGCAGTACTTACACGAGTGAACTTCTCGTCGGAAAAAACTGCACGTGTTATTTTTTTGGTACTGGTTTTGCTCTAATTTTTTAACCGTTCATCGGAATGAGGCGTATAATATACCGTTGAAAAGCTATGGACTAGGCGCAACTTCACCATGTTGAATACTTTTCGATATTCCTCGCGGTTTAAGAGCAGTTTCAAAAACGGTGCAGCGAATGATGAGTGGCAGCGAGCGTATTTTCATGATTGTTTCTAAACCACTCATCGAAATAAAGCAAATGATACGCTGTTGGAAAGATATCGTCGAGGCGCATCTTTTTCATATGTATTATGTTCTCTAATTCGTTACGGTTTAAGAGCAGTTTCAAATTTACTAAATCACGAAATCCTGTTTTTCAATTTTTTTTCAATTTTTCGGTACTGTTTTCGCTTCATTTTTTGAACCGTTTGTCAAAACGAGGCGTATGATACGCTGTTGGAAAGCTACGGACAAGGCGCAACTTTCATATGTTGGAATATTTTTGAGATTCATTATGGTTTTTAGTTAATTTTAAAAATCGTGCGGCTCACAACGGGAGGCAGCGCCCGTTTTTCGTGAAATTTTTACAAGCCACTGGTCGGAATGATTTAAACGATACGCCGTTGGAAAGATATCGACAAGGCACAACTTTTTCATGTAGAACACCCTCTCCAATTCCTTACGGTTTAAGAGGAATTTTGAATTTACCGAAATGCGGGCACTCTGTTTTTCGCGACACCCAAATCGACATGGGTACTGCATCAGACACATGAACGCACTACTGTAGGCTAAAAACTGCACTGCATCAGACAGTCAAGTGAACTTCGTGATTTGTTTTGTCTTAACACATGAACGCACTGCTTTAGGATAAAAACCACATTGCATCAGACAGTCAAGTGAACTTCATGATCTCTTTTGTCGGGTTAAATTTTCTTAGGCGAGTTTTTGTCGTCTTTTTTTAACTTTTTTTATGAACAAGAGTGGACCGCAGAGACATGGGCAAGTGAGACAAATATCAAAGTGAACCGCATTACTTTTTTGTTATTTTGTAAAAAAATCACACTTCCACATTGTGCGCAAGCAAACAACATCACTCTCAAAAGTGAACCACTTCCGATGACCAAACGCACTGCAGGTGTTGTATTGATATAGTGAAACACGGAGGAGTTTTATAGTGAACCACATGAAAGAACAAAGTGAGCTTCAGAACACTCGGGACGAGAGTGCACTTTTTAAATACATATTTTATAAATGGTGTACTGTAGACCAGAGTGCACTGCATTTTCTTTTTTAGTCTCTTACTGCACATGGCAAGCGAGTGAAATGTGTCAAAAAATAATGCATCCAGACACACACAAAAAAACTACACACCCAACTGCTTGGAAGTCTGTGCCTGAGTGAACTTTTGTTCACAAGTACTAGTTTCCCTCTAGGACACAAATCTATACAACTCGCTCTTGAACACATCAAATTCACAAGTCCTCTAAACAAGAATGTTTGCTTTCTTTGTTTTTTTGCCTCCATAGTGGATCAAAGAAGCAGTGAAGAAGGTAGTAGCACCCATCTGAAAACTGCACTAGAGATAAATCAGCAATGAACTTCACCAGTGCATATCTTGTGTAGGAAAAAAAATCAAACCGCACACTCAGCACCTGGGAACTGCACACAACTGAGTCGATTTTGGGGGCTTTTTGCAAGCTGCACTCACGCACACACGTCGGCGTGGTCGTCAAAATGCAAGGAAACTGAACCTCATCTTTTGGAGTAACACTGATGTGAGCTGCAAGAAAACTAGATTAAGCACTCCAATGTTCAACACAAAAAGAACTAATATAGATCTGCACTCCAACATTGCTCACTCGGGGAGGTTCAGCTGCAACAACACAAGCGAACTGCTCACTAGCGACACCGGCGGTGATGCAATTCATCGAGGGGAGGTAGATGGCCACGGCTGAAGCTATGGGACTGACGCATGGCGGCGAGGCAAGGCAGTGCCGCAACGGATCCAGCCGTGCCGACCAGCAGGAGGTGGAGGGCCGAGCCAGAGAGGAGGGAGGAGGGCTCTGCACGCCGAGCGCACCACACTACCTCAACATAGTGGACCGCATCCCTTGCGAGCAACAAGCGACTAGGACCCCATGGGATATGGGGAGAGACTAGGCGCCGGGTGGGTGGGAGATTAGAGGAGCTAGAGGGACGCGGTCACCATTGGGGAAGAGAACATACTGCAAAGCCGGGCACAATGGACGGCACACCACGCGACACCGGACTCTGGTTTGCCAACGTTGTAGATCAAGGGAGAAGAGGAATTGGGGTGCCAGCGCATGAGGAGGGCGGGGCTGGCCTGGTGCCTATAGGAGCAGAGGAGGATGGGGTCACCTGGTGAGCAAGGAGGAGGAGCACGTCGACCACGGGCCGAGGACGTGCGTCGGGGTGCGAGGCTACCATCTGTTATGATGAGGTAGCTCCGTCGAGCCCCTCTATCTTCTGCACGGCCGTGGATCGAGGCGGATTTGGTCAAACGGGGCCGGATCCTGGCGCCGATCCGGTGGTTCGGTGGGATTGAGCAGGATCCTGACGGCGGCGCGGTGCAGGTGGGAGCAAAGGTGCGGCGGCCGGGGCACCTACATCTGGCGGCAGCTGGAGGTCTGCTGGATCCGGCCGCGACGTTGCAGAAGGAGGTCAGCGGGGCAGGGGAGGGCTCTAGATCCAGCGACCACATTTGTAGATGAGGTCACCAGCGCGGGGTGCTATGGATCCGAGCACCAGAGCGCTGAAGGAGGCCATTGGGGCGACGACAGTGGTCTGGGGAGGCCGGCCGTGGCAGATCGGCTTCCGGTGCACTGCATGGTGGTTGGCGTGCTGCACGGTGGCAGGTGGTGGCCTGGCGGTGGCTTGCGCAGTGGGAGGTGGTGGCCGGCGCAGTGGGAGGTGGTGGCCTGGCGGTGGCTCGCGTTATGGAAGGTGGTGGCCGGCGTGGTGGGAGGTGGTAGGGCGGGCGGCAATGTGGGGTGGTGGGGGATCGAGGAGAAGGGAGAAGGTGGTGGGTACTCGTAGGGGAGGTGGGGGTGCTGGTTTGTGCGCGTGGGTGGGTGGGATGGGCGCGTGGTTAGTTTGTAGCTTCGCGGGTGGCCGTCGGGTGTTAGCAGAATAAGCTCTGATGTTATCATAATAAGATTTTTAAGGGTGTTATCATAATAGACCCACCCTATATATATATATATAGGTGGGTTTATTATGATAACACCCTCTAGAGTCTTATTCTGCACACCAAACCCTTATTCTGCACACCCCCACCCACCCCACCTTATCCATTCGCCGGCACCACCCCACCCACGACCGCCTTCTTCCTCCCACCTCCTACCGCAGCACGAGCCCCCCCAAATCCCTCCCACCTCCTTCTCCTGCCGCCCCCTCCCTCGCGGTGCCACCACCCTCTTCGCGTCCGGCCGCCCCCGCACACTGCTGCGCGCCGGAGCTCCTACTAGCCCCCCACCGCGCCGCCACGGCAACAGATCCGTGCACGGCCGGTTCCCTGCTTCGTCCCGGCGACTGCCCCCACCCCCTTGAGCTCCCTTCATCCTCGCCCCTGAGCAGCAATGCGGAGGTTGCCGCAGGGAACGCCGCGTGCAAGTCGTAGTCGCCAGTGGGCAGTGCGGCACCGGCCCGTCGCTCATCAACGGTTAGCTCGACGACGCGCCACCGCCTAGTCTACTGGCTCCATGGCGCGAGATCCCCATCCCCCCGGCGAGCTATCCTACCTCCCCTCCCCTCCGGCAAGCTCTCCTACGTGTCATTCGGCCTTTCACCTCGTGCAGTTTGGCCGACAGAATTGAAGTGCGCCGGGGCGCGCGATGCGGTTCGATGACGCGTGGCCGTGTAGTTCGCGGCCACCACGGGCCCCCTCACCTCTACCTCCATGGCCACATCCTCAACCAGCGGCGCCCTGCCCTCGTCGCCGGCCATGGCGCTGCAGCCACCAGGCTCGAGCGTCTGCTCTTCTCTCTTGACCCTTTGCTAGCCGGCGTCACCCCAGGCCGATCCAGAAAGTTGGGTGGGGGTGTCGATGTGCAGGGCAGTGCTCCCCGAGGTGCAGTGCAGAGTGTGTGCGTGTAGTCCCCAAATCGGAGGCGTGCAGTGCAGTAGAGCACCAAATGTAGTGGCCAACAACCCCTCGATCCCGTCTCTCTGCCAACGACAACTGCTCACATGGCGCTGCTCCTTGGACCCGCTCCATCACCGGCATCCTGCCGATCCGACGAGCAGCGATGGAGGACCCCTGCAGATCCCGTGCTCCTCGTCACGGAGGCTGCCACCTGTTGTCCAGATGAAGAAGCGGTTTGCAGTCCACGCATCGCCGGTGTGCAGTTTGTGTGTTTAGCTTCCAGCCCAATGACGGCCAGATCCTCTCCATTCTCGCAGTTAATTTAAGGTGCGTTTGGTTCTTTGCTTAACTAGGCTATAGCTCAGCTAACTCTTATAGCCTTGCCATGCTTGCCTTGGCTAGCTGGTTGGTTGGGCACCAACCGAGCTAGCTAGCTTCTATGCATAATACATGTCGCACGCATCGGACAAACGGCCAGAGAATGGCTGCCGGTAGGGATGCTAGTATAGTTGCAGAAATCTGAGATTAACGTAGGGGAAAACATCATATGAGGAAGAGAAATCTGTTTGTAAAATTAATTGCAAATTTATTTATTGATTGGAGAGATCTAGTGCGACCATCTAGCCTGAGTATTGGCAGTTGGGGAAAAGATCTGAGAAGTTCGCTTCGTTTTTTCATTGCGTGGGAGTTTTCCGTCGAAGGCGAGCCAATTCGGCTCTCCCTGGCGGGCTAGATTTTTCTTGCCCGGTGAGGCTAGTTGGCCCTCAAAAGCTTACGTTACC
>NC_041381.1:570787576-570819189 GCF_002162155.2 Triticum dicoccoides | reverse complement strand
TGTAGAAAAGGTTATATATAGCAACTGAACCTCTTAGTTAGCAATTTGGTGTTGTCACTATGGAATTCGAATTTGGTGTTTGGTGCTTCCCGTTGATCCATTTTTTATCCTCTAAAATCCTCAATGTATATGCAAGTACGAGTAGTATACAAACCAATACATATATAGAGTGTTTTTGGTGCTTTTAACATTCTTTATTGTCAGTTCCATCCTAGTGTCGGTAACAACTATATTATCCTGGCTGCAGCAACAAGTTTTATCAAACTTGGCGAGGTCCCAGCCACCCACGGCATGCAATACGGATGGTGATGCCGTGCAGTTTGCTGTGCGAACCTGTCCAGGTTTGTTGTTGTTTATAAACATTTTCTAGTGTTTTTCAGGATGCAGTATAGTTCAATTAAGTTGGGTGCTAAAAGAAGTGCAGCTCAGAAATCTGTTTTTTCATCTAGGATTTGTTGTTGGAGATTGTCTAAATCCTGGTGGTGGTGTTCCTTCCCGCTGGTGGTGGTGTTACTGCGAGCTGGAGTGGAGCTCTACCCTGACGCGTCGTGCATGCCATTCACTGCTCCCCCCACGCGGCGCAGTTGATGGGGACGCTGCAGTCCACCCAGCGCGGCGCTGCACTGCGCTCTCGGTTGTCCGTCACCGCCATGCTCCTCTCTCAAGTAGAGAGTAGCAGTTCGATTTGTAATGCGGGCGTCTAGTTCCAGCGGCCGAGGTAGCAAGCAGTTTGGTAGCAGCGTGCTTGCAGTTTGGTGCATGTTGTCTTACATTTCGGTTGCAAAAAAATGATGCATATAAGATACATCCAGTTGCGGTTTAGTTGTTGCGCAGATGCAGTTTGCTAGGGTACGAGGTGGTGCTTCGTTGTGCAGTGGAAAAAACAAAGAAGAAAAAAAGGACAAAATAGAAGAATGCAGTGCACATGGCTCGTCACTACAGTCCCAAAAGCATGTTAATGAAAAACATTGTCCCAAAAAAAGTGTTACATGAAAAAGTCAGCAGTAACTCTTGCGATTCACAGAGTTTACGGTAGTCTTGAGGTTCACTTTTTATAGTATTGCGGTTTCACCAATGCTTACATGAAGTGCATTCCATCTCGTTTGGCAAAATTTACGTCCCATAAAAAAGGAAATCATGCAATGCACTTGTCCGTCTGATGAAGTGCGGATTTTAGTCTAAAAAAGTGCGGTTTGCTACCTTGTTTGGAAAAATTTACATCCCACAAAAAAAGAAATCATGCAGTGCATTTGTCCGTATGATGGAGTGCGGGTTTAGTCTAAAGAAGTGCGGTTTGCTACCTCGTTTGGGAAAATTTACGTCCCACAAAAAAAGAAATCATGCAGTGCACTTGTCCGTCTGATGAAGTGCGGTTTTTGGTCTGAAAGCAGTGCGGTTTTCTGTCTGATGCAATACATACGACGATTTTGGATCGCGAAAAAACAGAGTGTCCGCATTTTGTTAAAATCAAAATTTCTCCTAAACCGTAAGGAATCAAAGAGAGTGATCTACATGAAAAAGTTGCACCTCGTCGATATCTTTCCATTGTCATATAATTCGAATCATTTCGACCAGCGGTTTGCAAAAAATTCGCGAAAAACGGCGGCTGCCTCCCATCGTCAGCCGCACGATTTTCAAAATTAACTAAAAACCGTTAGGAATCTCAAAACCATTTCAACATATGAAAGTTGCGCCTTGTCCATAGCTTTCCAACAGCGTATCATATGTCTCGTTTTGACAAACGGTTAGAAAACTGGAGCAAAAACAGTACCGAAAATTTCAAAAAATTTGAAAAACAGAGTTCCGCGATTTAGTAAATTTGAAACTGTTCTTAAACCGTAATGAATTAGAGAAAGATTTATATATGAAAAATATGCGCCTCGACGATATCTATTCAACGGTGTATCATTTGCTTCGTTCCGACAAACGGTTTAGAAAAAACGTGAAAAAACGCTTGCTGCCACTCGTCATCCGCCGCACTATTTTCAAAACTGCTCTTAAACCGTGTGGAATCTCGAAAAGTGTTCAACATGTCGAAGTTGTGCCTAACCCATAGCTTTTCAATGGTATATTACACGCCTCATTCCGATAAACGGTTAAAAAATTAGAGCGAAAACAGTACCGAAAAAATAACGCGTGCAGTTTTTTCCGACGAGAAGTTCACTAGTCTCTATTGCAGTGCTCGTCGTCAAAATGATGCAGTGCGCTTCTGTTGAGTGTGCAATGCTGAAGTGGTGTGCAAAATAGTTATTCTGCTAATATTAGCAGAATAGACCGTCTATATATATATGTCACAGGAAAAATCCATCCTACCACCCGGTGGTAGTTAACCCATATGTCTCATATACCACCATGTGGTAGTATATATACTACTTTATCATTTTAAATATATTCGTATATTATACGTAAGATATTTCAAAGCAAGTTACATGAAAAAATTGCATATGGGCCCATAGTTTTTGTTATATTTATGAAATACGTACATATTTATACGTAAAAAAGTGCATACTCAAAACATGGTATATACTACCTAAAAACTAGTATATATACTACCTAATCATTGTTATATACTACATACTACACGTACATACTCTCGATTTCAACAGATACTATATACAACATACAAAACACAAGTGGTGGTAACTACCACTGCTTGTAGAAAACATTTGTCCTACACACACACACACACACACACACACACACACACACACCTTTGTGTTCTGTCCTATACAACATTCACTTATAGCTATGTCTTCACTCTTGAATCTTTTGATCTAAGTGAATGTGACCGGACCCTAACCTATTCCATGCTTCTACCTCAACTCTATCTGTCTAAATCATATGCATTCTATTGAAACATGTCGATTGTCTTCTCTGAGTCCTTGTCAGCAGAGGACAATCTGACAAATATTTAATCTGTTTTAATGCTGCTTCCTTATTGCCTGAAAACCGGAGAAGATGGATCAACCACCCGACAATCCAGGCGTGTGTGGGAACATGGAACAACTCTAATGAGTTGCATGCATGCCACGTGGCCCTCAGATGTGAAACGCCAGGGGCACCTGCGTAATTGTGCTGCACCACCCTCCTCTTCCTTATAAATTCTTGCACGCGCGGTCATTATCTGTTCTTCCACCTCGCCACCTCCAACAAACCCTAGCGCCTCCGCTAGCTCGCGTCATCACCGGAGAAGGAGAACTTAGCTGCTGCAACCTCTTCGTCACCATCCTCACGCCGGTCGTGGACCTCGTCCTCTCCGCCGCTGCCGTAGGTGTCTTCCGCCGCCAAGTTAGGGCGCGAGAGATCGAACTTCTTGGCTTCTCTTCCCATACATCTAGCAGTTCATCAAGGATAAATGAATCTCCTTTTTACTGCCTTTTTAGATCTGTCAAATCCAACCACTTTTTCCAAGAGTGGTTTCTAAACTTACAAATCTGGATTTGTTCTCCTCTGCATCTCATAACATGCTTAGAATATTCACTTAAGCTTCATAACTAGTTAGATTCCTCACTTGTACTTATTCATGGATTCGTACAAATCTGGAACCAACTCTCTCCAAATAAGTGAATGTCTTCGCACTATGAGGTCAATGTCTTCAACACTAATTTATCTTCAAAATCTTCTAAGAATGCATATGACCTCTTCCCCTTCCCTCGCATCTCTAATGATGTCACAGGTACATGTCCATGGGAGAATCCCTGGGTTCTCATAGTCTGCATTCATTTGCAGAATACTTACAGCATCACATTGAATCTCCTGAAGCCAATTCTTGTCTGAAGTCAATCAAACGGAAGCCATTCACTGTGATGAAGCCAATCAGCTTAAATATTATGGCTTTAGAGAAGTCTGCACGCAAGGGAGGCAGGCAACGCCGAGGCAACACATCTCTTGATCTGCCTCCTGCCTTGTATGAACAATACAAGTCAGACCCTGAAGAAAGCTACAACCAACGCAAGAATCGGATTCAGTGGATGCAAAGATATTGGGCAGAGGAGTGGTTCAAGTACAGGTTTGTCACGCCTGAGTATGCTGAAAAGAATGCCATCAAGAGAATGTGGGGAGACTGTCTGTATCGTGGCCTAGTGCCGAAGACAAAGGCTGAAGCTATTGTGCAAGAATTCTATCCTTGCATGGTCAGAGGACCACAGCCTGAAAATGCCGACCTATCTTCTCTGCTATGGTGTCGAGAAGACAATCTTTTCAAGTGGAACTATCAATTTGCAAAAGATTCAACTACCAAAAACCACAAGCTGTTCGGCCTCAACTTCAATCCTGGTCCCTCCTCTCCAAGATCTGATGGGACACATGAAGCCAATGAAAACAAAATTGGCCCCTTTGGCAATTTTAATGGGCTTCTATCTCACATTGCTGCTCAAAGAGCAGTTGTGGATCAATCTGATGGTGAAGCTGATTCTGAAGATGCTCCCGCACCTCCAAAGGAGAAAAAGATGAAGAAGATAAAAGCTACAAAGCCATCTTCTTCACCAAAAGCTTCAACAAGGAAGACTCTGAAGACTACACCACCTGAATCCAGTGTGCAGTCCGAAGACTTATCTCGCATGTCAAAGAAGACCACGAAGCCAATGCCCAAGAAGGCCATTGAACAACCCCTGACTCTGTTTGCTGTACTCCGCAACGAAGAGTGATGACAATCTTGGTGATGATGCTCTGGAAATTCCCAAGAAGCTATTGATCTGTATAGTGATGACAATCTTGGTGATGATGCTCTGGAAATGCTAATCAAGAGCAAGCAAGAAGCTGAAATCTTTAATGATCTGCCGCTCTTTGATGTTGATATTCTCAATAACTTCATTGATGAGTGGTTTGATAACCAGGACATCAGTATTGATGATCTTCAGCTGCCAGTGGACATAAGTGTCACTTTCCATGGAGCCATTGCTGGTGAACTAGCTCTTGCTCAGAAGATTGTCGAGCTGAAGAACAAGATTGACTATGAGAAGGCTCATTTCAAGAAGAACATTGACAAGCTCATTGTGGCTGATGTTCAAATCTTAAAGAAGATGCTGCATGACCTCAAGGAGGAGTTCCACAAGAAACACACCGAAGCTAAAGGCTCGAGGCAGCGCATGAAGTATGGCTGAGAAATGTGTTCAAGCCGATAATGAAGCAGAGAAGCGTAAAGCTCTTGGCCGGCCTAGCATTGACCCCAGGATGGCTGCCAAGAAGAAGAAGACTGGAGAGACCCACACTACACCAAGGTGGGAAGAACCTCACATTGTCTTGCCTGCCAGTATGACAGGCTCGAAGCCTAAGGTCCTCTCAGCAGCTTCTGAAGTGAAGAAGACAAGAGCTGCTGAAGCTGAAGCCAAGAAGTGCAAGCACAAGGACGCATCTGACGATGCTCCTTCCAAGAAGAAACTGAAGACTAAGGAAACTAAGTCTTCAAAGAAAGAGTGTGCTTTAGCCTCTCAGCCTCTCTTTGTTGAACCCATCTTTGTTGCTGCCCCCACTGCCACAAACCAAGAATGTCGAGTTGTACTTCACCAGCCTGCTTCCATACAGGCTCACAAAGAAGAGCAAGTTCCAGCTGTTGACCCCAACACAGCTGAGGACATTGGTCACGAATACAATGTTGTTGATGATGAAGTCCTTCCTCAGATAGAGCATCAGTTGGTATCATCGCCTGCTCCAACAAGAAGCGAATACATCAGCATTGGTCGTCCATTGACGCCAATTGCTTAGGATGATTCACAGATTGATCGCCCATAAGAAGAAACCCCTGTTCGAGATACAACACCTCGTACTCCACCAACGCAAGTCACTAGCCCAATGGTGAATGATGACAACTACATGGAGACCTCACCATCGCAAAAGGCGTCGCCCGTGTTCCAACGGCTTTGCAAAGGCCTCAGGCCATCGGTCTGCATGTCCACCATCCCAGAAGAAGATTCACAACAATCCAGCTCAATGGCATGTCAAGTGTTCCATGAAGAGAATCCTTCTGTGACAGTTCCTTCGTCTGAAGCCAAAGCTGCTGAAGACATTCTGGTTGCATCAGCCGATGAAGAATAAAGAAGAGAAGAGAGAGTTGCTACACCCCCTTCCCTGATCAAGTCATTCTCAAGGAGAATGTGATCTTGCAAGACCCTCCGGTCATTGACCATATGGAGGTTGAGAACAATCTGGCTGAAACAAACACTGCTGAAGCCAATGACCCCGTCTTGGCTGAAGATCATGTGGAGCCTGAAGTCAATGTTGTGCCTGAAGCCAATGTGAACCCTGAAGCTTCTGTCACCCCGGTCTCCACTGACGGCGTAGTTCCACCCCAAGGCCTCACACTATGGAGACGACTTACAACCGTGATATGGAGTTGGTCACTGTTTGCTGGCCCATTCTGGTTCCTCCCACCGGTCCAGGGCCCCAATATGATTATCATGTGCAACAACGACCACAAGTACAGAAGCCTAATCCAAGACTGCCAAGATGTCCAGGTGCTGCAACAGCCCCAGGATCCTTCAGTGTCAATAGCTTCAGAGCCCACAACATATTCTTTGATAGTGACAAGAATCCCTACTTGAAGCCCAGGATCTCTTCAGATCACTTGTGGAGCCATCAACAGCGCATCTATTACTCTTGGGTTCTTTACAACCAAGAGAGAATCTTCCCTCACATGCGCCTTGATTGTGAAGCTATGGCTGGGCTCCCTTGTCTTGAAGAAGCTATGGATTGCTTTCGTGATGCTGGTCTTTTGGAATTCATCACAGTCAAAGAGCACCGGAATGAAGAGCTTCTGCTGTAGTTCTATGCTACTCTTCACATTCGTGGATACAACAGGGATCCGAAGACATGGATCCTTGAGTGGATGACAGGTGATGTGCACCATGAAGCCAAATCTCAGGACATCATTGAACTCACCTCCCTGCCCACTCCAGGTGAATTGTACGAGCCTGGTTGTCAGCGCCACACAGAAGGACTGCAGAGCATTTTTTAGCGACCTAAACCAAATATGAGTCAGATGCTCAGCATGATGAAGCCATTGCCTCGTGATGCAGAATATCCAAAGGAATTCTTTGTCCAGGACCTCGAGTATTTGCCTCGCACAGTTTATCATATGCTGAGGCGTACTCTCTGGCCCATCAAGGGACATTCTTCTGCAGCCAAACTTGAAAGCGCCATGAAGACTTTGGTTTTCTATATAGTCAATGGCATCAAGTTCAACTCCCAGGATTTCTTCATCACACAACTTGCTGCATTTGGGATTGATCCTTTTGGCTTGAAGTTTTACGCTCCATGGGTGATGCGCCTAATGAAGCTTCATTCAACTGTCAACTATCAGCCTTCTGCACGTAACCATCTGGTTTTCTTGCCTGAGGTTGATCTATCTGTTGAAGCCATCTACCCTGAGCCTGCCAATGAGCCAATATGTCTTCACAATGCTGATCATCAAAGCTTCACACAGCCCATCGAAGGAGTTCATGTTCTGAATGCTACTATTCCTACCTATCCGCTTGCTGGCAATGTGTGTCTGCCACACCGTGCTAATACCGAAGCCACTGCAGCATAGTTGCTCAAAGGCCTCGGAAGCGTTCTCATGTCCTCAATGATCGTGAACTGCTTGTGGCCTTTATCAGAAGCAGGACAAGAACCATGATTCGCTAAAGCGTCAAATGCATAGTCTCTTGATAGATGTCAATCGCATTCGCAATCTGGCTACCAAGAACACTTATGTTGCCCATGAATATGCAAGGCAGTCCTGGAAGAGCCTCACTCTGCTATGTTCTGAAGATGATCTTCAAGCAGATGGCTTCATCGAAAGCTTCAAATTTGACTCTAGGCCCCCACCTAATGCAAGCTGGCGTCGTACTCCTTCTCTTGAAGACTCTGAGTATTCATCTTCGGCTGCAACAGTTGTTTCCAATGTCGTCGATGAAGAAGATGATGCCACTTCACCCACTGTGACTGCACTACGTATCGACTTTGCACCAGGCCCATCTGCACCACCAAACTCCAGCAACGACCCTGCTCCACCATCTGCTCCTTCTAAGAGCGAGTAGATGCTCTATGTCTTCAAACCTTTTTGGTCATTACTAACAAAAGGGGGAGAAGCATATGAGTTTATAGTCTTCAAATGGGTCCTTATGGGTGGCTGCATTATTTTTGCCAAGTATTACAACTCTTGTCTTTTGATACATTTGGTTCTCTGAGTTGTAACACTTAAACTTGATGGTCGTCTGCTACCTTTTCTGCTATTTTGTGATGCGATGATAAATCCCGCATGAAGTCATTTTGCAGACGTCCATTTTCCATTATGCATATCATTATCTTCTTTACTTACTTATATGCATAACGCATTGTCTTCACACTTTGATGATGGCCTCCACAAAGCAAAACCTACCATGTGCATTTGCATTCAAATGCAAGTCATCTATATGCACATCTTCAGGGGGAGCCCCGTCTTATGTATGAAGACAATACTCACAACACTAAAACTTTCACATACTTTTATCCCCGTTGAAAACTTCAACCAGTTTTTCATCATTCACCAAAATGGGGGAGATTCTAAGTGCATCTAGTGCCACCCCTAGTTGGTTTTGAAGTATTGACGACAAACCTGGTTGAGGGACTAATGTGTTTGTGAGAATTGCAGGATAACACAGGTAGTAGTCCCATATTGATTCGGTTTACCTACCAGAGATGATCCCTAAAAATGCGTGAAGACATTGAAGACAATGGTGGTATGTGAAGACATTCACATTGAAGACTATGACAAGAGAAGACATCGTGTGAAGACTATGGAGTGCGAAGACATAGTTGTTTCGTAGTTTCCTTTCTTCTTTGTTGAGTCATAGGAACCACCGTACTGTTAAATGGGGTCCCAGTGAACAAAGTCAGAGTGACTGATGTGATGCTCAACCAAATCCTAAGTCTTTGAGTGAAGACAATGAGAGCAAATCTTATCCAGAGTTGGATGAGTCAGCTTTACTTGTAGCCCAAGTCTAGCCGCCGCATGTGTCAGCGTTCTGGGAACGGGGGTCCCCAGACTTGCCGACCTGCGGCCTGCGGCGTGGCTCAAAGGGGCCCCAGCACAGCCCATCTTCATCAGCACAAGCTCAAGACCCTCGCGAGGGGCCAAGCCTCGCGGGGCAGATGACAAGGAGCTTCCTCAGGCACGGCCTCGTTAGGCTGGCTCACGAGGAGGCGGAGAGTTCAAGGCGGGGTACCTCGCGAGGTGCCCATGACGCAAGCCATGACGACCAAGGGTGCCTGCCGGGCGCCAGCCCGCGCAGTGTCCTTCTTTCCTCTTTGGTGCAAGGGGAGCAAGCACAGGCGAGAGCATCAAGCAAAGGCATCCATTTCGGTGCAACAAGACCAAGACTAGTCCAACAGCAGGATGGAGGTCACTGTGGAGCCCAAGTCGGCGTCACCACCAGAGCCTTTGACAGGCGAGGACCAACTTTAGTCAGGATAAGTGTACTAGATGTTCCCCTTCAAATTGGACAATTGTTGGCGCCCTTCCCGCTCAATATTTGGGGAGAGGTCCAGGGCCCTCGCCTATAAATAGGACTAGCCATCCACGGGGTAGGGGGGACATAGATCCATCCGGCCAAAGAGAGAGACCACAAGAACAGACCCTCGCGAGGCTGTTCTTCCTTGTATTGTTCATCATCAGCCCAAGAGGCGATCCACCAAACACACTGGAGTAGGGTATTACACCACAATGGTGGCCTGAACCAGTATAAATCCTGTGTCTCTTGTGTTGTTCTTCTCATAGTTTAGATCCTAGCGATTCGGCGAGGAACAGGTAGGTAGAAGGCGAAACCTTCGCGCGCACCCCATTGTTCGAACCTCAAGGGTCTGCCGGAACCCTAAATCCGACATTTGGTGCGCCAGGTAGGGGTGCGCCAAAATTCGCCTTCCGTCGCCCTGCTCTTCTCCGACCGTCGCGCCCATGGCTGACGCTCGTCGGGCTGCTCGCGCCGCTCGAGTCGCCTGGACGGCTCCCGTCGGCGCGCGCCCTCGTCGCTCCCGTCGCCCACCGTCAGCACCGCCACCGGCCCGGCGGGGAACGAGCAACGAGTATCGCCCATGCATCCCTCCGTGGCCTCTTGGGAAGAGCCGCACAACCTCTTCTTCGCCCGCCACGCCGCTCCGGCCTCCCCGGTTGTCGCGGCCCTCCTGGGCGGCTCGCAGGCGCCGCCCTCCAGTCACCATGTCAAGCCGTTCATCCGCCAGGTCGGCGCCACCTCCGCGCGGCAGGGGGCTTCCCGGGACCGGCCGGAGCCCCAGGCCAGGCTAGCCTTCAGCTCGGAAGACCACCCCTCCAACTCGGCCTGCTCGGGTGCGATCCCGATGTTGTGCACCCCCACCATCTGCCAGGTGGCTATCACCAGGACCCTCATCGACGACGGCGCGCGCCTCAACGTGCTTTCAGTCGAAACTTTTGACCTCCTCCGCATACCCCGGGAGCGGCTGCGGCCGAGCCAGCCCTTCGTGGGCATCGGGGGCGGGGCATCCAGCTCCTTGGGACAGATCCGGCTCCCAGTGACCTTCAGCACCTACGACAATTTCTGCACGGAGCTGGTCGATTTCGACATCGCCCTCATCGGCCTCCCCTACAATGCCATCCTCGGCTACCCAGCGCTGGCCCAATTCATGGCCGCGACTCACCCGGCATACAACCTCATGAAGATGCCCGGGAGGAGCGGAGTCCTCACCGTGCCTGGGGACACCGGGGACGCGCTGCAAGCGCTCCAGCTCGCCTTCAAGACGGCGGTGTCAGCACAGCCCGCCAGCGCGGGGGCCCCAGAGCCCAAGGGGGCTGCACCAGCCAAGAAGAAACAATTGTTCACCCAAGACAAGGCGGAGACCAAGCAAATACCCGTCGATGAGGACGGGTCCACCAGCGCCACTTTCACCATAGGCACCCACCTCGGACCCGAGCAGGAGGAAGCCCTGGTCAAGTTCTTGCGTGCAAACAAGAAGGTGTTCGCTTGGGAGCCCGATCAGCTGGCAGGGATCCCACAGGGCGTGATCGAGCACCACCTCAACTTGTGCCCCAACGTGCGCCTCGTAAAGCAGAAAGCAAGGTGCCAGTCCACTGAAAAGCAGGCCTTCATCGTCCAGGAGACCCGCAAGCTAGAAGCCGCGGGGGTCATTCGCGAGGTTCGATATCCAGATTGGTTGGCCAACCCTGTGGTGGTACCATAGAAGGGAGGGAAGGAATGCATGTGTGTCGACTTCACCAACCTCAACAAAGCATGCCCGCAAGATCCTTTCCCACTCCCACGCATCGATCAAATCATCGACTCCACCGCTGAGTGTGACATGTTATGCTTCTTGGACGCCTTCTCCGGGTATCATCAGATCAACATGGCGGTGGAAGACGTGGAGAAGACGGCCTTCCTGACCCCGTGTGGGGTATACTACTATACGTGCATGCCCTTCGGACTGCGCAACGCGGGGGCAACCTTTCAGCGGCTCATGCACATCACCTTGGGCCTGCAACTCGGGAAGAACGTGGAGGCGTACGTCGACGACATTGTGGCAAAGTCTCGCGAGGCCAAGACCCTGATACAAGACCTGGAGGAAACCTTTGCAAGCCTCAACGCAGTGAGCCTGAGGCTCAACCCGGAGAAGTGTGTGTTTGGAGTCCCCTCGGGCAAACTCTTGGGTTTCCTCGTATCCCACCGAGGCATCGAGGCCAACCCAGAAAAGGTCAAGGCGGTCGAGGACATGAGCCCGCCAAAGACGCTCAGAGAGATGCAGAAGCTCACTGGGCGCGTGACTGCACTGGGGCGCTTCATCTCCAGGTTGGGGGAGCGGGCGCTGCCTTTCTTCCAGTTGATGAAGAAAAAGGGGCCCTTTGAATGGACTGAAGAGGCCGACAAGGCATTCCAAGACCTCAAGAGATACCTGACCAGCCCGCCGGTGATGGTGGCCCCATGCCCACAAGAGCCCTTGGTACTCTACCTTGCCGCCACTCCCTACTCAGCCAGCGCAGCCCTGGTGGCGGTTAGGGAGGAGCGTCAGACCAAGGCTGCGGCAGCTGCCCGCGCCAAGGCAAAACATGACCAAAAAGGACTCGCAGAGATCACCACCATGATTGAGGAAGATCAGCTGCCGCAGGAGGACGCACCAGGAGCGGGAAAGGCCCTTCCCCTAGGCAACCAGCTTCTGGAGGCTCCGCCGCCTCAGGAGGCACCACGGTTTCCAGAGGATGCCACCAGCACCGACGCTCCAAGCCTCGTCGAGCACCCGGTGTACTTCATCAGCACGGTGTTGCGAGATGCGAGGGCATGGTACCCCATGCCTCAGAAGCTTCTCCTCGCGCTACTGGTGGCCTCGCGCAAGCTGCGACACTACTTTCAGGGTCACCCTATGAAGGTTGTCTCCGCGTACCCCTTGGAAAGAGTGCTCTAGAGCCCTAACTCAGCCGGAAGGGTCGCCGAGTGGAACATTGAGCTGCAAGCATTTCAGCTCGAATTCAGCACGACCCGAGTCATCAAGGGGGCCGCCTTGGCAGATTTCGTGGCAGAATGGACAGAGGCGCCGGGCCTAAAGGCTGGTGAGGATCGGTCCCTCTCCCCGGGAAGTGAGGCGCCGGACAGTTGGGTCATGTACTTCGACGAGGCGTTCTCCACGCACGGCGCGGGGGCTGGCGCGGTACTTATATCTCCTACCCAAGACAAGCTCTACTACGCCGTGCAGCTCTGTTTCCAGCACGGAGAAAAGGTCTCCAACAATATAGCGGAATATGAAGGCTTGATAGCGGGCCTGAAGGCCGCGGCCGCCCTCGGAGTAAAGCGCCTTACCATCAAAGGTGATTCACAACTCCTCGTCAACTTCTCCAACAAAGTGTATGAGCCAAGGGATGAGCACATGGAAGCCTACCTTGCGGAGGTCCGCAGGATGGAGAAACAGTTCTGGGGGCTGGAGTTACAGCACGTGCCCCACGGCACCAATCAGTAGGCCGACGACATCGCCAAACGAGCGTCCAGGCGGCTGCCTCAGGAGCCTGGCGTCTTCGAGGAGCGGCTCTTCAAGCCCTCGGCCACGCCGTCACTGTCAAGCGCGGTGCAGCCTCGGGAGGAGCTCCTCCAGCCACCAGCCTCGGGAGCCTCGATCTGCGGGCCAGCCTCGGGGGCGCGTTTGCTCTTGACAGTGGAGCCTCAGGAGGAATGCTGGGTCACGGAGCTCCGGAGCTATCTGACACAAGGGATCTTGCCAGAGAAAGAGGAGGAAGCGGAGCGCGTGGCACGGCAGGCCACAGCATACTGCATCAAGGATGGGGAGCTCTACCAGAGGCGACCAAATGATGTATCCCTACGCTGCATCTCCAGGGAGCAAGGGAAAGAGCTGCTGGCGGACATACACGGTGGAGACTATGGGCACCACCCGTCATCACGAACCCTCGTGGGCAAGGCATTCCGAAGCGGTTTCTATTGGCCTACCGCGCTCAATGACACCATCGAACTGGTAAAGGCCTGTGAAGCCTGTCAATTCCATGCAAAGCAGATCCATCAGCCGGCGGGGGGTCTGCAGACCATACCCCTCACGCGGCCACTCGCAGTCTGGGGGCTTGATATCCTGGGCCCGTTCCCCTGGGCACCAGGGGGCTATCACTACCTCTACGTCGCCATGGACAAATTCACCAAGTGGGCCGAGGTGGAAGCCGTCCGCACCATCCCCGCGGGTTCAGCGGTCAAGTTCATCAAGGGCATCGTGAGCCGGTTCAGGGTACCGAATCGCATCATCACCAACAATGGTTTGCAGTTCACCAGCAACCTCTTCAAAACATAATGTGCTAACCTTGGAACGCAGATATGCTACACTTCAGTGGCGCACCCCCGAAGCAATGGCCAGGCCGAGCGGGCCAACGCAGAGGTCCTGAGGGGCCTCAAGACTAGAACATTCAAGAAGAAGCTGGAGGCTTGCGGTAGAGGATGGTACGACGAGCTCCAATCCATGTTGTGGTCCATTTGCACGACCGTGACCAAGCCGACTGGAGAGACCCCTTTCTTCTTGGTCTATGGAGCCGAAGCGGTCCTCCCTCACGAGGTCAGACGTCGATCCGCACGGGTCCTGGCGTTCGAAGAAGCGCAGCAGGACGCCATGTGGGCGATGGACCTCGTGCTAGGGGAGGAGTGTCGCCGAGAAGCCGCGCTGCGAGCGGCGAGATATCAACAAGCACTGCGACGATACCACTGCCGCAACATCCGCCCCAGGACTCTCGAGGTAGGGGACCTCGTGCTCAGGCGGGTTCTCTCCAGGGAGGGGCTTCATAAGCTCTCTCCCATGTGGGAGGGCCCGTTCAAGGTTGTTCATGTTTCCAGGCCCGGCTCCGCGTGCTTGGAGACTCAGGAGGGGGTGCGAGTCCAAAATGCGTGGAACATCCAGCACCTCCGGAGGTTTTACCCCTGAAAAGGCCCGGAGCCTGTGAAGAAGGCGAATGCCTGTGAAGACCATCTTTTTGGAAAAGGCCCAGAGCCTGTGAAGAAGGCGAATGCCTGTGAAGACCATCTTTTTGGAAAACGCCCGGAGCCTGTGAAGAAGGCGAATGCCTGTGAAGACCATCTTTTTGGAAAAGGCCCGGAGCCTGTGAAGAAGGCGAATGCCTGTGAAGACCATCTTTTTGGAAAAGGCCCGGAGCCTGTGAAGAGGGCGAATGCCTGTGAAGACCATCTTTTCGGAAAAGGCCCATAGCCTGTGAAGAAGGCGAACGCCTGTAAAGTCATCGCGTTTTTGGGAAAGGCCCGGAGCCTGTGAAGAGGGCCAATGCCCGTGAAGCTTGCTCCCCTGAAGAAAGGCCCAGAGCCTGTGAAGCTCGCCGCCCGTGACACTCTCACGTAATAATGAGTTGGGGCTGTACACGCCCCGGAGTCTCAGGAGCGCCGACCTCAGGCCTGGGCTCCCTCCCACACCCAGTGGCAACACTTAGCTCCGCGCTGGTGAGAAGACGTCGAAGACTAGACTAGGTGCCGGACGCGGCTTTTTCATTTGCTTTCTGCAGTTGGCTAGTTCGCTCTCGTTTGAAGTTTTATTGAAACTATCGCTGTCTTTCGACTTCTAGCTCTTTGGTTTTTCACCCTACGACCATGATTTCTCTTGCACGAGGTCTCGCGAGGGGACGACCCTGGTGCCCTCTCGAGTGTTTCGATCCTTTTGGTCAAGGCCTCACGACCCGGGTCCACTACAGGAGCATCCCTCCAGTCCATGCCTCACGGGCACCGCGACACGAATACAGGACCTGAGTCGGTCGCCCCACGGCCAAGGCTGGGGATTACCTACGCGCAGGCGTTCAACACGAAGGAACGATACCAGAATAACGGAAACATTACGACGACTGACAACAATAACACAAACACGCCCCCACGGGGCCCGCACATAGCTGTCTTTTTGCGCAGGAAAAAGGGAGAGGAAGGAACAAAATCAGGTAAAGCTCGCCAGGCGCCGGGCCCGAGCTGCCTCCGGAGCTCAAGCGGACTCCCTCTCGCGCTTCACCAGGGGGCGACGGCGGGCGGACTCGCTACCGCCCTCCAAGCAGGCACGACGGCGTGGAGGCAGACCGCGGCCGCTGCTAGAAGAGTCGCTACCCGAAGAGGAACCAGAGAAGCTTGAGGAATCCTGGGCGCCACCGGCCGCGCGCTCGCTGCCCTCTCCATCCTCGCCGGGGCTGGGTCCCCGGCCGTGGCCGTCGTCTTCAGGGCAGCACCCGGCGCGACCACCATCTTCCCCAAACACCCTCACATAGAGGGCGGCGTCGCCGTCGAACTTGAAGTGCAGGGTGCACCGGCGGCTCAGGCCTCGCGCGCGGGCAAACGTCTGCCAGCTGCGGGTCAGGGCCAAGCTCCCGGATGCGAAGACCTCCAGCGAAGCCCATGAGGCCCTGCTGCAGCAGCCGTCTGCCTGAAGCCAGAGGCCGCCCGGGGCGCCAGCCAGGAGCTCACCTAGGAGGAAGCGAGGGAGCTGAAGCCGGGCGCTGGCCGGCTCCGCTGCCCACACAACAAACTCCGGCAGCACCTCCGCAGTACGAGAGCGTGGCCTCGGGGGCCGCACGGCCAAAACGCACCCCCAGCCGCGGCCGGCCGCCCGGCGCCACGCGGGAATCACCTCCGCTGACGTGGGGAACCACCGTGGAGGTCACGGGGTGCTTGCAAGGGCGGCCGTGACCGCGCTTTGGCAGGGGAGAGACAAGATCGGCCTGGTGAGCTTTTCCCTTCTCTGCGGCCGAGAGCCTCCTTGGCGGGGCCATGGGGAAGAAGGAGAAGCAAGAGGGGATGAACTGGAAGGGCACGCGGCGTGCTGTACTTAAAGCCAGAGGACGCCAACCATCGGCCTCCGCGACCACAGGTAATTATGACTCGTTGCGCGTGCAGGGACTTGTCGAGTCCATGCGGTTGCCGAGGCATCATGGGGAAGTGGAGGCGCCCACGTCCAATAGACCGCCACGCGGCGCCCAAGGCCGTAGGCTGTTAGGGCCCGCGACGCTTCGCACTTGCCCTTTCGCCTCTCTGCTCAGCCAGGTCCAGGCGCGCCTTGGGCCCGGGGGCTACTGTCGGCGTTCTGGGAATGGGGGTCCCCAGACTTGCCTGCCTGCAGCCTACGGCGTGGCTCAAAGGGGGCCCAGCACGGCCCATCTTCATCAGCACAAGCTCAAGACCCTCGCGAGTGGCCAAGCCTCGCGGGGCGGACGACAAGGAGCTTCCTCAGGCACGGCCTCGTTAGGCTGGCTCACGAGGAGGCGGAGAGTTCAAGGCGGGGTACCTCGCGAGGTGCCCATGACGCAAGCCATGACGACCAAGGGCGCCTGCCGGGCGCCAGCCCGCGCAGTGTCCTTCTTTCCTCTTTGGTGCAAGGGGAGCAAGCGCAGGCGAGAGCATCAAGCAAAGGCATCCATTTCGGTGCAACAAGACCAAGACTAGTCCAACGGCAGGATGGAGGTCACCGTGGAGCCCAAGTCGGCGTCACCAGCAGAGCCTTTGACAGGCGAGGACCAACTTTAGTCAGGGTAAGTGTACTAGATGTTCCCCTTCAAATTGGCCAATTGTTGGCGCTCTTCCCGCTCAATATTTGGGGAGAGGTCCAGGGCCCTCGCCTATAAATAGGACTAGCCATCCACGGGGTAGGGAGGACACAGATCCATCCGGCCAAAGAGAGAGACCACAAGAACAGACCCTCACGAGGCTGTTCTTCCTTGTATTGTTCATCATCAGCCCAAGAGGCGATCCACCACACACACACTGGAGTAGGGTATTACACCACAATGGTGGCCTGAACCAGTATAAATCCTGTGTCTCCTGTGTTGTTCTTCTCGTAGTTTAGATCCTAGCGATTCGGTGAGGAACATGTAGGTAGAAGGCGAAACCTCCGCGCGACCCCAGTGTTCGAACCTCAAGGGTCTGCCGGAACCCTAAATCCGACAGCATGTGTTTGAAATCTGACCATTGGACACGTGTCAGTTCCTTAGTGACCCAGGGTCACTTTGGACATATCAGGTCGGGTTGCCTCCTAGCTATAAATAGCCCACCCCCTACACCATAAATTGGTGGCTGCTAAGAGGTAGTACACGACTTTTGTCGTTTGAGAGCAACCGACCTCCGAAGCCTTTGAGAGAGAATCCTTGCAAGGACAAAGCCCAAACACCCAGAGCCAAAGAGTGTTAGGCATCACTGAATTCTTTCTGTCTGTGTGATCTAAAGACTTATTACACTTGAGCACTGTGAATCCTCCAGCCGGTTAGGCGTTGCATTTTGAGCATCCAAGAGTCATTGTGGATTGCCGGTGAACAAAGTCTGTGAAGGTTTGGAAGTCTCCCTTGAAGACTTAACAGAGTGATTGGGCGAGGACTAAGTGTTCTTAGCTCAAGGGGAATAAGGTGAAGACACAGTCTTCTGAGTTGAATCTCAGCCTCCCTAACCAGATGTACAGTTGTCACAGCAACTGGAACTGGTCAAACACCTTGTCCTCTCCGAGCAACTCGTTCTAACCTACCTCTCTCACCTTACTTATAGTTTGTCTTCGTGAAGTCTTTGCCTGCTTGCCTGATCTGTTTGACTTCATTGTGTGAATACTATTGTCTGTTTGGCTTCATACTATCTTCCATCCTGATCCATACTACCTAGCTGCTCATAGTCTTCGTGCTTTCATTACATTGCTTACTTGACTATGGCTTGTCTAGTGTAGTCTACCTTCCGCTGCATATTAATAGGACACATTTCCATTGTTTGTCTTTGAAACACCCCTATTTTGAAGACTTTCATAAAAATCGCCTATTCACCCCCCTTCTAGTCGAATACTAGCACTTTCAGGAGCCCGGGGTACTGCTCCGCTATGATGGTGGGTTTCATTGTTGGAGCAGCTCAGGAGTTGTACGACGGTGAGGCTGAAGCAGGACAAGAGAGACAACATTAACCTTAGTGGAATTCTAATAGCATCTCCAATAGATGGCGTAAAATACTTAACCACAAAGTGCTAGATGTAAAATACATCAGTCGCTCATCTATGAACTTAACTGTCGAAATTGAATTTAATTGTGGAAACTGAATTTAACCGTCCAAACTGAATTTTGCCGTCGAAACTGAATTTTACTGTCGAAACTGAACGCACTAGTAGCAGAAAAGCGGTAGCAGCAGCAGCAGCGCCCGAAGAAGGAGCGCGTGCGAGAGCCAAGGCGACTGGCCGTGTAGCAACATCTCGGGTAGCAACTGCAGGGGCTCGAGGGAGAGCAGGATCTGCTGCTCGTGCAACAGCAATGCGTGCAAGAGTAGAGCAGCAGCGCAAGCAAGAGCAAGAGCGAGAGCAGTAGCACAAGCAAGAGCAAGAGCGAGAGCAGCAGTGCGAGCAAGAGCAAGAGCAAGAGCAGACCAGGCAGGGGACCGAGAGCAAGAGCAGAGCAGCAGCGCGAGCGAGAGCCAAAGCAGCAGCAGCTCCTACTTATGTGGATGTCGCCGCCGAGGGAGCAACACCATGGAGGAAGTGGCTGGCGATGCCGTCGTGGATGGAACCGCACCATGTCGGCTCTGGACCGAGCGCCGGCAGCACCTTGAGATCGAATCAAGAAGAAAATGCGGCGATTAGTGTGGAACCTCCTTGGTGGCGCCGATTAGGCCTCAGCTTCATCTAAGGAACCGGTGATGATGATGCTCTTCTGGTGGTGCAGGTGAAGACACGGTGTGGGAATGGAGGTGGCGTGAAAGACGAGGGGAACATCGGGGCAGCTCCTTGCAGGTGGAGGACGGGGTGGCTGAACCGACGGGATGACGAGATCGACAATGGGCCCTCATTCGGTGTGGTGGATGAGGGTCGTCGAGGTGTTGCTGTGGACGACATCATCGGGGAAGAGGCTCCGGCTGGATGGCGGACGGAAGAGGGTGTGGGGCTTCGCAGGTTTTCGCAGCCTCGGTGTTTGAATTGGTCGGCGGATGGGATGGGATGGGGGAACCATGGCTTAGGTACGCGCTTGTCCAAAATGGGGGTTAGTTACGAAAGTACCCCCACCGATTTGAGCTAGGTGGCTCTTTTAGTTCAGGGGTATCAAGGGCATTTCGCGTGTCGGGATTTCACCGGAGGTGGGAGTTCTCGCGCGCGTTGTAATTTTGGGATAGCAAGGCACAGGTTGAGATGAAGGGAGTTTTCGGAGCACAACGAGACACAGATATATATATTAAATATTTCGGGGTAACAAGGCATGGGTTGAAGAGGCAGGAGTTTCGCAGTATGATAGACAGAGATGCTAGCTTGAAATTTCGGCATAACAAGGCGCGACTTGAAATTTTGGGAGAACAAGCTTAACGTGTACAAAAAAAAGACAATTCACATCTCATCACTAGAGAGAGCCATGTCCTGTTTTACTATATTACCAGGAATGCATTCAAATACAACAACAGAAAAACTAAAAAAATCAAGACAACAAACATAATGTGTACAGTACCAAATCAATTTGCACTTCCCTCAACAATAAGAAAACAATTCATGTTGTCTAGCATATGGACTAAATTTGATTAAATTTTCCTTGTTTGAATGGGATTGTACTCGGGTTAGTTATACAACCATCAAAATATTATCTTCACAACACATGACATGAATATAGGAGTACTAAATTCCTATATAAATATGAACTACATGTACATATGATCTCATATTCAAATATATGTATTCATTTTATGTTGAATTCAAATCATAGTACATGTATGCTCTAGTTAGATGTTCGGAATCTAAATCATGTATGGTACTACATACAATGTGTTTAACACGCACACCACACACACAAACAAACACCATTTAGACTAGTAAGGTACACATGCATTGCACACATGAGATTTGGCAACCAAATTATAAATAAATACCACATTATAGCATGTAAGCTTTGAGTCATATATGCATGATGTAGATGTTCGTTTAATTCTTATAGTTCATCTTATTCAAAATCAATTAGTTTTTATAAAAAAAGCTAATCTATTTTAAGATTCATGGAATTGTGCATTGTAAAGCATAAAGTAAAAACGAATAATGGCAATTCATGTAGAATTTTTTTGGGCAATTATGAACAAAGGAGAAGTGCCTGTGTTTTGAGGTTTGTGCATTATGCTGAAGTTCAACCATGGAGTCTTCTAGATTGTACATGTGGCAACATCTGGTGTATTGTAGATGATATCCAACGGCCAGTAGTGCTAGGATGAAGGCTCCACACCTTCCCTTTTCATGTAAATTTAATGATAATAAAACCTTGGATTCTTATGCTAATGGTATATATGATTACTGTGATGTGCAACGAATAGAAGAATTTGTTGCTTTTAAGGGTGCTTATGAAATTGAATCTTTGTTTGAAAAGTGTGAAAATTACGATGATGATGTTTACAGACCTGAAAATTATGCTTAACTTAAATATTGCTATGAGAATTATGAATATAATTCCGATATTGATGCATTTATTGAGAATTTATCGCTGTCCAAGAAGAGACTAATATTTTGCAGGAATCTATGGAAGAAGAAATAGATGACACTGTGAGCTCATTAATTAGATGAAAAAGATGACGAGAAGAGCGAAGAACAAAAGGAGGAAGAGCGGATTAGCTACCTGTGCCCTTCTAATGAGAGTAACTCTTCAACTCATACATTGTTTAATTTCCCTTCGTGCTTACCGAAGGATGATTGCTATGATCCCTTGTATTTGTTTGAAATATCCCTTTTTGATGAACTTCATGCTTGCTATGCTTGTGGCCATGATGCCATTATGAATTATGCTTATGGAGATGAACTTGATATAGTTCCTTATGTTAAGAATGAAATTGTTGCTATTGCACCCACGCATGATAGTCCTATTATCGTTTTGAATTCTCCCAACTACACTATATCGGAGAAGTTTGCGCTTATTAAGGACTATATTGATGGGTTGCATTCTACTTGCACATGAAGATTTTGATAAATATAATATTCATGTGCTTGCTGCTCCTAGTTGCAAGTATTATGAGAGAGGAACTACATCTCCGCCTCTCTATGTTTCCAATACGATAAAATTTCAAGAAACTATTTATACTATGCATTGGCCATTACTTCGTCTGCCTGAATTGTTCTTTTATGACATGTCGATGCATAGGAAGAGAGTTAGACTTTGTTTGTGCATAATATATGGTACTTTGTGCTCACTACTAAATCACAAATCATTGTTAATTAAAATTGGCTTTGATATAACTTGGGATCCGGGTGGATCCATTACTTGAGCACTATATGCCTAGCTTAATGGCTTTAAAGAAAGCGCTGCCAGGGAGACACCCCGAAAGTTAAGAGAGTCATTTTTTCTGTTGTGTGCTTTTAAAAAGTTTATAAAAACAAAAAATATAGTGGGGACCTAAAACTTTTCAAAAAGAAAAACGAAAGTGAGAAAGACGAGCATTGTTATAGTGGGAGCTAGCCTTGAACTTTGTTCATGCCCATGGAAACTTTGTGAACCTTGATTAAAAAAAGTTTTCAACAAAAATAATTATCCCCTTATACAAATCCTTTGTACTATAAAAATAATGTGCCAAGATTTGCCTTTAGGATGATCAGATTGCTTGTTTGGTTTGTGCAGTGCAAAAAACAGAAACTTTGGCTGTAGTGCTTGAATTTTGTTAGTTAATTTTTTTGTCAAAAATTGGCACAAAATAAAAGGGGGCCAATAAACCAGGACGCAGGCAGGATGATCATTTTTTCCCCGGGTTACTGCTGATGGCCTTTGTACTATGGACGGAGTGGAGTATAACTATCTTTATCTTAGCCTCGTAGGGCTCTCCCAGCGCCTACGCTTGCCTCCCCACCTCACCCACCGGATCCCACCATGGAGGATCCGCAATGGATAATCCCTTAGATCCCAGGATCCCGCGGGCTGCCCTCCTACCACCTTTGAGCGAAACTCACATGTGTTTCATATGGGATCAATTGCTCTGGAATCATAGATCAGTGGTGCCGATGGACATGCCAGGGCTGCGTTTGAGGTGGTGGGCATCAAGGTCAAATCGGATCAAGGAAGCGTCGCATCGATTGGAGACAACTTCTAAGGAGCTGCGCTTGGTGAAGCACAAGGTGGATGCGCAAGTCGATCTTAGGAGAGAGACGCTAAGGGATGTCAGCATCTGGCAGCGTCACGTTGATTTTGAGCTCGGGCTAATGGCAGAGATCCTATTCACAGAGTCGACTGTGGAGGAAAGAATACGCATGCATGCGGAATGGCACGAGCAGCCGGTGCAACTGTTCAAATGGGTAGTAGGAGGAGCCAAATCCCAGGACCAGCCACGGTGGCGCCGCTGGGCATGCATCGTAGGCGAGGTGAGCTGCCCTCCTTCCCCACTAGTGATGCAGTGACCTACTTGGTTGCTGCTGCAGTGAACTTGCAACGCCATGTCAGTTTGCAACCTTGACAATCACTCCATTTATATGTATTGTATTCTTGTGAAAATACTTGGTCCTTTGGAAAAAGATGGTAATTGATTTATCACTAGTTTTTGAGTGCTTGGTCATGACAATCACCCGAAGCCACAACCAGAAGTCTCCATGGCGTAATACTTACGGTCGGTCGCATCAATAGACTATCGGTTGGACCCGCATCTCACCAAAGGGAGACGCATCGGATTGGTCTGACATGTACGACCAGTTACATCACTGACTTGTGCGACTGCATTTGAGCAGTAGTATTTGAAATTTTTGTTCCAATAAACTAATCGGGAGCCGTTTTGGGCCTCGAAACCAAAACCATCAATTAATCTTTAGCTTGTTACCATCACATTCCAAAGTAGTACTACCATGCTATAATTAAGTGCAAACCTGCGCACACCTACTACCTCCGTCCTGGCTTATTAGTCCTCTTTGTAATTTGTGCTAATTTTTTAGCAATGATTTAACTGATGAAATGTTAGTCCATGTTAATAAAATTATATCATTGGATTCATATTTGAACTTAATTTTTAATGATATAGTTTTTTATGACATGCATGAATATTTTCTTAGTTAAATTTATGGTCAAACTTTGGCACAGATTACAGTGGAGACCAATAAACCAGGACACAGGTAGTAGTACGTATCAAACTTGAATGTGTTCCCACCATGCAGGTTTTAATACTAGTGCTAGTACTAGGTTATAAAAAGGGGAACTACCTAGCCAAAAATTACTCTACCTTCCTCCTCATAGGTCTTTCTTGTTCGCCCATCCTTGCCATGGCCGGTGTGCAGAGCTCTAGGTCGAGTACTACTCGTAACAAGGCTGCGGCGACCAAGGCTACGGAAAAAAGAGAGGGCTCGCTGCCTCACAGAGGCCTCGAAACATCTCTCACGGGCAGGCGAGGGCTCCCAGGAGTGCCCTAGCCATGGAGGCGAAGATGCCAAGCTGGCGGCACAGGAGTCATTATCCCTCGACAACATGCCCGATCGGCTCAATAAGCAGAAGGAGTTCATCGATGGCTTGGTGGAGCTGCTGAAGGAGAGCCTCGACAACATGCCCGCTGAGCTCAATGAGCAGGGGGACTTGACCGCCGGCTTGGTGATGCTGCTAAAGAAGAGCATTGCCTCGGATAAGAAGGCGACCAACAAAATCCTGCAACTTCAGGAGGACAATGCGAAGCTCCGCCACGAGCTCGACCTGCTGAAGGAGGAGAATGCCGGCTGGAAGAAGCTGCATGAGAAGAGTAGTTCCTCGGTGAAGATGTTGCACGCCCTCATCATGGAACAGAAGGAGGAGTTGGCGAAGCTCTGCATCGAGCACCCGACTGCTGTCAAGGTAGGTACTTTAGTGGAAGAGATGATGAAGGCTCGCGTCGAGAAATCCCGCGTCATGGAAAGAATGAAGAAAATGGCGGAGGAGATGCGCAAGTAGATGGAGGCCGTGGAGGCAATGGAGAAGGAGTTACGACTCCGCGGAAAGCAATCCATGATGGAGTAGAGAGCAGCGCCCCAGACTTTGTGTGTGCGTCTTCCTTCTTTTGGGGGGGGGGAATCTTCTTTCTTATTTTTCTCCTATGTTTCTTCTTTTGCTTTGGGTGTTTCGCTAGACGTGTCACGTTCTCTGCGAGGCATGAATAGACACTAAAAAGAGACACGTCCGTGACATTTTGGGCCGATTTTTTCCTGTCATGCTTATGACACTTCTATGATGATAATTGTGGCAAAACCCGGTATCATCATAGATATGGTGGGCTCCTACTTCTATGAAAAAACATCATGAAAGGAAATGAGCTTTTCATCCTGGGCGGGCCGGAGATGCAGTTGCATGACATTCTTTGGGCCGTCCATGACGGAAAACTCCGTGGTAGAAGCGAGGGCGAGGAAAATATCAGGGAGTTCCCGATTATGGTGGGTGGTCGGGGGCCAAGCGATGCGCGTTTCTCTCATACACGTTGGGTGCGAGGTGTTGGGCTCTAACTAAACCCGAGCGAGGCGTTCGCCTACTGAACCCGAGCGATTGCGCTGCATGCTACGCGTTACTGAACCCGAGCGATCGATCGATCTGGCTATTAGGTGAACCTGATCGAGCGATTCCTTCACTGCTGCTGGTAACTGAAGCCGATCGAACCTGCTGCCTCCTTCCCTTGATGAACAGTGAGCGTTGTGCGTTGTGGGATGGGGGGGGGTGGATGAACAGTTCCCGGTGGGGGGTTGGATGAACTTGACCCCGTGGTAGTAGAGGCCGTTGCCGCTGGATGAACAACACCCTGATCAATCGAGCCGGTTGGGGTTGGATGAACAAGACCCCGTGGAGGGATGGATGAATAGGACGACCCCATGGAAGGCCAGTTGAACAGTAGCCCGTGGAGGGGTGGTTGAACAGGACCCCGTGGAGAGGACTGGTTGAACAGTAGCCGGTGGAGGAGCGGTGGAGGCTGGATGAACAGGAGCCCGTGGATGAACATTCGTAGGTGGAGGCTAAAGGAGGTCGATGGGTGGATAAACAGTAGCCCGTGGAGGCGAGAGGAGGTCGACGGTGGACCTAAACAGTAGCCCGTGGAGTCCCGTTTTGCGGTATGCCACACCCCTCCTGATGATCAGGACCCCCGTTTCGACCGTAGCGCTCCAACACAAGTCTGTTTCCTCTGTTTTGCGGTACGCCACACCCCTCCCGATCAACAGGACCCCGTTTCGACCGTAGGCACTCAAACACAAGTTCGTTTCCTCCATTTTGCGGTACGCCAGACTCCTCCCGATGAACATGATACCGTTTCGACCCTAGGCGGTCGAACACAAGGCCGTTTCCTCCATTCTGCGGTACGCCAGGCCTCGTTTCGATTGGTTGTTCCGTCTAAGCCGGTTGCCTCCCGATGAACACGATGACACAGTTTCTCCGTTCCAACCCAGCCGGTTGGCTGCCGATGAACAGGATGCCGTCGCTTCCTCTCCATGTACATGAGCCCTGGCCATACGTATGCGCGAGTAGGCGTTCGAGACCTCGCCCGTATGTACGTACGTGGCCGTATTTACTTTCTTGCACCCTGGCTATGCATACATGTACATGCTACGTGCGTGCCTCTACTATGACATGTGCGCGCCTCTACTACGACACGTGCCCTTCCTTACTCGGCCATGGTTCATCGTTGCAGCCTACAGCCAGACCGATCGACCAGTATGTACGTACATGTTCGCGACCAGAATGACAACGCTACGTAGGCTTCGACCAGGTGGGTCCCGACTGTCAGGGAGGATAAGAAGGCAATTCCTTGCATGCAAAGTTATTGCTGGTGCGTCCCAACTTTCAGGGGGAGAATCATCTTTTTGCCCGTAATATGGCCGCTATTCCTTGCATGCGAAGATGTAGCTGGTGGGTCCCAGCAGTCAGGGTGGAAACATTTTTTTCACGAAATACGGTGGCCCGTCCGATGGATCACTGCTGTTAGGTGGAGGAATAATTATTTTACGCGTAATAATGTTGCACTTCCTTGCTGCAGTCGTGGACCCAGCTGTCAGCCTCTCCACGTATAGTACTCTTCCGATGGAAGTCGTTCCTTGACCACATTGACCACGCCACGCAGAGAGCACCAAGGTGGTGGATGACGACAAGGCCTAGGAAGGGGACGACGCGGAGCCGGGGAAGACGCAGCAGTGGATGCCCACGCAGAGAGAAGTACGAGTGTTGACGGATTCGGCTGCGGTGTGAGGATGTTGTCGCTACAGAATAATAGGGGTTGTGGGTGAGTAGAGGGATGGCCTGGCCAAAGGTTGGAGTAGGGTGGGGCGGCCAGGCCTGTGCGGCAGCAAAGCCGGCCACCAGAGGCAGGAGCAGGCGGCACAACCGGCACTGCTTTGGGCGGCTGGAGCAAGAAGACCAGAAGTTGAAGAAGCACTACAGCCGTTGGATGGACATTGTACAGTCACTGGAGCTAGAATCGTTCATATTGACTAAGTTGACAAAGCCCTGCATCCACGTCAACTTAGTAGGCCCACAAGTCAGCCTCCCACTATGGTGGGTCCCAGCTAACAGGGGGAGTATTCTTTTTTTGTGCGTAATAAGGAGGCACTTTCTTGCGTGCAAAGATATAGTTGGTGGGTCCGATCTGTCAGTGGGAGGAACATTTTTTTCATGAATATCAGAGGCCCTTCCGGTGGGTCCGAGCTATCAGCAGGAGGAATCATTATTTTATGTGTAATAAGGAGGCACTTCCTTGCGTGCGGCCGTGGACCCAGCTGTCAGCCTCTCCACGTATAGTCGTTTTCCGATGGATGTCGTTCGTTGACCGCGCCACCGAGAGAACCAGGGTGGTGGACGACGGCGAGGCCCCAGACTGGAACGACCCGGAGAAGCCCCACTGTTTTCACGTAATATGGAGGCACTTGCTTGTGTGGGTCCCTACTGTCAGCCTCTCCATTTACATCCCTCTTCCGATGGCTGTTGTTTGTTGACCACGCCGCACCGAGAGTACAAACGCGGTGGACGAGGGCGAGCCCCAGGAAGGGAACGACCCAGAGCTGGCGAAGTGACATCAGCGGATGCCCATGCCGAGAGGAGTATGGGGACGGACTGGTTGTCTGTAGGGTGAGGCTGACGTGGCCGAAAAAGAATAGGATGTGCGGGTGGGTAGAGGGATGGCCTCGCGGAAACACAACTGGCCACGGGAGGAGGGAGCAGGCAGTCCCGCCGGCGCTCGTTTGGGCGGCTGGAGCAGGTAGATCAGAGATTAAAGAAGCACGGCGGCCGTTGGATGGACATCCAACAGTCACTGCTCTATCTTGACTAAGTTGACAAAGCCTTGTGTACGCGTCAATATTTTTAGGACAACGTCATTGTCAACCAAGTAGGCCCAGAAATCAGCCTACAAATCTGTGGAAAATAGCATACAACCCATTAGCCATTATTTTCAATAATTTACAGCCCATTTGCTAATTCTTAAGGATATTTTGAAGCCCATATTCTTTTTATTATCATTACAGACCATATTTTGGGCACTGCTAAAAAATTCAACGAAATTTTACATAATACGGTGGGGTCCGAACCCTTTTAATCATGAAATTTCGAGTCACATTAAAAATAATTTTTAAAAACTTATATCAAAATAAAATTTAAAAAAATCTCCACAAAAAATGATTGAAATTTAAAATCTTGAGTAGCAAGATGCCCGTGCGTTGCACAGAACATCAAGATGCATTTGTATAAGTAGTTTATCTTGTGGGAGAAAAAGGATGAACGAGGGAAGGCCTTATCTGCAAATGTGGAGAGGAGTTCAGGTAAATTGTCATAGTTTCCTTCCTATCCATTAGATATAGATCGGACGACCTATATTGCAGGATGGCAGGCACACCATCATCACCAACTCTGTTTTTTGTAATAGTAAGTATAGAAGACAGTAGAGATAGAGAAACCCGCGTGGAATGCGAGAAACCCACTCCAGCCACACACGTCCGTTCAGGAGCAGGACGTCGGTCAAGCTCCTCCTTCCACCATTTTCTGGCTTTTATAAGAGTAGAGAAATCCAGAAAAAACAATATTTGAATGTAATTGCCAGTTGGCTTAGGTTTAAAAATTTACAGCCAAATTCTTACTAACATATAGCCCATTTTCTGCAGAAGCACATTTCTTACTACTTACATCCCTCCTCATCTTGAAAGATTTGCAGCCCAACAGGGCTGAGAAAAGCAAGTAGGCCTCGGTTGGGTATTCTCCAAAATAAAAACTGATCTAGCCATTTTCAGAAAGAAAAAAGATATCAACTGGGCTCGTCATGTTCTTTTTTGAGCAAAGGAACTGGGCTCGTCATGTGTTTAAATAAAAGCGTAAGAGTGGGCTAGACAGGCACAACCCCCGCACAACCCGTAGTTGATTGAGCTCCGTCTCTAAAACTAAAAAACAACTGGGTGAGCTACTGGGTCCCTAGTGTTATCCGCTTGTTGTGTAATTTTCTCATTTATTGACTACATTGACAATGGCGTGGGACCTAGTTGTCAAACAATTAGGAGGAATTTATTTTGGCTTGTAATAACGAGGCAGCTGCTTGCATACTGCAATGACCCTGGTGGGTCCCTACTGTCAGCCTCTCCGCGTACAGTCATCTCCTGATTCCTCTCGATTGTTGACCATGTTGACAAAGCCAAACGGCGGCGGGCACCTTGAGGGAACCAAGGCGGAGAAGGACGGTGAGGCCTCGGACGGGAACGAACAGGAGCCGTGGAAGATGCAGCATTGTAGTGGAAGGCGGAGGGGATTACAACCAGTAGCGGAGCTATGTTCAGCCTATGTCCCAGGTAAGCAATGCAACTACAGTGAGCTACCATGTCATTTCTGCTACAATACACTACAGTTAACAAAGAACAAATCCACCACGCCAGTGTCAAGATCATGAAGATATGATATGACATGTTTGCTTTATGCAGCGAGAAAAGAAGTTGTGCATTGCTATGCTCCTTTGGGACTGGTGGACGTCGAGGAACAAAGCCAATGCAGGTGAAGTACAGAAGACGACACCAAAAATCAGTTCTTTCATCACAAAACACTTGACTGATTTCACTTCGGTGAACATTCAAAAAACTCCCCGCCACAACAACCCTAGGTTTGGATCCCTCCAGCTACAAACTTGATCAAGATCAATATGGATGCTACTTTTCTTGTGGAGTTTGAGACTGGTGTGTGGGGTTTCATTGCGAGAGATGAAACTAGCGATTTCCTGGCGGCTTCTGCTAGCAAGATGAACCATGTAAGATCTGCACTGCATGTGGAAGTGATCGCTTGTATGCGAGCTATTGAAGAGGCAGCTGACGTGGGTGCACAACGTATCAGTTATGAATCGAACTGTTTGACAATGATTTTTGCACTTAAAGGGCGGGGCTATGACACTGTGGAGCTGGGAGTTCTCTTTAGAGAAGCAAGAAACCTGCGCCATGCCTCTTTTGTTTTCTCTGAATTCATGTTTTGTCCCTAGAACTGTAACCATGTAGTGAATGCTTTGGCCCAGTTTGCTATGGGAGCTGCTGAACCCCTCCATGTGTGGGCGAATGTTGCCCCAGATTTTGTTTCTGTCTTGGTGAATGCTGCTATGGCTTCCCAATTTTAAGTGGAATATAATTTGTTCCCTCTCAGAAAAAATCCACCATGCCCCAGGCCAAGGCTATGACAAACGAATGGATCGGTCTGATCCATAAAATCAACATCATGTGCAAAAACATCTATTGGAGGATGACTACAAGTTGTTGTAAATAGAAGTCGAGCATGTTCAGAAGCCCATTTGTCCACCTGAAACTTCTTTTTTTTGTTGTTCAACATGTGCGTCCGTGAGAAATCTGTTGTTGAAAAACTTAAGCCTCATGGACAATAGTAACCTCGCATTCAACAGGAAGATTGTGACAAAGCTTCAGTTTGCCTTGTTGGATGCATATCTTTCCATCGTTATTGTCCTCAAACGAATGTCATGAGAACTGAGAAAATCATGGTGCTTATTACGCCACCGATTGGTTATATGGTTTTCTTCATGTGTTAGTGCCTAAGTAGACATGAGGATTCAAAACAGTTAGGGTCTGAAAAAAGAGCATGTCAAAAGAGAGACAACTGAACTATTAATTCTAGTACAATATATACGGGCTTTCAATGTTCATGAAATCATCACCTCTATATGTAAATTCTCCAGACATCAGAAGTATCGCAGCAAGCCAATAATTATGTTTATATCATAACTAAACATTCTGATATATAATATCTTGACAGAATCCAGAAACATTGATAGGCTATCCATGGACGAACTCTTCATTGAGCATATAACATAATGTTAGTACCCAAAGTGTACTCCAAGATGATATAAAACTTATGCGCACAAATTAAAATGAAGCTCATGATTACAAATGTGTAGATGATAATATACAGTACCTGAAAAAGTGAGGAGCCAAACACCAACTTGTCGTGATCATTAAACGGATCACGAATTACACCCAAGGTCTCAAGTTTGGGCATAGAGATGACCGTTATTTGTGAAGGTTTATAACAATTACCAAGGAGCAACCTTTGAAGTGAAGGGGCATCTTCGATGATGAGCTGTTGTCCTTTAAAACAAATTCCAATGCTTTTAAGGTGAGGCAACTTTATTTGGAGACAACTGATAGGGGTTTCTATTCCCAAAACAACCAGCAAGCGCTCCAAGGAAGGGCAACTGGAGTGAATGATGCTGTGTAGTGAGGCCTCTGACAGATAGACCACCACATTCCCAAAAAAAATTAGAAGTGGGAGTCAAAGCATTTGTACCAGATCGTCTGGTAGATGGCACCGAGCAAAGGTGGCAGTGTGGAGAGAGAGGAGGACAACCATGAGATGGACAACGGCGGTGTGGGCACAAATTCTTGGTGTTTGGTTCGTGGTATGAAACTTTTGTGGTAATGGTAGAACTCAAACTACTAGAGTTTTTCGAATTCAGGGGATGTCAGCCAAGCGTCCACCGTGCAGGATATGGACAACAGGTAGCGTGTCGGAATGTAGAGGCATTGAACGGGGCCCTACTGGTGAGAGGAGACGATGACTCTGAGGAGATCAAATTTAGGAAGCACAAATATCTGACGACAATCGAGATTGAGGGGAGTGGTGCACCATAGAGTGCGCCACTGAGTTGAGAGACTTGTGTGTTGTAGCAATCCTTGGTGGGGAGAAGTGAGATGATCTCCCCAAGGATGTCGTCCGGGAGATCGCTGATGCGGTCAACCGTAGATTCTACGGGTTCCTTAGA